>NC_061509.1:103691367-103787574 GCF_022539505.1 Lolium rigidum | reverse complement strand
AAACCTAAACTACCGGCGGAGTGAGGTAGATGGAGAGGGAGAGGGGTTTTTTGGCGGAGAGATTCTCGGAGAGGTGGGGAACGGGGGGAAATGGCCGCAGATGTGGGAGACGAAGCTTTTATATGCGCGGACGCTTCAGGTCCCTCGCCAGGTAGCTTTACACGTCACCATAGCCTCCTCTCCCTTGCCACGTTGCTCTACAAGTCATCGGTTTAGGAGCTTTTTTTTTTTTGAGAAACACAGTACAAACGCAGACGCTCATATACACGCGCATACACTCACCCCTATGAACGCACACACTCACACCCTACCCCTATGAGCACCTCCGGAAGACTGAGCCGGCGGATATGTTTGCCAAACATTACTTCAAATACACGATTAATATTTGTATTAGATTAGTATCATTATAAAGTGTATTTTCAATGTGAATCCAACGATACTATATACATATATTATAATCAAGATTTTGTTACTCAAATTTTAGGGGAAAAGTTTGTATTGGCGCGTGCACCTTATCCCTAGTATCGGCACCTCCCAACCATGGGATCACCATGAATGCTAAAACCAACCTAGAAACACCAAGCCAAAAAGGGTGGGGCACACCACCATGCACAAGTGTGCCAAATATTGGCCCCATCCAAGGTGGTTGGATATGTTTTAGGCCATGGTAGACCCATTTTGACCCTAAAACCCTAGTATCGGCACCTCCCAACCATGGGATCACCATGAATGCAAAAACCAACCTACAAAGAGCAATTAAAAAAGGGTGGGGCACACCACCATGCACAAGTGTGCCAAATATTGGCCCCATCCAAGGTGGTTGGATATGTTTTAGGCCATGGTAGACCCATTTTGACCCTAAAACCCTAGTATCGGCACCTCCCAACCATGGGATCACCATGAATGCAAAAACCAACCTACAAAGAGCAATTAAAAAAGGGTGGGGCACACCACCATGCACAAGTGTGCCAAATATTGGCCCCATCCAAGGTGGTTGGATATGTTTTAGGCCATGGTAGACCCATTTTGACCCTAAAACCCTAGTATCGGCACCTCCCAACCATGGGATCACCATGAATGCAAAAACCAACCTATGAAAGAGCAATTAAAAAGGGTGGGGCACACCACCATGCACAAGTGTGCCAAATATTGGCCCCATCCAAGGTGGTTGGATATGTTTTAGGCCATGGTAGACCCATTTTGACCCTAAAACCCTAGTATCGGCACCTCCCAACCATGGGATCACCATGAATGCAAAAACCAACCTAGAAAGAGCAATTAAAAAAGGTGGGGCACAATCATGCACAGTGTGCAAATATTGGCCCCATCAAGGTGGATATGTTTAGGCCATGGTGACATTTGACCTAAACCTAGTATCGTACCTCCATGGATCACCATGCATGTAGAACCAACCTAAAAGAGCAATTAAAAGGGTGGGGCACACCATGCACAAGTGTGCAAATATTGGCCCCATCAAGGTGGTTGGTATGAGGCCATGGTAGACCCATTTTGACCCTAAAACCCTAGTATCGGCACCTCCCAACCATGGGATCACCATGAATGCAAAAACCAACCTACAAAGAGCAATTAAAAAAGGGTGGGGCACACCACCATGCACAAGTGTGCCAAATATTGGCCCCATCCAAGGTGATTGGGTATGTTTTAGGCCATGGTAGACCCATTTTGACCCTAAAACCCTTGTATCGGCACCTCCCAACCATGGAGCATCCACTAGGTCTTCCAAAATATCTAAAAATGAAAAATATCTTCACATTCCATGATTGTTTGTGTTACATACCATGTCTACAAAATTTGAGGTGATTTGGAGGAGGTCGAAAAAATCACTTGCTTAAAAAATGGGGATAAAGTTATACCAAACGGTCCGTCGTAGAGCAAGTGATTTTTTCGACCATCTCTAAATCACATCAATTTTTTTATAGGCTCCCATGTATGTAATACCAATTATTAATAAAAAAAATTAAAAATAAAGTTTACAAGAATATTGTGGGGTACACCATGGTTAGTTGCACCCAGACACACAAAACATAGGGTTTTAAGCGGAAACATGCATTTTTTGGGTAAATCAGGTAGATGGGCATGCTAGGGTGAGGCCACACTTGCACATGCCTGCACCATTCACTCTACAAGAATATTGGCCCCATCCAAGGTGTTTGAATCTATTTTAGTGCAAGTTAGACTCATATTCACCATAAAACCCTTTTCGCCACATCCTAATTCAAAAATATTCATAATGATAAAAATATCATCACATTCCATGTTTATTTCTGTTACATACCATGTGTGAAAATTTTGAGGACATTTGGAGGAGGTCGAAAAATAGGTTGCTTCAAAAAATGGGGCTAAAGTTCCGAACGGATATGCATAGTAGCCTTTTTTCAGCTACAAACTCACACACAGTAGCATTTTTCAGGTACAAACAAAAACACACTTCCATTTCATCTGAAACCACATTTAATTTTTCATCCACACACCGAAACACACTTGCATGATATTTTGACATGACCACATCATTGGAAATAAAAACTATTTTTCATCTTGACATTTCCAATTACACACCTGACTAATTTGAATATGTTGCAAATAAAACAACTATTTGAAATGCTTGCATATTATTCCTACTACTAACCCAAACATTGCAACACACATTGTTGCTAGAAAGCAAATAATATTGTCCTTAGACTTCAACACTTTTCTCTGCATTTTCAATTGTATCTTCAAGGTATTTTCTTTGTCTTCATTTTCGTTACTGCACCTTGTTGATCTTCTCGGATAGTTGCCCTATCACATATCTTTCTCTTCCTTTCCATTCACCGTCAACCCACTCTACATACGCGCATGTATGTATTCCCCGAAAGAAAACATATCATATGAAAACATAGCATATAAATAAAGTTCACACATGAAATTATATGGTTTGAAAGTATACCTCATATGGACAACCCAAAAACCGTCTTCCGAGTGTCGTAACCGTCGTTGCAAACACGGCGAGCGGGGAACACCGAGTGGCCACACCTGTTCTTTGTGTTCTTCTCAATACCGTAGTACAATGGATCAAACTCGTACTGCGGCAAAACATCAACAAACTGAACCATGCCTTCGTCATCATCCTATATTTCATCATATCAGATTATGGGTTATGGAAGAATTCTTTTAAAAAACAGCAAATAATCGGTACTAACCGGCTCAACTAGGGTATGTGTCTGCCGCAGTCTTCATCTTCCCTCTCGTTGTAATGCACAACGGATGTAAGCTTCGCCCATCCGTGGTCGCCGTCCATCGGATCCGCTCTATCCGATGAGTTCACGATCGCGTGCAGCCGCCGATCACCCCCGCGGCGAGACATAGGCAACACAGACGAACCCTAACAGCGAGTTAGGGAACACTTTGTTAAATAGAAATGGCCCATCGAGTTAGGCTTTATATTTAATTGGGCCGCCAACTCTATCGGCCCAAGACATGCTATACCCACCACGTAAAGCTCAACATCCACGCATGCAAAAAAATTGTTGGTTTATTATTTTAACATCATTTAGGAAAGATAATTCTTTGTGTTATCACAAATTTGTAATGGAATCGAAAATATTACGATTTATTGTGAAACATTATAGGAAAGAATAAAACTATAGTACAGAGAACCAACATGAAAGCAAACAATAATATAGAAAAAATTGAAGAAAAAAACAGGATACATAAAAGAGAAGCCACCCAGTAGAAATCAGCTTTACAAGAATTGAGTTAATTGACTCATAAAAAGAGAACATAGTTCAGTACAAATCACTCATAAAAACATAATAAACACAGTAATCCTTCCATGATTATTGAAGTTCAGCAAAAGAACATACAATTTCACATAAAAAGAGAGAGGTAGTTCAAATAGTCGCGACGATTACATAGATTAGCACAAAAGACACCAGAGTGAACATATCCACCACTTTACAAACAGTAGGTTCGAGTAGTGCAGTAGGTTCATCGTCGAAACTTAAACCCCTACATCTTACCGGAAATATATAACAAAGTACGTGAAGTAATCACTCAATCACATCCTCGATCACATCAACGGACATAAAAAGCATGCCCTCCATCTTAAAGAACAAACACAGGACTAACGGGCCAGCCACCAAGTTATTCTTAACACGAAGTCAATCCAACCCGACTTAAACCTGATTCTCGCCATCAACGGATGTGTAGTAGACAGCATGGCTGTCATCATCATCCTCACCCCTCAGAAAGTAGATATCACCACTAGGACGAACGTCAAGAACAGATACAATAGTCTTCGGGATACGCTGTGATATAATAAACAAAACAAAAAAACCACATCAAAAAGACAATCATTCAAAAATGAACAGAATAAAACATATATCAAGGAAATTACCAGTGCATTGGAAGCAACATCATATGTAGATAGGCGATGTACAAAAACACCGCCAAGGCCCAGACCACGGTCGTAAACACGGCTGTTGATATTGATGATCTCAGAATTTTTAAGTTCAATAGTTTTTGAGATAAAGATGGATTTAGCATGTCCTTCAAAAGTAAAAACTTCTGCAGGAAAAAAGAATGAGAGAAAAATCCATGAGAAAAAGAGCAGTTTGTTAAACACAAAGAACAGATGAACAAAAAAGTGACAGCAAATTACCTTTGAATAATTCCTTGGAGTAATCTTCAATGTCTAGTGCAGTAACAAACACATTTTCTTCTTCCTCTATGATATCAAATCTTATCTTCTCATTCAGATGCATATCATAATCGAGTGAGGAATTTCTTGTAGTCGGGACCGAAAATACGAGTCTTCTTGTCCATCTTGTCCAGATAGAACTCGTAAACACCCTCGTCCCCGGACTCAACAGTCAAGGCATTACCGATAGACTTGTTGATATACTTCCTAACATAGCAAGGGATGTTCTGCAACAAAGTTCACATTAGTAATCTTCCAAACCTATTTTCCGTGCATAGAATATTTAGCTGCATGGCAAATTAAGATTGTGGATACTAAATAAAAATGCAAATCTGCTGGTTGTGTGAAGTGATCTCATTTCACATTGTCTACAGTACTGTCTACAAGCTAACACCACAATTTCCAGCAAAGAATGAAGCTAGCAAACCTAAAAAAGCCAACCACCAAAAATTTCTTTATTCAAATATATGTGCTATATTACAAAACAATCAGTTCTTCCATCCACCAAAATGATACTGATGTATAACAACAACAGTCACACACTTGTGATGTTTGTTCAATCTGAAAAATAAATGGGGAATTGATTCTAAATACACCAGTAACACAACAAGCATATCATAATAACTTACAGAGTATTCTTCAAAGTTTGTACGCATAGTAATGCAGAAGAACTCTGGTTCCTTCACCTTCATGTGGCAACCACCATCACGGTTTCCACAGATTGGACACTTCATCTAATATATGAATACAAAATTATTATAAATGATACAAATGGGCATATCTAAATTCATACAAGAAACCATATTCAACAAATGAACAACACTCTTGAGTACACTGGAAAATAATGAAATATCATAATTTCTCTGCATACCAAAAAGAGGTGAACAACATCTGAATGCTTACTTTACTACATTGTTCATATTGTTACTCAAATAAATCCTAAACCATTATGAAGTGCAAAAAATATAAATTAGACTCAAACCCTAAAGTAACAATCTAATTAAGAATTCATGCAGACCATAATTACTAGAAAGAAATGCAGACCACAATTGAAAATGGTTATAAGTGATGCTATAAAATAATATTAAAACATACATAATCCCATTAAGAGTAAGAGGATAAGTTTTACGATTTGTCTCATCTTAAACACACATGCTGCATACAGAGAACAGCTCCATTAGGACCCAGCATAAATAATAGGGATAGAAAAGTAGGGGAAAGTAATACAAAGACAAAGACAAAAAAACAAGTACGAGAAAAGGACCACACCAGTAGGACCGCACAGCACGTGCACATACAAAAGAAGGACTTCCAGATCTGGGTGGTGGATAGAAAAGGAAAGAAAAAGAGGGCTTCCTCTGACAAGGAATTGATGAAAAGCGTCACAGTCACTAGATCGAGTACTAAAACCGTCCGATCTGCTTGGATTTACCTTGTTCCCTCCTCTGCAACAGCCGGTTCAGACGGCCACCTCCACAAGCTCCGACGTTGACCAGGAGAGGAGAAGAACAGTCGACACTAGGGGATGGAGAAGAACCGACCGGTCCAGGAATGGGAGGCTTGAAGCGAAGTTAAATATGAACGGCCCAACAAAATGAAAGACAAGGCCCGCCGGTAAAAAAGCCCGATAAACACGCAATCACAAAAAACCCAACCCAAAAGCCTCGTCCCCGGAGCCCAACCCACGAGATAATGATGAAACATTTGCTGAATTTTTGTTTATTTGTCATTTCTGATTTATTTACTGAATAATGGCTAAACCTTCAAAATATTTCAAAAACTTCACCTGGCCACGTTAACTGTTTACGTGCATAATTAATTAGTAGTGCTGATTGTAGTTACATGTAGACCTGAAAAGGTATTGATTTTATCACAGTGTACAGATATGCATGCTCACTACTTAGGCCACTATTAAATGCAACTTAACATGGAAAAATCTTCGTGTACAAGCTATAAGAGTTGCCATTCAACATAAGATGATGCATGAGTCCACTGCTCGATGCCGCCGTACATATATAATGGTAACGAGTTCTTGTACTACCTGCATTGGAAATTACATGCTAATTATAAAATGCTACTTTTGTTGAATTATGTAAGTAGGACAGCTTATAGGCACTCACTTGTTGTTAAGTTTGCATTTCTTGCTGCGCCGGTTGTGACCTGGCTCTTTGCAAGCCCCGCACTTAATTTTGTGCTCGTCGTACGATAGAGGTCTTCCATTTTTAGACTTGGGACGGTTGTCATCATCTGAATTATGTGTACCTTTGCTCGATACTTTAATAGGATCCTGGACCTTAACCATGTTTCCTTCTCGGTCCTCCACATGTTCAATCGCTAATGAGCTTAGACAAATCGGAACAGCACCCACCGTACCCTCCTTGTCGTACTCAATCGCCTTTGCTATCACGTCCTTTAAACTCGTCTCAGTAATCGAGCCCAAAGTGTTGGGTGTTTGCATGCTGCATGCATAGCTTGCGAGGATAACACACTGACCTTGCTATATTCAATTCTATCCGCTGTACCTGACCAACCTACTCCAAACATATCACTCGTTCGCCTAGCAGGCAGTCCATTTCTTGCGTCTTTTGATAACCGACGAAGAACACAACACTTTGGAATTTCAGATATTTGCGTAACACATAGAACATGGAATATATGTTTGCAAGGGAGTCCTTTTCGAATCATTCTCCTGCAGCTGCACTTTATAGTTTCTTTAGGATTTCCGGTGTATATTCCACGGTGAACTGCCTCTTTGGTTTATTATGCCATGCCACGACAAAAGTTTCAGACCCACATCCCAGCTTTCTTTCCAAAGTCACTATGCCGCCAACTGACCTCAAATCTAGCTGCAATATATAGAAGTTTGCCGGCGTAAACACGTGGGTAGCAAATACCTCCAGATCCCTGCAGCTTGTTACGGGCACAGGTAATGTCTGTGAGGCCGTACAGTCATCATGCGCCTCGTTCTCACGGATGCGGGTAATGCAATTCTCATAGTGCAATATCATGTCCACCAAAGTCATTTCTCCATCAAGGTGCAGGTGAAGGCAGGAATTCAGACTTTCACTCCGCTGGTTGCTCTTCATACCAAGCCAAAAACCCTCTGTCGTAAAAGCTGCAGCCCACGGTGCCTCTTCCTGTACATCCTCCTCAACCAAATTTCCGTGTTCTCTCGTCTTCCATCTTTTAAAAAAGCCTGCCATCTCTGCTCAAATTCGGCTATGGACGTGCTATAGTACAACATAGACCGGAACTCGCCCAACGACTTGTGACTGAGATGGATCTTCATATTTTTTTCAACATGCCAAGAACATATGCGGTGCCAGACATCGGGAAATACGCTGCGGATTGCCCTAATCATCGCCGAGTCGGAGTCCGTAATTACACTCAGGCTTCTTCTGACACATTGCCTTCAGAAATATTTGCAGCAACTACACATAAGTTTTTTCTATCTCATCTGAAACTCTGGCACAATCAAAAACCGTAGTCCTACAGTGATTGTTCAGACCAACAAAAGGTATGAATGGCATACGATAGCGATTCATCTTGTACGTGCTTGTCAAACACAAGCACATCTCCATAGTCCTCATAGTCCCGTACAGATCGCGAGTCACACCGAACATTCTCTTCAGCCGTCCTTCTTCATCCAAGTCATAGTCGAAATAAAAACTTGGGTCCTTCTCCTTCTCGCTGAGCATAATGCCTATGGTCGTGGCAGCATCACCCTTCGCAAGTAGTTTCCTCTTTTCCTTGCCGCAAAGGTTGTACAGATCCCGTCGGACGTACCCAACGCCGCCATACCATCCACTTCTGCTAATCATGGAATCCATTATGGTGTGCTTCCTAATACCTGCAGCTCCCATAGCTAAGATCTCAGCCTTCTGATGATCTCTGATTTTTCTATGCGACCAAAGAAAAGGTGTTTCATCCGCTCTTGCTAACGTATGACTGTGCTTGTCATCAAAACTATCAACATACCAGAAACCAAGTTTTTCATTCAGCTTCACAGTCATGTGCGCCTCACAGTTGCATCGAGACAGTGGTCTGAGCCTCCGGCTATGTCCCTCTTCGGTCATCAACTTTGGATCACGCTCACCTTCCCTTGAACACAAAAAACGCCTGTAACGCCTATGTTTCGTAATTTTTTTGCTATATCTGACCTTATCCAATCTGATGCTGAATCCATTATCGTTGGCATAGCTGTTGTAGAATTCGAATGCAGCTTCTTCACTAGGAAAAGTCATCTCCTTTATCATCATGTACAACTCTATCGTATCCTCTGCCTGACAAGCTTGACTGAGGTTCGCGTCAGCACCATCATCAACATGGGACTGTCACATAAAAACATAGCAGTCAAACTCTAATTTTTTTATGTGGCTATTAAAAAAAATTTGCTTTCCACAAAAAATTAACCAATACGTACCTCATTGCTATTCGACGGATTTGCTTCCACATAATGTTTGCCAACTACTGACTCATCATAAAAACAATTCTCCATGTCGGATTCACCATAATAGTCATACACATTTTCAAGTCCAAATATTTCCGCAAAAATTTAAGACAACAAGTAAATGTACCTCATTACTGTTTCCCACTTTCTAATGGTAATCTCATTTCATTGCATATCAAATAACAATTACACTACATGTACCTCATTGCTTGTTTTCATCCAACTCAACATCATCACTAAAATCTCTCTCATAATCATTGTCAATGTCGTCCATCTACATATTCAATGATAACATGACAATGTTAAAACATTTATCCTTCTGCATTTGCTTTCCATGAAAAAAATTGAATATATCAAATACACTTACATTAATAATTGCTTCCATCCCATGCTCTGAGCTCATGGAATTATCTGACCTTGAACCAACGAAAATATTCTCCCTCCCTGACAAAGATTCATTACCAAGCCCCGTTCTAGAATTATCTGACTCATCTCCATGAACTCCAATTCCAGGAACATTCTCTACCTCACAAACAACAGACATCGTCTCATCCATTTCCTAGCTACAACAAAAATCTCAAATTCAGTACATCCGCATCAAATTCTTTCACAAGTTAAAATGACCCAACAAGAGGTGAGTTATCATGTACGTACCTACCAATCGATCGATGCGCCGGCCGGAGTAAACCTACACCCACCACGGGGTCGATCGATGCGTCCGAGGAGGAAGAAGCCGCTAGGCCACGCTCAAGGGCAAGAGGAGCCGGCCCTAACCCTAGCCGCGCTCGCCAACACTTATCCGGTTGGAGCGATCAACGGCGACGGCGGAGACGGCCGGCGCGCCGGCGGCGGATCCCACCCGGGAGGAAGAGGAACCCTACCCCCACCAGCTCGGTTGATGCGTCGGGCTCGCGCTAGGGTTCCATCTAGGAGTAAAATGCTCACGGCGATCGCGGCAACGGAAGGGGACGTGCACGACGGCGGAGACGGCCGGCGCGCCGGCGGCAGATCGATCCCTCCCGAGAGGAAGATCAACCCTACCACCACCAACTCGTGCTCGCGCTAGGGTTTCCGACGACGGAGGAGTACAACTTCTTCTCACGACGATCGCGGCAACAGAAGACACATGCACGACGATCGGCGAGTTTTAAGCGGATTAGATCTTAATTAACTGCTCACGTGATCACCTTTTTTTTTTAAAACGTCACGTACATATACTGTATCCATACATATGGGTATACACGGGCTGGATATGGGTTCGGGCTAGCCCAACGCTTAAAAAAAAAAAAAACTCAATATGACCCCTCAACTTCACTTAGGGGGGAGCACCGGAGCATCCCTCGGGTATGAGATTTTGTGCAAAAAGATGAACGGCAGCTCTCCAACCTCACGTCCTCACGGAACTTGGTTCTAGCACTACTAGTGTTTTGTTTTGCCCACATTTACCGTACAAATCAATCAAAGCCTAATGTCCAGAGCCCGAGGGCACCAAATCTCCTGGCTTAATTAACTGAACCTTGCTCTGATTGTTGTTCTGGACATACTAGTACTAGGGCTCGTGCCCCTAACCGAGCTCCATCACGTGTCCAGACTGAACAATTCGGAACTCTGCCTCTCTTGTTGAAGGTTGGTGCAACGGTGGTTCGGCCAAATTAAGACCTGCTGCATTTAAGAAGGAGGCGCGCGAGAAAGTCTTTGGCACCATGGACGGATGGCAGAGGTTACCATCGTGGTACTGCTACTGCCACTCGTTTGCAGATTTGCAAATGCAAAGTGCGGCAACGCTCCTCCTAGCTGGATAGACAGACTCATGTACACAGTTGCCTCAAACTAAGATCACCTCCAACACAATATGAAAAAATATATATCATCTGAGAGAAATTATACATCACATATTTTTGTAGTATTTCAGATTTTACATCACCTGAACTTTTTCTTGGAAATCAGATAATGTAAAATACATCACCTCTTTTCCAACTGTGGTCAGCAGATGATATATTTTACATCACCACCCCGGGTGATATATATTTTACAATTGCAAACATATGAATGAAACTCATATCTAAATGATTTAAAAACATAAATACATTTCAAAAAAAAATACTAAAAACAAAAATACATTTCAAAATTTGATCCGCGGATATATTACCATATGGAAGTATGTACGATACTTTATCCATTTGAGTGTGTTCTACAATATATCTAAAATACTTCAAACTGAATTTTGTGAAAAAAATACATGTGAACATGTAGTTTGCATTATATATTCAAAATATATGCATAACTATACAAAAATAATGATTACACGTAAAATAATACATTGTACCTATAAAGTAGTATATACAGTACCAAATTAGTCTATTATACTTCATACTACATATACATACTCTGTGGTACAATAGATACTGTCTACATTGAGTGAAACACATGTGGGTGTAACTACACCCAGATGTAGCAATTATAGATCATCTGTTTATGCAGTATTTCAGAGTTAGCATTATCTGATTTTTTTTCTCATAACTCAGAACTATGCTTCTTCAGCAGATGATGTATTTTACATCACAACCCTAGGTGATGTATATTTCACAATTGCAAATATACGGATGAAACTCATATCTTAATGATGTCAAAACATAAATAAATTTCAAATAATACAAAATATCACATCACACAAATATTTTTATCAATATTACACCAATAGTTCATCATTACATTGCACATAGATCAACTCACAAACACACATAGTTCGTTAGAAACACTCAAAGTTCATCGATAAACACATAGTTTGTCACACAATTCAATGACGGCCACCACTCCTTTGTTACCCAAAAATTGTTAAAAAGAGCAAAATTTTACCATTGACAAAGTGTCAAACAAACACTGTTCAGCGTGGATGGTGGTAGCCTCAGATGTGTCGACGCGCGGTGGGCAAGGCAGGACCGGCGGGCGACGCTAGGACACATGGTTGGCGTGAGATGGATCCGATCAATGACCCGTTGACTCTGGCCGGACTCGGCCACGCGGGAGCTCGCGGACGGCATATCAAAGCTCCTCCGATGTTTTGTGGCCCCGCAGACGATCGCAGTGAGCCGAAATCGGGTCGGCGGATAGTGGATTTTCACGGTGATGGTGGGGCGTTTCCGGCCATCTCAAAATGCAGGACAAGTCGGGTGAGACGGGGCTATAACTAGCGGGTGGGGGAGCCACGACGGGTCGATTCCCGCTGGCGGTAGGCCAGATTCAGCCGGAGTTCGGTTGGTGACAGCGGAGGAGCACGCGCGCTAGAAGAGGAGGAAGTGTCCAACGTGGCGGCTAGAGCTTGCGCTTGGCCGGTTTGCATGTGATTTATCTCTAACATGGCCTGTTGTAAAATTTGCATCACGATGTAAAATTTTGGGCCTTTTTTACATCTACATCACCTGTTGAAGCTACGTTTTGGGGCCAATGTGATGTATAATAACAATTATTTTACATCTTCATCATATGCTGGAGATGCTCTAACATTGCAAAAAATTGCTCGTACCTGAGAGAGGGTAGGCGGGTAGGGTTTCCCAGCGTCCGGTCGGCACCATTGCCGATCTTCCTTGCCTCCTATGATCTAAGGGCGATGGATCCCAGTTCTTGTCGGCTGGAGGGTTTCGCTTTTTGTTTTTTTTTTCTCAGCATGTCTATGGTTTGTGTCCTGCTCATGAAGGCGTGGTGGTGGTTCGCTGCCCAATGGATTTGGTATATTTTCCTTCTGATCTACGCTTCTCTTCATCGGTGATGGATGATGCTCTTGTACGTTAGTCTTTCGGGGCCTTAGCATGGCGATTTATCGTATTTCTATTTCAACAAGATCTACTAGAACAAGCTTTTAACATTTGACCCACTTCACCGAAAAAGTGTTCCCTGAAAGTAGTGGACGTATGACTCTTATGAATAGTTATTGTTTCATCTAGATGACATGGATTTCTAAAAGAATATGCAACTTCTCTAACATTGTACATGGCCTTAGAGATGAAAGTGGATCCACACTAGGGTACCCTCTACCCTCTTTAGTCTAAAAAAAACTAACTTTGGCAAAAAATGATGATGTCATCATAAATAGTTCCTTTTGTTGAAATCAAGATGATGAAGGGTACGCTAATATTGGTCCACTTGCAACTATACTAGGGATCAAGAAATTGCCGATGAATGTATACTCTCTCTCTAGCATCATTTTAGGATTCGCTTAGGGGATCAAAGAAAGGCCAAGTCAGAGATATAGAGCGCGTTTGGTAGCGTGGGCCGGTTTTGGGGCTCAGTGGGTGGAGGCTGGAACTCCATTGTGCATTCGGAACGAGCCACGGGCCAGAATTGGCCATCTGTTTAGATGCTGGGGAAGGTTTTTTTTTTCCATTGGAGATTTCGTTAGAGGTTATTTGGTAGCCTGATTTGAAGGTCATGGAGCAGCCCAATACCACAAGCTGGTTGTTCGGTCGCCACCAAAAATGTGGGTCTGGTTACCCCTTCTCTTCTTACCTCTTCTCTGGTGTGGTGAGGTTACTAATTATAGTTGAATAGCACAGGAAAGAATATTACAGTTCAGGCAAGATCCCGACAGAACCACTACGATCATAGTTCATCGACACAAAGGAACAAGTTTCGGACACAACTACACCGACGATAGTTCAATGACACACAAGTTTCAAACACAACTTAAAGGACCTTAGTTCATCGGCACAAGCGAGACATAGCAAGAGAACTTCAAACTCCTTCATCCATGATGACCAACCTAGTGGCATCTCTTTGTTCCGGACAACTGGTCATGACCTTAGTGCATGTTAAGTCGAATGTGATGACTATCGATGCCCAATGGCTTGCTTCTGAAATGTTAGGAACTAGCCAACCAACATTTTATGGGCGATGGCAAAGGTTATCCACCCCTGATCGATGATCGCCCTATTTTCATGGAACTTGGTGGTCATCCTCCAGTTGCACCTAGTGTTGGTGACGACGGTGATCTTCCCGGGGATGGGTCTGAACCATTCCATGAACTTCGTAGGAATTGGGAGCATGCCCATGGTCCGCTTGAAGATGATGCAGAGGAATCTCTCAGGACCCACGTCGTCATGCAAGTGGTCAACATTGGCATTCCTTCCTCGCGGCCTCTTGCTAGGACCATGATGACGACTACTAGCAATGCCAAAAAGATCTTGATACGTTGGGACTCCAAGTGCAGAGTGTTGTATCAAGGGAGTATCTTCCTAAGAGTGCCTTTGTCCCTGGACGTTTGCTCACTGATAATGCTCTGATTGCCTATGAATGCCTACACACTATTCGACAACAACAATCAAAGCGGCCTTTCTTTGCTCTCAAGGTTGACATGATGAAGGCTTACGACCGAGTGGAATGGAATTTTCTCTTTGGATGCCTTCAGAAACTGGGTTTTGATCAGAATTGGATCGAAATGGTTATGAGGTGTTGTGTCACCTCAGTAAGATATGCAGTTCGTGTCAATGATGAGCTAACGGAGCCTGTTATCCCTACTAGGGGTATTAGGCAAGGGGACCCCATAAGCCCCTATCTCTTTCTTCTCTGCACGGAAGGATTATCTTGTCTTCTGCAACGACGGGCGGACCAAGGTGAGCTACAAGGTTTATGCAATGACAGACTTGGTCCCCCTATATCACATTTACTGTTCGCAGACGACAGCATATTCTTTGCACACAGTGATGAAAGGAGTGTGAATGCTCTACAGAGTACCCTTCAAACTTATTGTGAGGGATCCGGGCAGAAGATCAATTTGGATAAGTCCTCACTTTTCTTTGGTTCTCGTTGTCATGTGGCTATCAAGAATAGGGTGTACATTCTGATGCTTGGCAGGATTTTTATCTTGGTATGCCTACTGAAGTTGGAAGATCCCCTGTTCGCACATTCAGATTTCTTGTGACCCGCATGTGGCAACGCATGAATGGGCAGTCGGATCGTCCTCTATCAAGGAAAGGAAATGAGATCCTCCTTAAGTCGGTTATTCAAGCAATACCGACACATGTGATGAGCTGTTTCGAATTGCCAGTATCAACTTGTGATGCCATGAGGAGAGCTGTTGCTAATCAATGGTGGGGTTTCAAAGATGGCAAGAAGAAACTTCACTGGCGTTCTTGGGACTGGCTCTCAACGCCGAAAGCCCTGGGAGGTTTGGGTTTTCGTGACTTTGCCTTGTTTAATCAAGCTATGCTTGGCCGTCAGTGTTGGCGGTTGATAACTGAACCTAACTCCCTTTGTGCTAGAGTGCTCAAAGCACGTTATTTTCCACACTGTGACTTCTGGGAGGCGCCACAACCACGATCCTCCTCGTATACGTGGCGCAGTATTCAGTTTGGCATGCAATTGGTTAAGAAAGGAGCACGGTGGGGAATTGGTGATGGGACGAAGACGCGAATTCTGAGCGACCAATGGATCCCTGATGTCAAACCGTATATGCTACGCCCTCTGGTTCCAATACCCCCGGATATGACAGTTGACTCACTGATGTTAGGGGATTCTCGGACATGGGACGTGGATACTGTTCGCACCATTTTTGATGAGGCTGTTGCTGATCAGATTCTACAAGTTCCTATTAGCCGCCATGGTGGCGATGACTATGTGGCCTGGCCTCATTCTCAGTTTGGCCAATATACAGTACGATCAGCATATCATCTAGCTAGAGAGAATCACTTTGCGATTGATCGGAGCTCCAAAGGACGCGGTTCAGCTTCTACAACTTTGGACAGCTCGGATTCCAAATTGTGGAAGAAGATGTGGTCTAACAAAGCACCGGGGAAGATGACCATCACACTGTGGAGGTTTGCACATGATTGTCTACCGTGCGGCCACCAGCTTCAAAAACGGCATATCCCGGCATCAACAATTTGTCCATTCTGCAACCAGCATGAGACCATTGAACATGCTTTGTTATTCTGCCAATTTACCAGAGAAGTGTGGCACGATGTTAAATCGGAGAATGAGGTTCATATCAAGAGACGCACGTTCCTTTCACCAAGGACCTGGGTGCTCGATTTTTTGAATCGTTCCTCCGATGTTCAGATCACTACTGTTATTGTCACACTTTGGCATATTTGGGATGCTCGTAACAAGGCTCGAGAGGAAGGCATCCTGATGCACCCCAAGTCAGTTGCTACAAAGGTGAATGCTTATATTGATATGATTCTTGTTCATCTGTATAAACCGCAAGCCAACCACAGTCGTGAATCCTCTTCTGTTGCTAAATGGATTCCGCCGCCGGAGGGCAAGATTTTGGTGAATGTTGATGCTGCTATCTTCACCTCTTCCAAGCAAATGGGGGCTGGTATTGTCATTCGTGATCACATGGGTCTCTGTCTTGCCGCTTGTGGTGAGCGCTCTGACAATGTTACAATGCCAGAAATGGCGGAGGCGCTGGCCATCCGTCGTGCTATTGTCTTTGCTCGGGAGGAAGGTTTCTCGGATATCATTCTCGCATCAGACTGCTTATCAGCGATACAACGCATAAATTCTTCAATGACTGATCGCTCCCCAACAGGATCGGTGGTTGAAGACATCAAATTCTACTCCAAGAGTTTTTCTTCTTGTGAATTTCAGCATGTGTCACGTGTGCTCAACGTTGCTACTCATCAATTAGCTAGAGGGTGTGTTTCTTCTGTTAATTCTGTGTGGCGTGGTGTCTCCCCGGATAGTATCCGAGAGGCCCTTTGTAATGACATTTTGATTAAGTATCAATAAAGCACACGTTTCCCTCAAAAAAAGGGAGTATCTTCCCCAGAAGGGTGACTCAAGGGTTTATATCGAACTCTCGGGGAACTGGAAGGAAGAGTGTACTCTTCTCTCTTCTTCAAGCATTCATGCAAAAAAAATGTCTTGTGTCCCCAACTCCAATATGTAGTTGTCAAGCACAAGGTTTCACGTAAGTAAATAAAACAAGTAGAAACTAAACTGGATAAAATAACTAAGTAAAAAAATGTAAAGAGATTGATTATTTATGGTGTTTTGGATGCAAATAAGAAAAGTAAATATTTTTGTACTTTTGGATTTAAATAGTGCATCAAATAGAAAACAATGTAAAAGCAATATAAAGGTGTTTCTTATGATAAAAAGTGGCCCGGGGTTCATGGGTTCACTTGACTATTCTCTCGTAAAGTTGTGGTGGACAAAAAGCAATTCATCAGTAAGATATGAAGGTACAGATAATTTTATATGTAAGATCAGAATTAATATGGGCATCACGACCTAACATAGAGATGATGCAACACACCTCTCTTATACTCGACAAGAAAGAAACTTCATCAATCTTGTATTAAGAATTAACAGAGCATAGCAATAAGTACTTTGACATGAAGTTTTAATATCAAATACGCAACCTTGAACAACCAAGATCATCATTGCTGTCACATAATGAACATAACACATGCATTCACTTTATCCCTACTGAGGTAGCTAAAGAAAGGCAAAGCCATAATGGATCATGAACATATTGTCACTATCCAATCACTAAAACCATGCTACTCCATCTAACACACACACATCACCCCGCACATGCTCTTGTATAGATGTTGGATCAGAACATAAACTTAAGAACATGGTACATAATTGATGCATGTAAAATGTATACATGAGCTTTGTGCTTTATCATTTTGAATTCCCACATATTTGCAACATATATGATGATAACACCATGTTTAACATTGATTTATGAGGATTTACTAATGATCCCCTTTATTTGGTTTATAACCCTGCAGAACAGGAAAACCCTGTTTCGCGTATTTTTCACTTTCAGAGACCTATACGGAGTCAAATTGAGCTGGGATTTCTGGAGCGTTATTTTTTCATTGGGAGGAACAACATGGGCCCTGGAAGAACACCTGGAGAGGCCCGAGGGCTGAAAGAGCATAGGTGGCGCGGCCTGGAAAGCTGGTCACGCCACCCACCTCCGTTCAGCCCTCGATCGCCCGTTTGCCCTGATTCTTTCGCTAACCGACGTATTTTGACCTAAAAACCCCTATATATATGGCCCCGAAGAGTTCTAGGTAGGAGAGCGCTGCTGAAAGATAGAAAATCCAAAACGGAGGCTGCCGCAGAGAAGATTGGAGAGGGAAACTCCACCGGGATCACCGCCGGAGGGATCTCCACCTTCTCCAACAACTTCATCATCATCACCGTGACCAAGGGGGAGTAGTCCACCTCTAGACTATGGGTTTGTGGCAGTATCTTGATCTATTTCTCTCATGTTCTTCATAGTACTTAGTGCCATATGAGCTGTATATCATGATTATGGTCATATTTGTAATACCCATGTGGTGGATGCTTATTCTATGATATTGTTTTATGAGATCTGATCTTATTGTATTGTGAGATGTATTGATAGATGCATATTATGTACCCCTTTCTTAAGTCTATGTTCTGATCCAACATCTATTCAAGAGCGTGTATGGGGTGATGTGTGTGTTAGATGGAGTAGCATGATTTTAGTGATTGGACAGTGACAATATGTTCATGATCTATTATGCCTTTGTCTTTCTTTTGCTACCTCACTAGGGATAAAGTGAATGCATGTGCTATGTTCATCAGGTGATAGCAATGATGATCTTGTTTGTTCAAGGTAGCATATTTGATATTCAAACTTCATGTTAAAGTACTTATTGCTATGCTTTGTTAATTCTTAATACAAGATTGATGAAGTTTATTTCTTGTGGAGTATAAGAGAGGTGTGTTGCATCAATTCCCATATTAATTCTGATCTTACATATAATATTATTTGTACCTTCATATCTCATTGATGAATTTCTTTTTGTCCACCACAACTTTACGAGAGAATAGTGATACGCGCATTTTGCATCATTATTATTGCTACATATAGAGTTAGTTTTCGTTGTTATTTGTCTTCATACATTGTCATTTATGAATTTTTAGATGATTTCCGGGACTTTCCTACAAAGTCCCCTTCATTGGTATTTAATTCCCGGGAGGCAGAAAACCTCCTATTTCATATCTTTTTAGGACTTTCTGGATCGCAAAAATTCAAGGGAAAGTTACCTGATCATTTTGTCACTCGAAGGAAGGCCGTGAGTGAAAGAAGCATGTGAGAGGGGACACAAGGTGCAAACGAGCACAGGTGGCGCGGCCCAACTTCCTAGCTGCGCCACCCACCCTCGTTCGCACCTCGGACATCTTTGCTCCATTTCGCCCAAAAAACCTAAGCCATATTTTTCCCGAGATTTATTGAGGCGGCGGCGGAGGCGAAAGTCCTCTCCTACTCCGGGAGAGGGCAGATCCTGCTGCATCTGTGCCTCCAGTGAAGGGGAAAGCGACGTCATCGACATCCCTACTCCTCCTTGGCTTGGTAGGAGGCATCTCCATCAACATCTCCACTAGCACCATCATCATCACCATCACCATCTACGAGATCGACGTCATCCCCCTCATAGTTTGTTTTGAATTGAACCCCGGATATTGTTTTTTGTGCTATTGCATGTTCATGATTGGTACTTTGCCATTATTTGGTGGGGAGATTATATATTTAGGTTGTGTTGGAACCATTATGCCTCTATTCCATATTATGTTTGTCACTTGTGACTGGTTTCCCATGTTCTTGAGGGCATTGGATGATCTGGCTATGATTCTATATGATGTGCAAAGATTATTTGGTCAAGTTTTCTATCTTTTATATTGTTCTATGATGGTTTTATGCGAACGTTGACGGCATATTACTTCACCTATATGAGCTCATAGAGCTGCACTTTGATGTAATGCATTAGTGTTGGAGGGGACGGAATGACAGAAACTGTCTTCCAACACTATGGGTTGCATTAGAGGGGTTTATGTCGGGGACCCTAAATCTTATGGCTATGATGGGACATTTATGTCTTAATAATTCATATACTTGCACATGGCTCTAGGACCCATCATAAGGGGTGTATTTGCACATGCTTATGGCTGCACCTAATTAAGGCTCCGCCCCTAATTGAATAAAGCTTGACAAGATATTTACCATGTTGTTTAGAACTCAGATGCTAGTGAATCCATGACGCCCTCGAGAACTTTTGTCTCATATAAGCACACACACTTTAGCTTGTCCTATTGCTGCATACAGGATTGGGCTTTTCTCTCATTGAGATCATTTACTTATTTTCTATTTACTTTCCGCACTTTATTTCTATTGCAAACTATGTACCCAAAACACAAAAAACCTTTACTTTATTATTGCTGTTTCTTGTTATTTTTGCTCACCAATACCTTCAGATCGTCATGGGTTCGACAACCTTTCTTTAATGAAAAGTAGTACAATTGATCTCCTACATTTGGGAGCCATCAAGACACTTTTAGGGCGCCGTTGCCGGGGAGCGTAGAGCTATTGGTAAGTGAATGGTAAGGAAGATTTTACTGCTTTTATTATTTGCTATTTGTCTCATCATTTATACTAGCTGTGATGAGGTTGGTTTGATTGGAAGATCTATGCTCTTTATTTAAATTGGCTGATGTTCCTCATGATCATGTGAAGAGGAAGTTATTACATCTATCTCTTTCTGGTAATGCTCGCACATGGTTTAGATCTCTGGATATTAAATTTCATCTTCACTGGGAATTATTGAGGAAGGCTTTCTGCACCAAGTTTTATACTCCTAAAGAAGCTTATGATGATCGTTGTCATATTTATAATTTTTGGCCTCATCTTGGAGAAAGTATTGCTCAAGCTTGGGGGAGGCTTAATGAACTGATCCGTAAGAATTCTTGTCATGGTATTCCTGATAGTCTTATATTGATAAAATTCTATGTTAGGCTTCCCCAACATCATAGGGATTTTCTGGATAATTCATCTGAAGGGAGTTTTACTAATAAAACTCAACAAGAAGCAAGGAATTTATTGGATACTATTGCTAATAATACCGCTGCATGGGATCTTAATAAAGGTAATGAGCCTTGTTTTGATTTTGAATATGAATGTGTAGAGAATTTCTCTACTAATATATTGTTTGAAGAACTGGAGGATAGATTTGGCCTTGATCCTCATATTTTAGTAGAAGTTACTAGATCTTTTGCTAACCATTTGAATGTTCCTAAGAAAGAATTTAAGGTATTTACTGGACCTATTAAGACTTCACACCATATATTATTAAAGTTGAGAAACAGGTTCAGCAAACTTCATCGGTTATTATTGAAGAATATGTGGAATCTCCTCCATATCCGAACAGGGTGAAATAAAATTTACTCATCGTTGTTGCCAATAAGAGTGCTAAAATATGTCATGAGCCTTATGAAGAAATCTCTATGAAGCCTCAAATTTTGGCCATGAAGGAATTAAATGAAGAAACTCCTTGTGATGTCTATTTATGTGAAGATTACACTAAGGTAATTCAAGGTAAGGCTACTAGAATTGGTAAAGTTATTATATATTGTGCTATCGGAACTTCATGTTATCATGGTCTTTGTGATATTGGAGCGAGTATAAGTGTGATATCATATTCTCTTTATCTTGAAATCAAGCCCGATATTGATCCCATACACATGGAAGAAACATGTATAACTATTTAACTTGCTAATAGAGAAATTATTAGTCCACTTGGTATGGTAAGAGATGTTGAAGTATTAGTAGGAAAGATTAAGTATCCCGCTGATTTTATTGTGCATGGTTGCTCCCAAGATGCATTTTGTCCTTTTATATTATGTAGACCTTTCTTACATATTGTTGGTGCTGAAATTGATTTGCCAAAAGAGAGAGTGTTTATTTAATATGCTGGAGAAAGGTTAGAGTTTAATTTTTCCAAGTTTACTGATAAGCATTTAGAAAAAGAAAAGTTTAAAATATATATTGTGGAAACTGTTGCTTCGGTGGCAATCGCTTCATCGGACGCGATGGAACGATATGTACTTAATCAGGAGGAACCATATAGTAATAAAGAAATAGAAGCATTAGAACAAATCTTATCTCAACAACGACCACATTTACAATTGCATATTCCACCTGATAATCTTGGAGTGTTACCACCACCCAAGGAAGATCCTAGTTTTGAATTAAAACCTTTGCTTGATGATATGAAATATGCATACCTTGATGATAAAAATATATATCCTATTATTATTAGTGCTAATTTTTTAGGAGAAGAAGAACTAAATTATTGGAAGTATTACATGCGCATAGGCCGGCTATTGGATATTCTCTTGATGATCTCAAAGGTATAAGTCCAGCTCTATGCATGCATAAAATTATATTGGAAGAAGATGTAATGCCCGTTGTTGAATATCAACGCCGTCTTCATCCAAAAATAAAGGAAATGGTAATAAAAGAGGTAATCAAACTTATAGAAGTTGTTATCATTTATCCTATAGCTGGTAGTAAATGGGTAAGTCATGTTCATTGTGTTCCTAAGAAAGGTGAATCACTATGGTTCCAAATGTTGAAAGTGAACTTGTTGCTCATCGCATTGTTACTGGTTATAGGATGTGTATTGATTTCAGAAAATTAAATAAAGCCACTCGTAAGGATCATTATCATTTACCTTTTATTGATCAAATGTTAGAAAGATTATCTAAGCATTCACACTTTTGTCATCTTGATGATTATTCTGGTTTTTCTCAAATACCCGTTCACAAAGATGATCAAGAAAAGACTACTTTTACTTGTTCCTTTGGTACTTTTTCTTATAGAAAAATGCCTTTTGTTTTATGTAATGCTCCTGCTAATTTTCAAAGAAGCATATATGTTATATTTGTTGATTATATTAAGAAGATTATGGAAGTATTTATGGATGATTTTTCTATCTGTGGTAGTTCTTTCGATAATTTCCTATTCAACCGTAACAAAGTTCTGCAGCGGTGTGAGGATCAACACCTGGTCCTTAATTGGGAGAAGTGCCATTTTATGGTTACGAAAGGTGTAGTCCTTGGTAATAGAGTATCTGGAAGAGGGATTTAAGTGGACCGCGCGAAGATATAATCCATGGAGAAGCTACCATATCCGCTGGATATTAAAGGTATAAGAAGTTTTCTTGGGCATGCTGGGTTTTATAGAAGATTCATTAAGGATTTTTCCTAAAATATCAAAGCCTCTTACTAATCTTTTGCAAAAGGATGTTACATTTTCTTTTGATGATCATTGTGTGGAGTCTTTTAATGTTTAAAAGAATGTGTTAATTAGTGCTCCTATTATTCAACCGTTTGATTGGAATTTACCTTTTAAAATTACGTGTGATGCAAGTGATTATGCAGTAGGCAATGTGTTGGGACAAAGAGTTGATAAGAAACTTAATGTTATATATTATGCTAGTAAGACTGTTGATGATGCTCAAAGTAATTATGCTACTACTGAAAAATATTTTTTTGTTGTGATCTTTGCTTGTGATAAGTTTAGACCTTACACAGTAGATTCTAAAGTTATTGTGCACTATGATCATTCTTCTATTAAATATCTTATGAATAAGAAAGATTCTAAGCCTAGACTTATTAGATTGGCCTTATTATTGCAAGAGTTTTATTTACATATTGTTGATAGAATGGGTGAAGATAATCCAGTAGTTGATCATTTGTCTAGAATGGAAAACATTTCGGATGATCCAACCCCTATTAATGATAGCTTTGCTAATGAACAACTTGCAAATATTAATGTGTCTAGGCAAGAGTAGCTTCCCCATGGTTCGCTGATTATGCTAATTTCATTGTTGGGCCATCACATTTTACCTATCAACAAAGAAAGAAATTCTTTTATGATATTCGTCTACTTTTGGGATGATCCTTTTCTTTATAAGAGGGGAGTTGATGGTATTATTAGACGTTGTGTGCCTGATTTTGAACAACGGAGCATCATAAAAGACTGTCTTGGCAGTCCTTATGGAGGCCATCACGCGGGAGACCGCACAACAGCAAAGGTATTACAATTTGGTTTTTATTGGCCTACTTTATTTTAAAGATTGTGATGCATATGTTAAAGCTTGTGATAAATGTCAACGTATTGGTAACATTGGTACGAGAAATGAAATACCTATGAATTATACTTGACCTCTTGAACCATTTGATGTTTGGTATTTGACTTTATGGGGCCATTTCCTGCCAACAAGTCACAGTATACTCACATTTTGGTTGTAGCGGATTATGTTACTAAGTGGGTGGAAGCAATTCCGACAAAGAGTGCTGACCATCCTACTGCAATGAAGATGATCAAGGACATCAGCCTTCCCAGGTTTGGGGTACCTAGATTTTTTATTACTGATGGTGGTTCTCACTTTATTCATCAAGTTTTTAGAAAGATTTTGGCTAAATATGGTGTTAATCATAGAGTAGCATCTCCATATCACCCACAACTAGTGGTCAAGTTGAATTGAGTAATAGGGAATTAAAGCTTATATTGGAAAAGAGACAGTTAACAAGTCCTGGTCTGATTGGCCAACTAAAATCAATGAAGCTTTATGGGCTTATAAAATTGCTTTTAAAAGTCCTATGGGAATGTCTCCTTATAGAATGGTTTATAGAAAATCTTGTCATTTACCTGTAGATTTAGAACACAAAGCTAGGTGGGCCATTACGGAACTTAATTTTGATTTTAAAACTATGGGAGAAAAGAGAATCCTAGACATAAACTTGCTAGATGAATGGAGAAATGAAGCTTATGAAAGTGTGAGATTGCTTAAAGAGAAGGTTAAAATATGGCAAGATAGAAGGATAAAGAAAAGGGAATTCAAAGTAGGAGACCAAGTGCTATTGTTCAACTCTCGTTTTAAGTTCTCTGCAGGTAAACTAGCCATCCGTCTCCATGGAGATTACAAGGGTAAGCCTCATGTTGTTAATGGACAATTTCTTAAACATTATATTGCAAGAGAACACATGACTGGCTTTTCAGAACCTGGGTGCATGTGAACCCACTTTTTCAAAAGTGCGTTTGTGATGTAAAACATGTTTTAAAAATCAAAACACAAAATGAATGCAAAGGTGATCTCAAACATGTGCCCTCGACATGAGTTTCGTGACGAAAAAACCTTTTATTTTGCCTCGGCAAAAAAGTGAAATTTTGCAGGGCTATATAGCAGTATATATGTGACGTATTTTGTCTTTTTAGATTCTAAAATAAAAAAGTGGTTTCTCCGCGAAAACTTTCTACACACACATGGAACATGCATACGTACCATGTTATTTTTATTTCAGAATTCTTTAACATTTGGAAAATGCATTTCCCACTTGGGTTTACGTGCACCCAGGTTCAACTGGGACTTTTCCAAGAGAACACTTCATAGGAAACGTGGAGGAGTTACATCACCGGGCTCTGGAAGACATCATCGCCGAAAATTTCCTTCTGCCAGACACCGGAAACAAATAAAAGTCGAAATCTGGTACGTAGTGATCTCGGAATCTGATCATATTTTAGGATAGTTACTTTTTGGCAAAATAAGGAGGATTCGTGAAAGATTTGGGCGAAATGGAGCCACGAGGTATGAAATAGTACAGGTGGCGCGGCCCAAACCTCTGGCCGCGCCACCCCTACTCGTTCGCGCTTCGGACTCCTTTTCGCCCCGTTTTCGACTCAAACTCTTCGTTTTGACCTAAAACCCGTCAATATATACCCCCCTCTACCGATCCAATCTCGCATCGAGTCTTTTCGAGCGAAACTTTTTTTCTTGTCTAGAACTTTCAGCATTTTGATCATGCCAAGCTCCGGATCCAATCTCGAAGGTGAAGGCTCCAAGGAGATGGGCGTGGTAGTATAAATGCTACCTCCTTCTTCCTTGGAAAGTGTTCCATACACTTGTTATGAGGTAACTGAAACTTAACTTTCCCTTCCTTCGAAACAATGATGGCTCCTGTTGTTCTCAGAAAAGGTCTTTCAAGGATAATAGGACTAGAGGTATTTCTCCCCATGTCCATAACAATGAAATTAACAGGTACATATGGCATATGCAATTCAACCATTACACCTTTTACTTTGCCTATAGACTTTTTGGTTGAATCATCAACAAGTAATAAATCAATAGAGCATTTTTCATATTTTTAAGATTTAGTAATTCATATAGCTCTTTAGATATGACAGAAACACTAGATCCTAGATCAAGAATGACGTGGTGTGTTTCTTTGTCAATAGATATTAAAATCTTGGGAATCCACACATCCCCAAGTTTAGGTGGTATCATGGCCTCATTATTATACCTATGAATCTTTTCTTTAATGACATAGTTAGCAATATTGGAACCAAATTAGCTTGATTAACATTGATGGTGGGATCTGTAGCAAATTTCTCAAGTATAGCAATCAATTCATTCAAGCCACATTTATCAAGATCCAAGAGTGGTTCCCTAGCTTCACTAAGCATTTTAATTTCTTCAATATGTTTTTCATTATTAGGCACAAGAGTTTCTTTTCCATAGACAACACTCAAAGGTGTAGTTTCCTCAACTTCATAGTTTTCTTGGACATACATATCTCTAATTCCGGTGTATTTAATGCTCTTATAAATATAATCGTCTACCAACATTCCATCTAGTATCTTAATAGCATCACAAGTCTTATGGAAGACGAAACATGTGTCGGATTCCTTGTTTAAAATACGCCTACTATGTTGACTTAGACCAAGATAAAAGCTATTCGAATGCATATAATCTCTCAAGCCATGTTCTAAATTGCAAGTTAATTTCTTAAACCTTCTCCAAGCTTGAACTATGGTTTCTTTTTTCCATTTGTTTGAAAGAAAGCATAAGTTTTTGATGATTATTGGTGCAATCTCCATATGCTTCTAAGAATGCGGCCCTCATATTAAACCAATGTTTATCTTGTTGAGGCAAAGTTTCATACTATGTAGTAGCTTCTCCAACTAAGGAGTTTGGAAATAGCTTAACTCCTAAAACACCGGGGTCTATGTTGGAAGTAAAAATTTGAGCACAAAGTTCCTCAATTTTTTTAATATGATGCTCAGCTTCCAAGGCATTCCCATGATCAAAACTTAATTTGTAGATAGCAATTATTATCTTAGGACTAATGTTGTAGCTAATTCTCGTTGAGTATGTAATATGTCTACAACCCAGTGTTGCTTCTTCCAAATTTTTACCTTGCTTAAACATTATTGACACTAATTTTTATAATTTTTCGATTTTTAAGATAGAGAACTAAAAAACAAAAAACAAGCAAACAAAGACTAAAAACAAGACAAATAAAATGCAATGCAAAATCTAAATGAGATAGGAGAGCTCACAGTGATGTTACTTCCACTATGGTGCCAAAAATACTGGCAGTTGTCGTGGGAGTTGACTTGTGCTTCACCGTGCAGCAAACCACTGTGAGATAACTCTTTCAGTTCCCTGGCAACGGCGCCAGAAAAAACTCTTGATGAACGGCTAGTAGCAACGCCAAAAAGATCTTGATACGTTGGGACTCCAAGTGCAGAGTGTTGTATCAAGGGAGTATCTTCCCCACAAGGGTAACTCGAGGGTTTATATCGAACTCTCGGAGAACTGGAAGCAAGAGTATACTCTTCTCTCTTCTTCAAGCAATCCTGCAAGTAAAATAAATGCCTTGTGTCCCCAACTCCACCATGTGGTTGTCAAGCACAAGATTTCGCGTAAGTAAATAACACAACTGGCAATAAAAGAAGTAGAAACTAAACTAGATAAAATAACTAAGTAAAAATTGTAAAGAGATTGATTGTTTTTGGGTGTTTTGGATGCAAATAAGAAAATTTAATATTTTTGTATTTTCGAATTAAAATAGTGCAGCAAATAGAAAACAATGTAAAAGCAATATAAAGGTGTTTCTTATGATAAAAAGTGGTATGGGGTTCATGGGTTCACTTGAATATTTTCTCGTAAAGTTGTGGTGGACAAAAAGCAATTCATCAATGAGATATGAAGATACATATAATAGTATATGTAAGATCAGAATTAATATGGGCATCACGTCCTAACATAGACATGATGCAACACACCTCTCTTATATTCCACAAGAAAGAAACTTCATCAATCTTGTAGTAAGAATTAACAGAGCATAGCAATAAGTACTTTGACATGAAGTTTGAATATCAAATATGCTACCTTGAACAAATAAGATGATCATTGCTATCACTTGATGAACATAGCACATGAATTCACCTATCCCTAGTGAGGTAGCAAAAGAAATACAAAGCCATAATAGATCATGAACATATTGTCACTATCCAATCACTAAAATCATGCTACTCCATCTAACAAACACATCACCCCATACACGCTCTTGAATAGATGTTGGATCCGAATATAGACTTAAGAAAGGGGTACATAATATGCATCTATCAATACATCTCACAATACAATAAGATCGGATCTCATAAAATAATATCATAGAATAAGCATCCACCCCATGGGTATTACAAATATGACCATAATCATGATATACAACTCATATGGCACTAAGTACTATGAATAAATGAGAGAAATAGACCAAGCTACTGCCACAAACCCATAGTACAGAGGTGGACTACTCCCTCCTGGTCACGATGATGATGATGAAGACGTTGGAGAAGGTGGAGATCCCTCCAGCGGTGATCCCGGTGGAGTTTCCCTCTCCAATCTTCTCTGCGGCAGCCTCCGTTTTGGTTTTTCTATCTTTCTGCAGCGCTCTCCTACCTAGAACTCTTCGGGGCCATATATAGGGGTTTTAAGGTCAAAATACGTCGGTTCGTGAAAGAATCATGGCAAACAGGCGATCGAGGGTTGAAAGTGCATGGGTGGCGCGGCCAGACTTCTTGGCCATGGAACCTGGTCTTTTTTGGCCCTCAGGCCTCTCCAGGTGATCTTCCAGATCCCACGTTGTTCCTCCTGATGAAAAAGTGACGCTCCAAAAATCTCAGGTCAATTTGACTCTGCATCGGTCTCTAAAAGTCAAAAACACACAAAACAGGGTTTTTCTGTTCTGCAGCATTATAACCAAAATAAAGGGGATCATTGGTAAATCCCCATAAATCAATGTAAAACATGGTATTATCATCATAGATGTTGGAAATATGTGGGAATTCATTATGATAAAGGAAAACGTTCATGTATGCATTTTACATGCATCAGACCATCGCCGGGAACCTCCACTAGTGCGCCAAGGTCGATATGAGCCTTCAGAAGAAACAAAAATGTATCATCCACCTATGGTGTGATCAACATCGTCAAAAGTTAGCATCGACATGCATCATAGGCTCACATCAAGAATAAACACAAAAATGCCTCTTGTATAGGGTCACACGGAAGGCAAATGGATTGCCCTCAAACCAATTCTATTCTACATGCATTCTGCTTGCACATAGGGCCAGGTTTAAGGATAATCACTTGCCTTGCATTGTGTCATATGGTAATCATTGACCAACGAACACATACCAAAGAACGCCTAATAGCAGTAAAGATGTAAGTCCTCATAACACAAACCATAGTGAACACCACAATTGATGTTATTCAACCAAGCACAATACATAAGGAGGGGGTATGTGCATTGTACAAGGTTGGATAGCACCACCGTGGTGTTAGTAGGTTCCTACGTTCAATCACTGACCATGTAGGCGAAATTACAATCAAGCAATGTGCCTGATACTAACCACCTAGCGGCACGAATGATTCTTTTTGACCAAGTGTTGAGCATAGTCATGTGTATCTTTACAATGCTCAAGGTCAGAAATATCATTCTTCCACCAAAATATGTGGTCATATTATAATCATTAGCTCATCACAACAACCGAATAATAGTTACGGCCTCATATAGTCGTTGAACACACAACTCTTAGGGATGGGGTCAGAGAACTAAGTGCATTAGTAACTTTCAATGTTAGAACAATGTACATGGTTCAGTAACTCCATCTCCACATTTTGGCCACATTTCAATCATCGGCCTTGAACACACAATCAAAAAAGGCCTCATATGTAGATACAGAGCATTCACATGGATGGTGTGAGTGAAATAAGAGAAATGGACACTTATGTGTACAAATACCTGTAGTTTTGATCAAACCATCCCTCGAATACCAGTACTAGTTTAGTAGTAGGCCTCATATATGAATATCACCATGAATGAAATGTATGCCTCATAAGTGCAGTGTATGATTCAGCTACCATTGAAACAATGCTCAATGTCTATGAGATAATCGAACATTCAACAAGCAAATACCATGCACAACCCTGATTGAGAGCAGTTGTTCAATGTACAACTACCCTAGTGATCTATGCACTGTCATTATTATAATCATTTATAGAAGCATTCATTAACATGTGTGTAAGAGCACGCATCAAAGATCTGACCTAGACGGCGTGGTGCAAAAAACCCGTCCCATCTTTGTATCTATAGTAAAAACACTGTAAGATGTATGTTCATCCGATTTGCAAATGATTTACCGTTCATGCGGACAAGAAGTTTCAGTTCCAATCAAATCAATACCGAGAATCTGAAAAACAACTACGATGTAGTCCTAAATCGAGATGAGCATTATGCAAACATCTAGTGGAAGCAAACCCTCATGGTAACCCTAATATATCCCAGGCGATGGCGTTGCATTCAGTGCAGTTCTCCCTCACGGGGGCATCGTTCTTGGAGCAGCTTCTGGATGGTGGAGGCAATAGGTGGAGTGGTGTGCATCTTCCATGTCAACGACAGTGGGTCTCAGCAGCGTGGCGCATCCGGGTCTCGGTGGCTGGCAAGTCACTCTGGATACGTGTAGGGCGGTGGCGATGTCTGGCGCTGCAGAGGCATTGACGGCAGTCCTGAGAAGACCAATGCCTTGATCCTTATCATGAATATGGGTCGGTTGAAGATGGCGGTGTTAACTTCAGAAGTCTATGCAACGGTGCGTGTTGAAGGTCTGTTGGATTGGTTTGTGCTCCCGGCTAGCTACCAGGCAGTTGATGAAGCTTCTAATTTTAAGATAATGTGGGTAGGTGTGAGATGAGTCATATACGATTGACATGGCCACACCTTTCATCAAGTTATAGACGTTGCGAGAACGTTCGCTAGTGAGGTGACGTTGGGTTAATCATTATATTCTCTTTGTAACCCTTTATTAAATAATATAAATAAACAAAGATGTATTCATTATTTTAATGTAGGCTACTAGCTGCAGTTTAAACCTCCATTTTGATTTCTTTTTGTTTCACTTGTAGAAGCGACATAATGATGCTCACGCGTGAAGGTTAGTCCATAATTTCAGTGTTTATATTGCCCATCTGTTTTAGGATTAATCAAAGACGATTGAGCGCCTGGTCTTTAAAACATCTCAGGTTTTCCATTGGTTTCTACGTGCAAACATCGGCCCACCTGTGCTCGCCACTGTTGGAGATATGCCCAAGAGGCAATAATAAAAGTATTTATTGTTATATCTTAGTGTTCATGATAAATGTATATATCCCAATGCTATAATTGTATTAATCGGGAACATTAATACTTGTGTGTTTTGTAAACATAAAAGAGTCCCTAGTAAGCCTCTTGTTAAACTAGCTTGTTGATTAATAGATGATCATAGTTTCATGATCATGAACACTGGATGTTATTAATAACAAGATCATATCATTAGGTGAATGATGTGATGGACACACACACATAGTAAGCATAGCATATGATCAAGTCATTTAGTTCGTTTGCTACAAGCTTTAAGATACATAGTAACCTAATCCTTTGACCATGAGATGATGTTAATCACCTGGACCAGACGGATGCTTTGATGACAACAAACACTACTTCGTAAACGGGTGGTTATAAAGGTGGCATTAATTATTCAGAAAGTATAGATTGAAGAGTGTGGATCAATAGTGGGATTTGTCCATCCAAATGACGGATATATATACTCTGGACCCTCTCGGTGGAATGTCATTCAATTAGCTTGCAAGCATGTGAATGGCTCACAAGGGATGTCATATATATCACGGTACGAGTAAAGAGTACTTATCGGTAACGAGGTTGAACTAGGTATAGAGATACCGATGATCGAACCTCGGATAAGTAAAGTATCACGCGACAAAGGGAATCAGTATCGTATGTTAATGGTTCTTTCCATCATGAAGTCATCGTTGAATATGTGGGACCCATTATGGATCTCTAGGTCCCGCTATTGGTTATTGATCAGAGAAGTGTCTCGATCATGTCTGCATAGTTCGCGAAACGTAGGGTGACACACTTAAGGTTTGATGTCTTTTTAAGTAGATATGGAATTTGAAATGGAGACCGAATGTGGTTCGGAGTCTCGGATGGGATCCAGGACATCACAAGGAGCTCCAGAATGGTCCAGAAAATAAGATTCATATATGGAAAGTCATATTCCAAGTTTGGGAATGGTCCGGGGAATTTATGGAAGGTTCTAGAATCGTCCGAAACTTTTCACTATGGCAGGTGGAGTCCACCAGCCCTAGCCAACCCACCAGGTGGGAAGGTGGAGTCCATGGGGGACTCCACCTCCATGGCCGGACAACTCAAAATGAAGGGGTAAATCCCACCTTGACTAGGTTTCTCATTATGGTAAGTTCCCAATAAAACTCCTTGAGGGAGTATGATTGGAGGGCTAGGTTTTCCACCTATTTAAAGGGGAGAGGAGGGGAGGGGCAGGACACACCTTGGCCACACCACCTCAAGGGCACCAGCCGGTGCCCCAACCCCTCTCTCTCAAACCCTAGCCCCACCCTCCTCCACCTCTCTCCCACACGGCTACGGCGAAGCCCTGCAGGAGATCTTCACCACCACCGTCACCACGCCGTCGTGCTGCCGGGATTCCGAGGAGGATCTACTACTCCCGCTGCCCGCTGGAACGGGGAGAAGGATGTCTTCATCAACATCGTACGTGTGACCTCGTGCGGAGGTGCTACCCGATTGCGGCACCGTCAAGATCTTCTACTCGCTCCTGAGAGTGATACGTCTCAAACGTATCTATAATTTCTTATGTTCCATGCTACTTTTATGATGATACTCACATGTTTTATACACATTATATGTCATTATTATGCATTTTCCGGCACTAACCTATTGACGAGATGCCGAAGAGCCAGTTGCTGTTTTATGCTATTTTTGGTTTCAGAAATCCTAGTAAGGAAATATTCTCGGAATTGGACGAAATCAACGCACAGGGTCCTATTTTTGCACGAAGCTTCCAGAAGATCGAAGAGGATACGAAGTGGGGCCACGAGGTGGCCAGACAACAGGGCGGCGCGGCCCAAGCCCTGGCCGCGCCGGCCTGTTGTGTGGGGCCCCCGTGGCGCCTCTTGACCTGCCCTTCCGTCTACTTAAAGCCTTCGTCGCGAAACCCCCAGTACCGAGAGCCACGATACGGAAAACCTTCCAGAGACGCCGCCGCCGCCAATCCCATCTCGGGGGATTCAGGAGATCGCCTCCGGCACCCTGCCGGAGAGGGGAATCATCTCCCGGAGGTCTCTTCATCGCCATGATCGCCTCCGGATCGATGTGTGAGTAGTCCACCCCTGGACTATGGGTCCATAGAAGTAGCTAGATGGTTGTCTTCTCCTCATTGTGCTATCATGTTAGATCTTGTGAGCTGCCTATCATGATCAAGATCATCTATTTGTAATCCTACATGTTGTGTTTGTTGGGATCCGATGAATATTGAATACCATGTCAAGTTGATTATCAATCTATCATATATGTTATTTATGTTCTTGCATGCTCTCCGTTGCTAGTAGAGGCTCTGGCCACGTTGATACTTGTGACTCCAAGAGGGAGTATTTATGCTCGATAGTGGGTTCATGCCTCCATTAAATTTGGGACAGTGACGGAAAGTTCTAAGGTTGTGGATGTGCTGTTGCCACTAGGGATAAAACATCGATGCTTTGTCTAAGGATATTTGTGTTGATTACATTACACACCATACTTAATGCAATTGTCTGTTGTTTACAACTTAATGCTTGGAGGGGTTCGGATGATAACACTGAAAGTGGACTTTTTAGACATAGATGCATGCTTGGATAGCGGTCTATGTACTTTGTCGTAATGCCACTGATTAAATCTCATAGTACTCATCATGATATATGTATGTGCATTGTTATGCCTTCTTTATTTGTCAATTGCCCAACTGTAATTTGTTCACCCAACATCTGCTATCTTATGGGAGAGACACCACTAGTGATCGGTGGACCCCGGTCCTATTCTTTACATCTGAAATACAAACCGCTGCAATTGTTCTTTACTGTTCTTCGCAAACAAACATCATCATCCACACTATACATCTAATCCTTTGTTTTCAGCAAGCCGGTGAGATTGACAACCTCACTGTTACGTTGGGGCAAAGTTCTGTGATTGTGTTGTGCAGGTTCCACGTTGGCGCCGGAATCCCTGGTGTTGCGCCGCACTACACTCCTCAGCCATCAACCTTCAACGTGCTTCTTGGCTCCTCCTGGTTCGATAAACCTTGGTTTCTTTCTGAGGGAAAACTTGCTGCTGTGCCCATCACACCTTCCTCTTGGGGTTCCCAACGGACGTGTCAACTACACGCATCAGAGAGCGGCAAGTGATCGACTACATCATCCACGAGATTTATCTCATTAACACTTAGCAATCTTCGAGGGTATGTTGGTCTTATCTCGTTGCTAGCATCTACTAGATTAGATCTTGGCTTGTTATTCGTTCTTGCAATAGGATTTTTTTTCTATGCTATGAATCCCTTAAGCAACGACAAATGCAATGCGCATGATCGGATGCATTCATGTGCCACAAATTTTGGCACGACATATGCCTCGAGGAGGCCAGACATGAATCATGAAATGATCGCCAAGTTAGTCGCCTGCTCGCTTCTGTCACCGCAACCAGTGCTGTCAGCACGCCCACTTGAGGCTGAGATGGGTCCTCCATCAAACTCCACGTCCGCGTCGCTCCGCGAGCACTAGACATAGACTTTTTTATGGCATCATACTATTTATTTAGTAGTAATAGAGGTTACATCATTTATGAGAAGAGGTATGATAGATACAAGGGGGATTCTCAAGCCAAACCTGCTGCACTTGTCCCTGTGTCAACCTAGCTAATTCATGAGCTACAGAATTTGCTTCACGATAATCATGTTCAAATTGGATCTTCACAAAATCAGTCGCCAGATGGTAACAATCATCAAGGATAGCCGCTGCAACTCCACTGGAATGGCATCCATTGTTCATTGCTTGGATCACGCCCATGTTATCAGAATAGTAGATGACTTTGTTGCATCCTAACGATTGAGCAAGGATTAGGCCTTGCTTTAGAGCATGTATTTCCGGTGACATGTTGTCATGGACAAACTCAATCCTGCTATTGCTCGCCGCGACAAAGTTTCCTTGGTTGTCTCGTATTATCGCACGCATAGTTCCTCGAAGGTCATCCGCGTCAAAAGAGGCATCAACATTGAGTTTTAAAAAATTCTGAATGGGTTTGGACCAGCCCTTTGTTTCCAGCTTCGCCTTGGGTGAGTACAACGTCACTAAAATTACTTCTGTATCAAATTATCAATGGACCTCTTTGATCCAATTGGTCCTTGACTAAATTTTTAACCACGGAGTAATAGTTGTTAGAGATATATTTGGTATATATAGGTATATTTGGTAGTATATGATTTGTAATCTAAACTTACCTTATCTCTAGGCGAGGCTTCTTGCCTCCCAAGACTTGTACCCCTATATATACTGGCTCGAAAGGTTCAATACAACATCCATCATATTCCGCATATCCCTCTCTATCGTTCTACATGGTATCAGAGTGGCACGCTCCTCGATCTAGCCACCACACAAGCTTCCGCGTCGCGCCGCCCCCGTGCAACGACATCCCAAGATACCTCCATCTCCCTTGGCGCGCATCACCGTGTCTGCGCAAGGTCTTCGCCACGCAACCGGGTTCTTCCTCGCCTACTTCGAGTACCGCTGCCGCGTCTCCACAGGTAACCTGCATGACCACTTCTGGTCGACACAGGTCCCGCCGACTACCTCTACAGTCTAGGCGCCCAGCATGGCCACACCAGGCTGCCCCTGATTTTCGCCGCTTTCTATGTCTCCGTCCACCACGACCTCGTCGTCAACGTCATCGTCTCGTCCCCGACTACTTCGTCTACTCCGAAACCCATTGACTGCGTTGGCACCTCACCCTGTTCGCCGCTCTGCGTCTCGCCACCGCTCTGGAGGCCTCCTCTGCTGGCCCCGTGACACAGCCGCATCGTCCTTGATGGTCCCTACCCTCGCACGCCCGGTATTGGCAACACCGGCCCGTGCCTTCGTCCTGACGCGTCTTCGGGCCTAGCAAGCTCAGATCGGTGCCTCGTATTCATCGACTTTGTCTTTGCGTATTCGGTTCTGGCAAAACCGGAGTTTGCCTTCGTCCCGGACATGCACCTATTTCTGGAAAAACTAGGGCAGCACCTCGTCCTCGACGGCTCCAACTGCACCGACTTCAGCATCAACACCCCTCTTCGACAATTGCCTCGACGCGTCTCTGTCAATCTCCATGCGTCCTATGCGCCCGCGACTTCATGAGCGGCTACCACGACACCGGCACCTAACCACGACATCCCCTCGCGCGGCTTCCCCGACCAAGGTTGCAGCACCCACGCTCTCAGCTACCTCGACATCGACACAAAGGGATATCACCTTGCATGAGCACCTCAACTTCTTCTATAGTCCAAGCATTTGCGACGCGACATCATCCAGGATGCTCCCGCTACGACTGCGGGGGAGTTTCAATCCGTTGGTTCCTGCCTTCAGTTTCCCTCCAGTCTGACCGTCCACGATGCTTCCATTGCTCACGTCACTACCGTTACGACACTACTAGGAAAACCATTATAGGTAGAAATGTATTCTGTGGCGCACCTAAAAGAGCGTGCTCCACAAAAAAAAATTATGTGGTGCATATAAAAATATGCGCCACAGAAATTTTAAATTCATGTGGCGCATGTAATACTGGTGCGCCACAGAATTGTGGCTTTCTGTGGCGCATGTGGACGGATGCGCCACGGAATCTCTATGGGGCCCACGGGGGGTCCAATACTGCACATGGGCGAAGAGAATTTTGTGGCGCATCTGCACACATGCGCCACATAAATTTGAACTTATGTGGCGTACATTGGCATATGCGCCACAGAATTCCTTGTGGGGGTCCACACTTAAAACTAGAAGGCCACAATTCTGTGGCGCATATGCCCATATGAACTTTTTTGGCGCATATTGGCATATGTGCCACAAAAAGTGCAGGTTTTTTTTGCTCTCCACGCAACTCCACCCCCACTTGGATCGCCTTTTTAGCACTGTAAAATACCAAATAAATAGATAGAAAATTCAAAAAACAAAATCATTCGAGGTGCCCATGTATTATGTCATCTAGTACCACTGAGAATTAACAAACATGAATTTCGACTTTTTTTTTGCAAAATTGCGTTGCAAAATCATCAAACTAGATTTGTCATTGCATACGAACTCGAAAAAACATATAATATATCAAAATGACCGGGAGAAAATTCTACATCCGAATTCGGTGGCACCAATTTTTAGAATCGCCAAATTCGAAAACCGTAAAAAGATACGGCAACGTCAAGATTTTTTCCTGCAAAAATAAAAAAAAATCGATTTTTTCTGTGGCGCAGCATATGCCCATGCACCATAGAAATCTTGAGCCAAATTTTGAATTTCGGAGGCGCCATTCTTCTCCTCCACTTCTCCCCACTTCTCCTTACGTCTCCTCCTTCTCCTCCTACTGCTCCCTCCTTCTCCTACGGCTTCCTACTCCGGTGATCACCTCTTCCTCCTCCGGCGACCACCACCACCACCTTCTCCTCCTTCTCCGGCAACCACCACCACCACCTTCTCCTCCTCCTCCTCCGGCAACCACCACCACCTTCTCCTTCTCCTCCTCCATCGGCAACCACCACCACCTCCTCCGACGACGACAACGACGACCACCCACCATCACCACCTTCTCCTCCTCCTCCGGTGACCACCACCACCTCCTCATCCTCTTCCTCCTCCGGCGACCACCCACCACCATGCCTCTCCTCCGACAGGGTTTTCATGGGTCATTTCGTTATGGCATGCAATATTCGCCACAAAAGTCATGATCGTAGGAGCTCTTTGGGCTTTAGGTATCGTTTAAAGGATGTGTAGAAGCCATTATGTTCCAGTTGGTTTTAGCAGGCTATCTGGCGGCAAGGCCAAGATTCCAGCCATTGCTCGCCATAAATCCCGATCATGTTGGCAGCGAAGGAAAACATGAAATGTATCTTCATCAGTACAACCACAGATCGGGCACATGCTTGAGGTAGCCATGTCTCTCCTCATCATATTTAATGTGTCGCCATGGCATTATGGCAGATTTTCCAGGCCAACGTATTCACTTTGGGCGGTACTAGGCAATTCCAGATAATTTTCCATGATGATCGTGTACCATCTGGCCTTGTGTTGGTGGCACCGCGATCACGCGCTAGCATAGCCAGGTTTAGACTAACTTTGTAGGCGCCAAGGATCCCTCCAAGCTTTGATACTTGTGCCATTACCAACCATCTAGATTGCTCATTTTTTTTGAGTAGTTCAAGGCCATATTCGATAGCATGCCAGGTCGATGATCCATTGCCCGTCAATACTGTGTCGGCCAGAAACCCATTTGGGTAATATTTTGCCTTGAGAATTTGTGCACACAAGGTATCAGGGAACTGAATTAATCTCCACGCTTGCCTTGCTAAAAGGGATTGATTGAAGAGTTGCATATCACGAAACCCAACACCCTCATAGTCCTTGGGCCTCAACATAATATCCCAGGCTACCCAGTGTGTCTTCCTTTTCCCATTCTCCGCTTCCCACCGGTATATGTGGATCATTTTAGTGAGTTCATCACACAACCCCCTAGGTAGCTTAAACACGCTCATGACATACACAAGAATAACCTGTGAAATTGACTTGATAAGAATTTCCTTTGCACCATGTGACTTGTGATTATCATCCCATTCAATAAGGCATTTTGCTAATTTAGCTTGCAAACTCTGAAATTTTTGTTTTGCCATTCTACCCTCTGGAGTCAATGGGCCTAGGTATTTTTCTTCAAAGGATTCTTGTGTCACTTTGATACGTCTCCGACGTATCGATAATTTCTTATGTTCCATGCCACATTATTGATGATATCTACATGTTTTATGCACACTTTATGTCATATTCGTGCATTTTCTGGAACTAACCTATTAACAAGATGCCGAAGTGCCGGTTCTCGTTTTTCGCTGTTTTTGGTTTCGAAATCCTAGTAACGAAATATTCTCGGAATTGGACGAAATCAACGCCCGGGTTCCTATTTTCACCGGAAGCATCCGAACACCCGAGAGCCGCCGGAGAGGGGCACAGGCCCACCGGACCATAGGCCGGCGCGGCCGGGGGTGGCCCGCGCCCCTATGGTGTCGTCGCCCCGTTGACCTTCCGACGCCGCCTCTTCGCCTATATAAAGGTCCCGGACCTAAAACCTCGATACTGGAAAAGCCACGGTACGAGAAACCTTCCGCAGCCGCCGCCATCGCAAAGCCAAGATCCGGGGGACAGGAGTCTCTGTTCCGGCACGCCGCCGGGACGGGGAAGTGCCCCCGGAAGGCTTCTCCATCGACACCACCGCCATCTTCATCAACGCTGCTGTCTCCCATGAGGAGGGAGTAGTTCTCCATCGAGGCTCGGGGCTGTACCGGTAGGTATGTGGTTAATCTCTCTCCTATATACTTCAATACAATGATCTCATGAGCTGCTTTACATGATTGAGATTCATATGAGCTTTGTATCGCTACTAGTTGTGTGCTACTCATGTGATGTTATTAAAGTAGTTTATTCCTCCTGCATGGTGTAAAGGTGACTAGTGTGTGCACCGTGTGGTTCTTGTCGTAGGCTATGATCATGATCTCTTGTAGATTGTGGAGTTAATTATCATTATGATAGTATTGATGTGATCTATTCCTCCTTCATAGTGTAATGTGGACAGTGTGTGCACTATGTTAGTTCTTGGTTTATTTTGCAATGATCTATTACGCTCTAAGGTTATTTAAATATGAACATTGAATTGTGGAGCTTGTTAACTCCGGCATTGAGGGTTCGTGTAATCCTACGCAATGTGTTCATCATCCAACAAAAGAGTGTATGTAGCACATATGAGAAAGAGTTATTTATTATGCGATCAATCTTGAGAGTGTCCACTAGTGAAAGTGTAATCCCTAGGCCTTGTTCCTAAATATCGCTATCGCTGCTTGTTTACTCGTTTTACTATGTTTCTACCGCCTCGCAATATTACCACCATCAACTACACGCCAGCAAGCACTTTTCTCGGTGCCGTTGCTACCGCTTATTCATACCACCTGTATTTCACTATCTCTTCGCCGAACTAGTGCACCTATTAGGTGTGTTGGGGACACAAGAGACTTCTTGCTTTGTGGTTGCAGTGGTTGCATGAGAGGGATATCTTTGACCTCTTCCTCCCTGAGTTCGATAAACCTTGGGTGATCCACTTAAGGGAAAACTGTTGCTGTTCTACAAACCTCTGCTCTTGGAGGCCCAACACTGTCTACAAGAATAGAAGCTCCCGTAGACATCAAGCTATTTTCTGGCGCCGTTGTCGGGGAACGAAAAGCTTCTACACAGGGATTTCCTCCCTCGTCAACCACGCGCCAGTTGTGGACAGCACACTTCCAATGCAGCTTTCACCTCCACACGCTGGTTTAGTGGGCATGAGTCCCCAAACATAATGAAGCATTTGCTTGGGTTAATTATCTGACCTGTCCTTGACGCATATTTGTCCAAAACTTTCTTGACTCGAATTGCTTGGTCCACTTGGGCCTTAAAAACAGTAAACTGTCATCTGCGAACAAAACATGAGAGATACATGGGGCACGCCTAAAAATTGTGACATGCTCAATACCATTAGTTCAAACCTCACGTTGTACTAAGGTAGATAAACCATCCGCAACAAAAAGAAACCGAAACGGTGAAAGGGGATCACCTTGTCGGAGGCCCCGAGAAGGCGAAAATGATTCCAGGAGGGTTCCATTAAATTTAACATGATATCTCACCTAGGTGACGCATGATATAATCCAGTCAATCCACCCATGATAGAACCCCAGGCTTTGCATCACTTTCCTTAGAAAATCCTAATCCTCCATGTCATATGCTTTGGATAGATATAACTTGTAAGCACATAAATTCTTTGACATATTTGTGTTATTCTCAATGAAGTGCAGACATTCAAAAGCAACAAGAGCATTATATGTTATTAATCACCGTAAGGATTTTTTTGATTGCGAGAGCAAACTAATTTTTAAAAATCGGCTCTCGGTCAATTTATACAAGATTGTGCCTTGCAATATAGGGTGTGCTGTTTGATTGCGCCTTAGCAATTGTTTTGATGCTCGCTTGATTTATCTGTGCCGTGCTTTTACTTACCAGGCCAGGGAAAGCAATAACAACAAGAAGCTTTCAAAGGTGCCTCCAATAGTTGTAATATTGTAAAAGACGCAACAAACAAGGGCATTTTGGCATCTCTGCCAACCAAAGGAGATTCAGATATTGATGTCGTATGATAAGCAACCTCAGTCCTCTCCTCCTCTTAACAGCTAATGTATGTGTCGTTTGATTGCGGTCGTAAACTAATTGTTATCATGCTCGGTCAGGAACCACATTCCTGTATACACGCATTGGAAGAAGTACCGCCAAGACCAAGGGCTCCTCTATGACTTTTACAAAAAGTGGAGGTATTTACAAACTGCATGCCTTTTCCTCCCTTTACTGTTTATAAAGCTATTATTTCTCAGAAATTGTCATTCTTATGCATGTTCTTCCATATCACTAGGGTAAATTTTCAATGGACACGAAATAGTCACCAGTAAAAGGTGCATGCAATAAGCATCTTCATAATGACGTGGAAAATCTAGTAAGTCAAGACCTGTGTTGTTTACATAATGCTAGAGTACACACTTCCATCAACAAGTTGGATGGGTATTTACTATGTAGCTTGTATTTTGTTGAATGCATGTGCTAGTCTTTTAAATCACTAATTGTGTTCGTACATGTTTGGCATAGATAGTTAATATATGTAACTCCTGCTATCATTTCCATGATGCTCACTTTACCAAGAATGTACATTGCTTAGTTCTGCAAGTGTGTTTTAAACTAAATTCATCTTTTGGTAGGTAGCTGTTTGTAGGAGCTTTTGTGCACATCATTCCTTGCGCAAAAATCTGCAGATTCTTTCTACAATATAGATGTTCTGCATCGAACTGCTCTAAATAGTGATTAACTTTCCCAATGTAATGTCCAGGTTTAGAGACGATCGAGGGGTAGATTTTAGAAAGGGATGTGCATTGCATCATAAATTCTGGGGAAATTTCGCGCTTTTAAAAGAAAACTGCATTAGGGGGGGGGACAAGTTTCTCTCTCGACACCTTACAGGGTTAGGGTTTCAAGAGTGCGATAAATTTGGACCTCACTTAACTCAATTAGGGTTTTCAGAGGAGAGAGAGAGGTTAGCACATCACAACTTTAAGTTGCATGATTGGATTCAAACAAACTTGTGTTTGAATTTCAAATTCAAACATCACATGATTATTTCGTAATTAAAATTGAGCTAATTCATTAAACAAATATCAATAATCAAGTATATAAAGAATACAATATATAATCAAAGCTCATTAGAGAAACTTGAGCTTTATTGATTCACACACAAGATACATTGTCAATTACAATATCCCAAATTGAATAATACATATTACAACACTTTACAATAATGACAGAAATGTAAAATAAAAAAAGAAAATTAGAAACAAAATTGAATGTTCTAAACTACACAAGTGGATCTTCATGAAATTCTTGTTCAAGACGATCTTGAACTTCTTCTGATCATTCATTGACCCTGCATATAATCAGACACAACAAGGATGAAACAAGGATTAAGCCAAGTGGTAAAACCACTTGGCAGGTTAGCCAAAAAAATGTGAGTGGTGGATAATACCACATCCTGCCGAGCTGATCCACTCACATGCACAAGTCCCAAACACACACACACAAGCAGCTCACACTGCATGTGTGCATTCTGAACAACACACAAGCACATAGAGGAGTCACCAACTGCATACAGCAATGCTGTCGACCAGGGAGAGCAAGGGAGAACCATATATAAGCTTTTCAGAGCCAAACCCTAGCTGTTCATCGGCAGCAGCTCCACAGGGTAAGAACACAAGAACAGGAAGAATTCATAGCCAGCAAAACCATCCAGAAACAGCTCTATCAAAGAAATGTTTTCTGTTGAGCCTCAAACCATGAAGTAGATCAAGCACAAGACACTAGGAGGAGCAGGGCAAGCACAGAAACCAACCAGAAGCAAAACCTCTACACCAACAACTTTTCTAGGAGCTGGAGTGAGGTATACCAAGATAAACATGAGCAAGCAACTATTTTGCTCATAGATAAGCATGCCAAGCATCACAGAAGCACAGATGGGTGGAAAACCCTGTTTGTATCATCATGTGGCTGCCAAGCCATTTGGTGCCAGCAAACCAGTGACCTAGCTAGAAGGAATTCATCAAGGGAACATTGGTCATACCAATACAGTGGTATAACCAAAGGAATCCATCATTGATGGATCCTGTCTAGTCAGCCAGATTTACAAAACACTTCCATAGCTAGCTAAACCATCAGACAGATAGACCATATGATGTCTATTTATGTTTTTTAACATTAAAGACCACTGGAAATCCAAAAGAGGATTAACCAGAAGGCATTCACCAAGCCACAACCAGCCACAGAGAGTGGGGAGCTACCATGACAGCACCAAAGGGTTGTAAGGGTCACCTCAACCCACATCCAACAACCTAAGCCACCACATCATCACCCAGTGGGGTTCAGTATGAGCTAGGGTACCCAACCAGTGGTTGGCATCCCTCTAGATCGAACAAATTGAACATAAGATTCATCACTGCAAGCAGTTCATCTCATTTATCTATTGAATCATGACAAGCTACACAGATAAATCATTTATCAGGGCTTGCCAAAGCATGCAAGAGCTTGACAGAGGCAAGCCTGACATCAATTCATGAACCATATAAATGAAATAGCCACAGTTAAGCAACCATTATATCACAGATAATCAAATCAAGCATATCCAGAAGCAAGCCATCCAGGGATGGAACTAACCAGTAGTAATCATGCTCCACAGGGAGTTTCTATGAATCATAGCACAGGGGATAGCGCACCAGGAGCACTGGCACTTGCTTCAAGCAAGAACTACTCACAATAGTGAGCCAGAGGAGCCAGGGCATAGCATAGCACAAGCAAGCAAGCAACAACAATGGCTAGGGATGCTCAGATAAGCATCTAGATAGATAATAGCATGCACAACCACAAGAGTGAACAGAGACAATAAGCAAAGCAGGAATACGCAACAGCAGGGTGAGCACACGCGCATAAGCTAGGAAGAGTAGAGCAGCAACACAAGCATAGGCATGGTCACAGAAGCAATGGCCATGGCCAGTAGAGCACAACAGCAGCATACAACAATAGCAGCACGACACAACATCTCCATGAGGAGAGGCAGCCACAGCTCAGCCAGGAGGAGGAGGTAGAACAGGCAACAGAGAAGGGGAGGCGATGAGCACTTACAGGTGACGCGGGCTAAAGAGCGTGGCCATGGCGGCCATGGCGGCCACGGCGGCACACGCCGGGGCACAGCAGCGCCAGGCCAGGCCACAGCAACGCCGTAGTGCCCAGCACCACCACGGCCAGGCACGGCGACGTCGTAGCACCAGGGGCGCCGGCTAGTGGCGTATCGCCGCAGATCCTTGCGGCCGCGTGCCGCTGATGAGATGGAGACGAACGGTGGTGGAGATGAAGCATAGATCGCCGCAGACAGATTGGTGCGCCGTCGAGCGGCCGTTCTTTTGCGACCAATCTCGGCGCCAAAGATGGCCGGAGACGGACGGGGTAATTCGGCGATGGTGGCGGCGACCGCGGATCGCCAGAGCGACGGGAGAGAGTTAGGGTTAGGAGCGGAGAGGAGAGACGCGCGCGACTGGGTCGGTTGGACCGAGCCCAGTGGGCTGGTCCAACCTAACCAGCTCGGCGGCCTGACAAGTGGGCCCGAGGGGCATTTTGGACATTTCCAAAATACCAATTTAAGTGAGTTTTTTCTTAGAATTTTATAAAATAAATGTAGCTCTAAAAAAATAAATAAAAATATGAAAACTACTCAGCATAAAAATTTCTATCATAATAAAATATAAAAAGGAATTTTTTAGACAAATAAAAATTAGACCATAATTAAGTGCAAAGAATAAATATTAAAAATCATTAAAAATAACACACCATATTTTTAATGATAAAATAAGTCCATAAAAATTATTTTGGACTTTAAAAACACCTTGAAAACATTTCAAGGTTATATTTTACCCTAAACAGAGTATCGCTAAATCATTCTTAGTATTAACCCTCACATAAAATGATAAAACACCGGAAGGGGGAACAACCCTAAAAGCTGAATCATGCATAATTGCTTCTTTAACCATTGCCCTTATCGGACAATGATGCTATTTTTTAGCAACAGAGGACAAGGGTCATTCCACACCATCCAACTGCAACACTTTGCAGTGTTCAGGCAAGTTCATCACTTGCTCATGTCATTCGAGTATTTTTATCAAATTACTTGCAAAGTACTATGTTTATCACTATTGCATAAAAAGGCAAAACCACTATTTTCATAACTATGAATATGACTAAGTGGTGGGCAATGGAACCATGGATTGTGTTGATATGGTGGAGGTTCCATTGCAAGGGTTTATATCCATCTAGGATTAAACAACAAATGTCGTCCAGTGATTCTTGTGCTGTAATACCCGTGTTAACCATGAGATCTGGAGTGGGACGGAATAGTCAATCGTATTTCCACCTCTTGTACATCAACGGACGTGCTTTACCGTAGCACACTTGTCATCTGTCGGGGCAAGCGGTAGGCTGGGGAAGCCAAAAGTTCCCCACGGCTTTGTCCGTAGCACACTTGTCGCCGAAGTGCAAGCGGTAGGCTGGGGAAGCCAAAAGTTCCCCACGGTATTGCGGTCTATGAGGGGTTGCATCTGCCGGCGAAGGAGTTTGGTTCGATCCCAGACTGTCGTCGTGGTCGGGGTCCATCCTTAATTGGTGTAAGAGGACCGGCGAGGACCCAGGGTCGGGGATGCAGCAAAGGGTGGGTGTGCGAGGTAGCGGAGGAATGTGATTGGCTATGACCTTATACCGGGCCTCACACCGAAGGAAGTGTGGACGGGAAAGCTGCCCGGTTGGCACCAAGGTTAAGATCTCTTATGGGTAAAGCAACACACCTCCGCGAGTGTAATGAATCTTGACCTGTCACTCCCTGTTCCGGGATTTGGAGCTGTGAACGCTGCCGGAAAGGAACTCCATGAAGTTCTAGTAAACCGGTGAAGGTCGACGGACATAGTTCTTTGAAATAAAAGCAACCTCTTGAAGAAATGTTTATCAAAACTTGCATTGGTATTAGACTTTCCGGTCTAATATCGTAGCTAGTGCATTAAACACCTCTTTTCTATAATGAACTTGTTGAGTACGCTCGTACTCATACCACTCTTAAATCCTCGCTTAGATTGTCCGAACCATCCGGGAGGAGGACAACGACAACACTTGAAGGAGCCGACATCATCGGCTATGAAGAACCAGACCTCTACGGAGGTGTCGAAGGTGTAGACTACCTTATAGTCTACGGAACCGGGGAGGGTTCCGGAGGAGAACAAGCTTAGACCGATAAGTAGTAGTAGTATCCGAGCAGTACGAACTTCTAGTACTTAACTGCTCGTTGGAATAAATGTACCACCTATTAAGACTTTTATATTGTAAGATAAGATGGGTTCGCCTCGAACCCAGGAGTACCCCTCTTAGGACCCAAGAGGAGCTCCGAGATGATATGTATATTATGCTCATAATAATAAATGAATGAGTTATGGACCTGCTATGTTCTGTTGTACTACTCTGAGGGATGTAATATTTGCGGAATGGTACTTCATGAATGTTATATCAACGACTGGCATACTACAACATGCGGTGGTATGCGGGGTCACCACGGTTGGTATCGAGCAAAAGCTTTGACCTTAGGTTGGAACCTAGTAAATGGGACGAAACGTTAGGAGTCAAATAGGATTAGTAAAGAATTCTCTAAAAATATGGTGTATATTCACTTGAGAATAAAACAATCATATGTTTTAGTGCTATAATTCTTTATTATCACTATTATGATGCATTATTACTAATCTTATATTCTTTCTATTCTACAGCCAACTATGGCAAGTTCACGCCGGGACGAAACGTGAAAGTGAAGCCGTCAAACTTGAGTGAATACGACGGAGGACTCGCAGACATTCTTCGTGCCATGTTGCTTGAATTTGGGTGTGATCCCCAAATCCAAGTAATGAAATACTGGTACTATGATGGACCAGTATTGGCAAAGTGTAGGGTAGGGCTAAGACTTCCAGAATCCCTAGGAATGAGCGTAGTGATGCCAGCAGGTGAGGCTAGAACTATCAACACAGCCTACCACATAGCCATAATGAGAGCCATCACTGATATTCGGGAGCATAAGACGAAGGAGCTTATGGGTTCCGAATTCGCTCATATTCCTCATATGGAGGAGGAAGATGATCCTATGATTAACCACTTCAAGCTTGCAAAACGCAAACCAGCAGAAGCCGCTAAGTACATGGATAACAGCCGCAACCTACTGTCATTGTTCTTTCAGTTGAACCGTCATTTGACGAGAGCAATTGATACAATGCTAGAAGAGTTTATTGAGCCCAAGGAGGAGACTAAGGGGAATGAACCAATGGAGAATGAGGTTCAGACACCAGTTTATTCAGCTGGTGATTACATTAGTATTGATCATCCCGAACAACAAACCACACCCATGACACCTAGGTACTTTCCTAGTAGTTCCCATGGAGGATATGAGGGTGGAGAGGAATCCGGAAACAATCAGCGTTCCGAGACTCCTATAGAAAACTCCACAGGTTGGCGTTGGGGATCAGATACTGGAAACCATAGTGATTCAGTTAGATATAATCCTGAGATGAATGAGGACGTCACATCCCAGAACCAAAGTTATCCGTACAATGGGGAAGACGATGGAGAGTATCCGATACAGATTGAATCGGATACGAATGTTGGAAATACCTACGGTGGAGTCACAGGGGAGTACACCCGATGGGTGGATAATGATGCACTGAATGACCAGTTCATGAACACAGATTTCTCCCTGGGATCATCCTCTGATTCCGACTACCAGCCGACGGGGAGACCATATGTTCCAGGTTTTGTCAGGAGGACTACACGTTCGACCGGATGGAAGCCTGGAATGTACCGGGAGTGAAGCACGACTAGAGACTACCATGGGAGGCGAGACTACAATACATTAGTACCACATGTATTGTAGTATGTAATATTTTGTAGAAATTTGTACATATACTTCAATAAGTGAGTTTGCATACTCACAACGTCACTGAGTATTGTAATAAGACCACTTAAGTATGTTTATACATGGTATATGTTTTGTATGATTTGGATTTGCTTCTTGATTTCCATTGCGTGACTAGTTCTGTGCACAAAGTTGAGCTCAGAAAACTTGCGCATGGAGTAACTATGAGTACCACCTTGTGTTGCAGAACTAGGGGGAAATGTCGGGATTGACGGGTGAGGAGAGCGAAGCACAGCGCATTGAGCGCGAAGCCAAGCAGAAGGAAGAGGCTGATGAAGTAGCCAGAAATCAGTTTCCACCACCATCACCACCCATGACGCAGCAGAATTTCCTCCAATACATGCAAATGTTGGAGGAAAGGCAACGTATGACAATGGAGCAGCAAAATAAGTTCTTCCAGGAGCTGCTTCAGCAGAACAGGGTGGAGAGACCCGAGAACCAGGGAGTCACCTTGTCTGACTTCCAGAATACAAAGCCAATATCCTTCGCATACGCGCCCGAACCTATGGACGCGGAGGATTGGCTGATGGACACGGAGCGAAAGCTCAACACCGTTGGATGCAATGACTTGGAGAAGGTCAGATATGCAACACACTTGTTGTGTGGACCTGGCGCATCATGGTGGGATAATATAGTAGCCGTATATCCGGCTGAGAAGGTATTCACTTGGGAGGAGTTCAAGAGGAAGTTCAGGGAATCCAATGTCCCTGAAAGCATTGTGGAGTTGAAGCGTCGAGAATTTGAAAGTCTCGAGCAGAAGGATAAGGCCATCCTGACTTATGTCAGGGAGTTTTCGAAGTTGTCTCGGTATGCAGTTGAGGAGGTCAACACCGAGGACAAAAAGAAGAAGAGGTTCTTGCGGGGGTTAAGTCCCCAGTTCAAGGTACATCTCATAATGATGAGAGCAACTGAGTTCCAAGAGTTGGTGGATGCAGCCATCACTCTTGAAGATGACTTCAAGCAAATGCAAGAGGAGAAGAGGAAGAAGGCCAAGTTTGAGCCTAAGAAGTATACCAGCAACAAGCCTAATACTGGCTTGAGTTTCAAACCAAGGTACAACAACAACAACTACTACAACAACAACAACAACAACAACAACCAGAGGAGGAATCAATGATTCCAGCCTGCAAACTTGGTATTCAAAGCGTTCATACTAATAGGGACTAAAAATATCATGCTCATCAAAGCCAGCTTCCCCAATCTTAGAATTTTCCATATCATTAGCAACAATGGTGTTCAAAGCGTTCATACTAATATGTTCCATATGTTTTTTAATTTTCGCATCAAACCATCCATGTCTTAAATCAGGAAATAGAATAAGAAGCTCATTGTTGTCCATTATGCCTAACTAGTGTAAACAAGAAACAAAAAGATGCAATTGCAGGATCTAAAGGAAATAGCTTCGAGCACTCACACAATGGCAACAGAAAAGTACTTTACCTGGAACCGGAGTATGAGTGCCTTTTACCTTTCCTCCCCGGCAACTGCGCCAGAAAATAGCTTGATGTCTACGGGTGCTTCTATTCTTGCAGATAGTGTTGGGCCTCCAAGAGCAGAGGTTTGTATAACAGCAGCAAGTTTCCCTTAAGTGGATCACCCAAGGTTTATCGAACTCAGGGAGGAAGAGGTCAAAGATATCCCTCTCATGCAACCTTGCAACCACAAAGCAAGAAGTCTCTTGTGTCCCCAACACACCTAATAGGTGCACTAATTCGGCGAAGAGATAGTGAAATACAGGTGGTATGAATAAGTAGTAGCAACGGTACCAGAAAAGTGCTTTGCCCGGGACGAGTAAACAAGCGATAGTAACGCGAGCAGTAGTAATGCAGATAAAACGAGTAAACAAGCAGCGATAGCAGATATTTAGGAACAAGGCCTAGGGATTAGACTTTCACTAGTGGACACTCTCAACTTTGATCACATAACAGAATAGATAAATGCATACTCTACACTCTTGTTGGATGATGAACACCATTGCGTAGGATTACACGAACCCTCAATGCCGGAGTTAACAAGCTCCACAATTCAATGTTCATATTTAAATAACCTTAGAGTGCATGACAGATCAACACAACTAAACCAAGTACTAACGTAGCATGCACACCTGTCACCTTCACGCTACGAAAGGAGGCATAGATCACATCAATACCATCATAGCAATAGTTAACTTCATAATCTACAAGAGATCATAATCATAGCCTACGCCAAGTACTAACACGGATGCACACACTGTCACCATTAAACCGTGCAGGAGGAATAAACTACTTTAATAACATCACTAGAGTAGCACATGGATAAATTGTGATACAAAACACATTGCAATCATAAAGAGATATAAATAAGCACTTCACTATGCTATTCATAACAGTGAATAAGTATTCACGTGAAATATAGCCTAAGAGACCCACACGGTGCACACACTCGTCACCTTTACACACATGGGACAAGGAGTCTCCGGAGATCACATAAGTAAAACCCACTTGACTAGCACAATGACATCTAGATTACAAGCATCATCATATGAATCTCAATCATGTAAGGCAACTCATGAGATTATTGTATTGAAGCACATAGGAGAGAGATTAACCACATAGCTACCGGTACGGCCCCGAGCCTCGATGGAGAACTACTCCCTCCTCATGGGAGACAAGCAGCGTTGATGAAGATGGCGGTGGTGTCGATGGAGAAGCCTTCCGGGGGCACTTCCCCGTCCCGGCGGCGTGCCGGAACAGAGACTCCTGTCCCCCAGATCTTGGCTTCGCGATGGCGGCGGCTCTGGAAGGTTTTCTCTGGTTTCGTCGAACGTGATAGGGTTTTCGCGACGGAGGCTTTAAGTAGGCGGAAGGGCAGCCTCGGAGGGGGCCTGGTGGGCCCACACACTAGGGGGGCGCGGCCCCCCCTCTGGCCGCGCCAGGGTGTTGTGTGGGGCCCCCAGGGCTTCCCTCTGGCGGTTCTCGGGTGTTCTGGAAGCTTCTTCCAAAAATAGGACCCTGGGCGTTGATTTCGTCCAATTCCGAGAATATTTCCTTACTAGGATTTCTGAAACCAAAAACAGCAGAAAACAGGAACTGGCACTTCGGCATCTCGTCAATAGGTTAGTTCCAGAAAACGCATAAATATGACATAAAGTATGCATAAAACATGTAGATATCATCAATAATGTGGCATGGAACATAAGAAATTATCGATACGTCGGAGACGTATCAGAAGCCGAGGAGGAAACGCCGGAGGGAACTAGAAGAACAAGAAACCCTTCGGCAAGATAAACTGCACCAGCTTGGAGGAGGTGGTGAACTCCGATCAGGCAGTGATAGGTACGCTTCAGATACTTACTCACCCTGGCAAAGTACTTTTTGATACTAGTGCAACTACATCATTCATTTCTCAACAATTCATCATCAAACATGGGATTAGTTGCACTAAGTTAGATACACCCATAACCATACTTTCCGCGGGGGGAACGATAGTAGTAACCCATACCAAACAAGGACAAGTCATTATGGTCAATAAATGCGCATTTGACGCAGACCTATTCATTTTACCGATGAAGGACATTGATGTCATTCTTGGTATGAACTGGTTAGAGGCTAATGGAGCATTGATCGACTGTGTGAACAAGACTGTGTCTTTGAAAAGCCCCGATGGAAGTAGAATGATTTACCAAGGAGATAAGCATACACAGATCGAAGTCGAGCTACAGCTGAACATCATGAAGGAAGTGAAGTTGGAGGATATACCTGTAGTAAATGAATTCCAGGATGTTTTTCCTAAGGAATTACCTGGAATGCCACCAGATAGGGAGATAGAATTTACTATCGACCTAATTCCAGGAACAGCTCCGATTGCTAAAGCACCATACAAGATGGGGCCTAAGGAGTTGAAAGAACTTAAGGAGCAATTGGATGACTTGGAACAAAAAGGATTCATACAGGAGAGTATCTCACCATGAGGATCACCTGTTATCTTCGTGGATAAAAGAGATGGAGGTAGAAGGATGTGTGGAGACTACAGGAATTTAAATAATGTTACTATCAAGAACAAGTACCCACTTCCTAGAATACAAGATCTATTTGATCAAGTTAGAGGCGCAGGAGTCTTTTCCAAGATTGATCTAAGGTTCGGTTATCATCAGATAAAGATCAAGAAGGAAGACGTTCCGAAAACCGCCTTTGTATCGAGGTACGGACATCATGAATATCTAGTAGTACCTTTTGGATTAACCAATGCCCCAGCAATCTTCATGAATCTTATGAATAAGATCTTCATGCCATGTCTAGACAAGTTTGTCATCGTATTCATCGATGATATCTTGATTTATTCCAAAGACAAAGCTGATCATGCTGAACATTTGAGGATAGTGTTGCAAACACTAAGAGATCATCAACTCTATGCCAAATTCAGCAAGTGTGAATTTTGGCTAGATCAAGTAGAATTTCTTGGTCATGTTATTAGCAAGGATGGAATAGCTGTTAACCCAAGTAAAGTAGCAGCAGTTTTAGACTGGGAAGCACCAAAGACTGTCAAAGAAATCCGAGGATTCCTCGAAATGGCAGGATACTATCGAAGGTTCATTGAAGGATTCTCCAAGATAGCAGGACCGATGACTAAGCTGTTAAGAAAGAACACACCATTTGTGTGGTCTGACGAGTGTGAGAATAGTTTTCAAACCCTGAAAGAGAAACTCACCACAGCACCGGTGTTAGAAGTTCTGGAGGTTGGCAAGGATTATACCGTGTACTGTGACGCATCCAAACATGGATTGGGTTGCGTACTCATGCAAGATCGGAAAGTAATATCTTATGGATCAAGGCAACTCAGACCTCATGAAGTGAATTATCCAACACATGATTTAGAGTTAGCAGCAGTAGTTTTTGCACTTAAAACTTGGAGACATTTTCTCTATGGAGCCAAGTGTGAACTCTATACGGATCATAAGAGTCTCAAGTACTTCTTTACTCAGAAGGAACTCAATATGAGGCAGAAAAGATGGCTTGAACTAATCAAGGATTATGATTTGACCATCAATTATACTCCAGGAAAGGCTAATGTTGTAGCAGACGCCTTGAGTAGGAAGAGCACTGGAGGAGTGGAACAAGAGTTATCACCAGAATTGAGGAAGGAAATAAGCCAAGCCCAAATACAACTTTGGGAGAAAGAAGCTCATGAAGGACTTTCGGCCTTACAAGTAGCCGATGAGTTAAGTGTTAACTTAAAGAATGAGATAATCATGGGTCAATTGGACGATCCATTCATCGTGGAGGAGATGAGAAGGATAGATGAGGGAAGACCATCAGAATTTCACCGAGGAGAGTCTGGATCATTATGGTTCCAGAAGAGGATTTGCGTTCCGGATAGTGATGAGATCAAGGAAGTTATACTCCGGGAAGCACATCAAACACCATACTCTATACATCCGGGAAGTACAAAGATGTACATGGATCTCAAAGAACTATTCTGGTGGAATAGCATGAAGAGATAGATAGCACAATACGTGGCAGAATGCCATACCTGCCAAAGAGTTAAAGCTGAACATCAAAGTCCGGCGGGAAAGTTACAATTTACCAATTCCAGAATGGAAATGGGAGGAGATAGGAATGGATTTCATCACCGGACTACCCATGACTATTAAAAAGAAGGACATGATATGGGTAATCGTGGACCGGTTGACGAAAAGCGCATACTTCTTAGCAGTAAATCAACATGATAAAGGAGAGAAACTCATCGATCTTTACATCAAAGAGATCGTGAGTAAACATGGAGTTCCCAAGAAGATAGTGTCAGATCGAGGATCCGTGTTCACATCAGCATTTTGGAAGCAATTACATGAAGCTTTAGGATGTAAGTTATATTATAGCACCGCCTATCATCCTCAGACGGGAGGACAAAAAGAGAGAACAAACTAGATATTGGAAGATATGCTTAGGGCTTGTGCCCTAGACTTCGGAGGATCATGGGAAGAACACTTACCACTAGCAGAGTTTTCCTACAACAATAGCTACCAAAGCAGCATTAAGATGGCACCATTCAAAGCTCTGTATGGAAGGAAGTGTAGATCACCGATATGTTGGTATGAAGCAGGATCAAGCAAGGAGTTCAATCCTGATTATGTCAAGGAAAAGCAACAGATCATTGACATTATAAGAGATAGACTTAAGATAGCTCAAAGTCGACAGAAGAGCTATGCGGATCAAAAGAGAAGGACATGGGAGCCACAAGTTGGAGACATGGTGTACCTTAAGGTAAGCCCGATGAAAGGACTTCAGAGATTTGGAGTAAAAGGGAAGTTGAGCCCTAGATACATCGGTCCTTTCAAGATACTGAGCCAAAACCGAGGATTAGCCTTTGAATTGTAACTACCGGGAAGGTTAGCTCAAGTTCACAATGTATTCCATGTGTTGCAACTTAGGAAATGCTTAAAGACCCCAGATGAGCCAGTATCCCATGATGAGCTCGAGTTACTACCAGACTTGACCTATATCGAGAAGCCAGACAAGATTCTCGAGGAAAATTGGAAACAACTCAGGAATAGAGCCATTAAGTACTGCAAGATTCAATGGAAGCATCACCCCGAGAGGGAAGCTACCTGGGAGAAGGAGGAAGACCTGAGAAAGTCTTACCCAGAACTGTTCAGGTATTACAACCACAACTTCGGGACGAAGTTTTCTTTAAGGGGGAAAGGCTGTAATGTCCCAGGTTTAGAGACGATCGAGGGGTAGATTTTAGAAAGGGATGTGCATTGCATCATAAATTCTGGGGAAATTTCGCGCTTTTAAAAGAAAACTGCATTAGGGGGGGACAAGTTTCTCTCTCGACACCTTACAGGGTTAGGGTTTCGAGAGTGCGATAAATTTGGACCTCACTTAACTCAATTAGGGTTTTGAGAGGAGAGAGAGAGAGAGGTTAGCACATCACAACTTTAAGTTGCATTGGATTCAAACAAACTTGTGTTTGAATTTCAAATTCAAACATCACATGATTATTTCATAATTAAAATTGAGCTAATTCATTAAACAAATATCAATAATCAAGTATATAAAGAATACAATATATAATCAAAGCTCATTAAAGAAACTTGAGCTTTATTGATTCACACACAAGATACATTTTCAATTACAATATCCCAAATTGAATAATACATATTACAACACTTTACAATAATGACAGAAATGTAAAATAAAAAAAGAAAATTACAAACAAAATTGAATGTTCTAAACTACACAAGTGGATCTTCATGAAATTCTTGTTCAAGACGATCTTGAACTTCTTCTGATCATTCATTGACCCTGCATATAATCAGACACAACAAGGATGAAACAAGGATTAAGCCAAGTGGTAAAACCACTTGGCAGGTTAGCCAAAAAAATGTGAGTGGTGGATAATACCACATCCTGCCGAGCTGATCCACTCACATGCACAAGTCCCAAACACACACACACACAAGCAGCTCACACTGCATGTGTGCATGCTGAACAACACACAAGCACAGAGAGGAGTCACCAACTGCATACAGCAATGCTGTCGACCAGGGAGAGCAAGGGAGAACCATATATAAGCTTTTCAGAGCCAAACCCTAGCTGTTCATCGACAGCAGCTCCACAGTGGTAAGAACACAAGAACAGGAAGAATTCATAGCCAGACAAAACCATCCAGAAACAGCTCTATCAAAGAACTGCTTTCTGTTGAGCCTCAAACCATGAAGTAGATCAAGCACAAGACACTAGGAGGAGCAGAGGCAAGCACGTAAACCAACCGAAGCAAAACCTCTACACCAACAACTTTTCTAGGAGCTGGAGTGAGGTATACCAAGATAAACATGAGCAAGCAACTATTTTGCTCATAGATAAGCATGCCAAGCATCACAGAAGCACAGATGGGTGGAAAACCCTGTTTGTATCATCATGTGGCTGCCAAGCCATTTGGTGCCAGCAAACCAGTGACCTAGCTAGAAGGAATTCATCAAGGGAACATTGGTCATACCAATACAGTAGTAGTAACCAAAGGAATCCATCATTGATGGATCCTGTCTAGTCAGCCAGATTTACAAAACACTTCCATAGCTAGCTAAACCATCAGACAGATAGACCATATGATGTCTATTTATGTTTGTCAACATTAAAGACCACTGGAAATCCAAAAGAGGATTAACCAGAAGGCATTCACCAAGCCACAACCAGCCACAGAGAGTGGGGAGCTACCATCACAGCACCAAAGGGCTGTAAGGGTCACCTCAACCCACAGCCAACAACCTAAGCCACCACATCATCACCCAGTGGGGTTCAGTATGAGCTAGGGTATCCAACCAGTGGTTGGCATCCCTCTAGCTCGAACAAATTGAACATAAGATTCATCACTGCAAGCAGTTCATCTCATTTATCTATTGAATCATGACAAGCTACACAGATAAATCATTTATCAGGGCTTGCCAAAGCATGCAAGAGCTTGACAGAGGCAAGCCTGACATCAATTCATGAACCATATAAATGAAATAGCCACAGTTAAGTAACCATTATATCACAGATAATCAAATCAAGCATATCCAGAAGCAAGCCATCCAGGGATGGAACTAACCAGTAGCAATCATGCTCCACAGGGAGTTTCTATGAATCATAGCACAGGGGATAGCACACCAGGAGCACTGACACTTGCTTCAAGCAAGAACTACTCACAATAGTGAGCCATAGGAGCCATGGCATAGCATAGCACAAGCAAGCAAGCAACAACAATGGCTAGGGATGCTCAGATAAGCATCTAGATAGATAATAGCATGCACAACCACAAGAGTGAACAGAGACAATAAGCAAAGCAAGAATACGCAACAGCAGGGTGAGCACACGCGCATAAGCTAGGAAGAGTAGAGCAACAACACAAGCATAGGCATGGTCACAGAAGCAATGGCCATGGCCAGTAGAGCACAACAGCAGCATACAACAATAGCAGCACAGCACAACATCTCCATGAGGAGAGGCAGCCGCAGCTCAGCCAGGAGGAGGAAGTAGAACAGGCAACAGAGAAGGGGAGGCGATGAGCACTTACAGGTGACGCAGGCTAAAGAGCGTGGCCATGGCGGCCACGGTGGCACACGCCGGGGCACAGCAGCGCCAGGCCAGGCCAGGCCACAACAACGCCGTAGTGCCCAGCACCACCACGGCCGGGCACGGCGACGTCGTAGCACCAGGGGCGTCGGCTAGTGGCGTATCGCCGCAGATCCTTGCGGCCGCGTGCCGCAGATGAGATGGAGACGAACGGTGGCGGCGATGAAGCATAGATCACCGCGGACAGATCGGTGTGCCGTCGAGCGACCGTTCTTTTGGGACCAATCTCGGCGCCAGAGATGGCCGGAGACGGCCGGGGTAATTCGGCGATGGTGGCGGCGACCGCGGATCGCCAGAGCGACGGGAGAGAGTTAGGGTTAGGAGCGGAGAGGAGAGACGCGCGCGACTGGGTCGGTTGGATCGAGCCCAGTGGGCTGGTCCAACCTAACCAGCTCGGCGGCCTGACAAGTGGGCCCGAGGGGCATTTTGGACATTTCCAAAATACCAATTTAAGTGAGTTTTTTCTTAGAATTTTATAAAATAAATATAGCTCTAAAAAAATAAATAAAAATATGAAAACTACTTAGCATAAAAATTTCTATCATAATAAAATATAAAAAGGAATTTTTGAGACAAATAAAAATTAGACCATAATTAAGTGCAAAGCATAAATATTAAAAATCATTAAAAATAACACACCATATTTTTAATGATAAAATAAGTCCATAAAAATTATTTTGGACTTTAAAAACACCTTGACAACATTTCAAGGTTATATTTTACCCTAAACAGAGTATCCCTAAAGCATTCTTAGTATTAACCCTCACATAAAATGATAAAACACCGGAAGGGGGAACAACCCTAAAAGCTGAATCATGCATAATTGCTAATTTAACCATTGCCCTTATCGGACAATGATGTTATTTTTTAGCAACAGAGGACAAGGGTCAGTCCACACCATCCAACTGCAACACTTTGCAGTGTTCAGGCAAGTTCATCACTTGCTCATGTCATTCGAGTATTTTTATCAAATTACTTGCAAAGTACTATGTTTATCACTACTGCATAAAAAGGCAAAACCACTATTTTCATAACTATGAATATGACTAAGTGGTGGGCAATGGAACCATGGATTGTGTTGATATGGTGGAGGTTCCATTGCAAGGGTTTATATCCATCTAGGATTAAACAACAAATGTCGTCCAGTGATTCTTGTGTCGTAATACCCGTGTTAACCATGAGATCTGGAGTGGGACGGAATAGTCAACCGTATTTCCACCTCTTGTACATCAACGGACGCGCTTTACCGTAGCACACTTGTCATCTGTCGGGGCAAGCGGTAGGCTGGGGAAGCCAAAAGTTCCCCACGGTATTGCGGTCTATGAGGGGTTGCATCTGCCGGCGAAGGAGTTTGGTTCGATCCCAGACTGTCGTCTTGGTCGGGGTCCATCCTTAATTGGTGTAAGAGGACTGGCGAGGACGCATGGCCGAGGATGCAGCAAAGGGTGGGTGTGCGAGGTAGCGGAGGAATATGATTGGCTATGACCTTATACCGGGCCTCACACCGAAGGAAGTGTGGACGGGAAAGCTGCCCGGTTGGCACCAAGGTTAAGATCTCTTATGGGTAAAGCAACACACCTCCGCAGAGTGTAATGAATCGTGACCTGTCACTCCCTGTTCCGGGATTTGGAACTGCGAACGCTGCCGGAAAGGAACTCCATGAAGTTCTAGTAAACCGGTGAAGGCTGACGGACATAGTTCTTTGAAATAAAAGCAACCTCTTGAAGAAATGTTTATCAAAACTTGCATTGGTATTAGACTTTCTGGTCTAATATCGTAACTAGTGCATTAAACACCTCTTTTCTATAATGAACTTGTTGAGTACGCTCGTACTCATACCACTCTTAAATCCCCTGCTTAGATTGTCTGAACCATCTGGAGGAGGACAACGACAACCTTGAAGGAGCCGACATCATCGGCTATGAAGAATCAGACCTCTCTGGAGGTGTCGAAGGTGTAGACTACCTTATAGTCTACGGAACCGGGGAGGGTTCCGGAGGAGAACAAGCTTAGACCGATAAGTAGTAGTAGTATCCGAGCAGTACGAACTTCTAGTACTTAACTGCTCGTTGGAATAAATGTACCACCTATTAAGACTTTTATATTGTAAGATAAGATGGGTTCGCCTCGAACCCAGGAGTACCCCTCTTAGGACCCAAGAGGAGCTCCGAGATGATATGTATATTATGCTTGTAATAATAAATGAATGAGTTATGGACCTGCTATGTTCTGTTGTACTACTCTGAGGGATGTAATATTTGCGGAATGGTACTTCGTGAATGTTATACCAACGACTGGCATACTACAACATGCAGTGGTATGCAGGGTCACCACACCCAACAAGATATAACATTGCATACACTATTGATTATTATAAAATCCTTTATATAATCTATAAGCTGGATGCATGTATGTGTTTGTTTTTAAGAAGACTCGTACATAGATAAACAACCAAGTCATGTGAATCTGTTCAGGAAGACACACCGCAACAAGACCGCTACTCCCCTGAAGTAGAACTTGTTCTTGTGAGTAAGCATTCAGTGAGTTATAGCTGAAACGAAGTTTATACATTGCTTCATCTAACACCAATTTATCTTCTGTCTTTATTGCTAAACAAGCCTGAGATTGAAAAAAAGATGTCTCAACCTACACCAGATGGAGAGAGAAAGAATGAGACCTAGGTTTTATCCGAGGTCCTTGGTAAAAGAATAAAGAAACCTATGTTTCTTCAGAATGTGGGACTGGAGCATAAACTCACTCGATCAAATATGAGCACCCTACCTGATTTACTGGAGACCGAGCGGAGGGGAAAAGCTGACTTGCAAGATCTTGTCGACTCCCATAATGCTAATATGTTTGAGCTTAAGAAGGTACATGAAGCGAGAGAGAGAAGCATGCTGCCCTTGAGGCAAGGCTTGAAACATTTACTAGGTCCGTGAGCGAGTAAAAATGGTGAACTGATGGTGCTATGGTGGATTGTTGAACTGTATTTTGAGCTAGTGGTCTTGCTTTGGTGCAAGCTAAACTGTTATTATTTTGGGAGAGCCGAACTATTATGTTATGGTGAGAGCACGCAAGATGAACTTAAGATCGAATGTAACTTGATGCATAGTTATCTAGTTATTCTGTTTGTACTTTTTTGAGTGTGTATGTATTAATTATATGAAGACCGCCACAAAACGGCTGTTATTTAACACGCCGGATTTGACAGGCTGAAAGTAACGGTCCAGGTAAGATAACTAGACTAGACGTTGTTTACGGACCAGCATTTTTAGGCTGGAAGTAACGGACCGGCTAAGATAACCATGTCGGGCTGTTCTAACAAGTAACAAGCCATTATTAACACACCAGCATTGATGGACTGGAAGTAACGAGCCATTTTTGCAATTGATTTTTTTTTAGATGTTGCAATAGAAATAACGAGTTGAGATAGTAAGGCCACACATTTAGACCGTTAAAAGGCCGGCCGTATGTGGGCCACGAAAATGACCACGGTAAATGGGCTTGTCGTTATGGGCCACGACAAATGGGCCTTTTCCATACCGGGCCGCCATAAATAGACCGTCTGAAAGATCGAGATGTCGCCTAGAGGGGGGGGGGTGAATAGGCAATTAAAAACTCTTGCGGATTTGTCTTGTAAGAATGCGGAATTAAACTAACGTTTAATTTACAAGCACAAACCCTAAGTATGCTAAGCTCAACTAAGTGTAACAATAGCAACTAGAGCTAAGCAAGATAGGCACAAGATATATGTAGCACAAGTGATAGCAAGATATATGAACTTCAAGCACGATGGCTATCACAAGGAAAGAGAGCTCGGGTATAGAAATAACCGAGGCACGCGGAGACGAGGATGTATTCCCGTGTTCCCTTCCTTTGCAAGAAGGTACGTCACGTTTGGAGGAGTGGGGGTCCCACGAAGGATTCCCGCGCCACGAAGGCTCACCCTATTCTCCGAACCACACCCACGAAGGATAATGGCCCTTTCCTTATGGTTAGCTTTTCCTCCGCTCCGGAGATGGCAAGCTCCACAACCACTTCACAAGCTCCACGAAGGAGAAGCCCGGGCCTCTTCACAATCTTCTTGAAGAGATCACCGGAGCACCAATCACCAAGCCAACTAGGAGATCTCCCTCAAAGAGTAACAAGCTCACGATCTCTTACTCGAACTAATCGTGGTAGAGAGCTCAACACTATGCAATGATGCAAAGCAAGAACACTAGAGGTGTTCAAGTCCTTCACACTCAAATCCCACCAAAGCAACGAATGCTAGGATGAGATTGGAGAGGAAGAACAAAGGGGAAAGTCAACCAAAGACTCCAAGATCTAGATCCCAAGAGATTCCCTCACTTAGAGAAGAAATGGATTGGTGGAAGTGTAGATCTAGATCTCCTCTCTTAGATCCCTCAAGAATGAGCAAGAATGGTTGGAGGAATCAAAGGGGAGAGCAAGTTCTTCAAATGCAACAATGGAGGAAAGAGAATGGGAAGAACTAACTCAGCCCAAGGTGGAAGAAGGGCTATTTATAGCCCAAGAGCAAATATAACCGTTGGGGAAAAGTTGGGCTGAGTAAACCATCGAGGAGGCCGGTCAACCGGGCCTGGAGCCGGGCCGTCCGGTCCAGGGCCCGGTCAGACCGGGCCACAGACCGGACCAGCCGGTCCAAACCGGTCGGCAGGCCAGGCCCCGACTGGGGTCACTTTGCGTCGTCCAGGAGTCCATCCGGTTGGCGCCCGATTGGCGCCCGGTTGGCGACCGGTCGACCGGACGGCACGCCGAGCCCACCGGTCTGTAGGCCGGCTGACCGGGCAGCAGACCGGATCACTTCCGCGCACGGTTGGCGCCCGGTTGGCGACCGGTTGACCGATCGGCACGCCGGCCAGGCCGGTTGGTAGGCCGGCTGACCGGGCGGCAGGCCGGAGCCAGTCTGGCGCACGGGCCGGTCCGACCGGGTTCCTGACCGGGAGAGCAGGAAAACATGTTCGACAAAAACTGTGATAACTTTTGTGTCCGGACCCCGATTGACATGAAACCAATTTTGTTGGAAAGATAACGACGAATAGAACCCCAACAAAACATTTTAGATGATTTTAGAGAGGGAGTCTCTCACCGTCAAGAAACGGTGAAGACGTCCAAACTCGAAAACACAATAGAAGATGCATGCGGATTCCGTTTTCGATGAACTTGGGCTTGTTGTAAAGCTAGCAACAAGCTCAAGAACCTCACACAGAGAAACACCAAGAAGCAATAAGGATATGCAAAGTATGCAAAGTATTGAGCTCCCTAAGATGATGTGATCAAGTTACCCAACCGAAAGCCCCTCTTGATAGTGCGGCTATCTATCCTATAATCCGGTCTCCCAACAAACACCTTGAGACCGAACCTAGCAAGGCCATACCTTTGCCTTGCGCATCCCGCTTGATCTTGATGATAGCTCTTCACGCTCCACTCAAGCCGGAATGCCTCACTTGATCATTGTTGCTTTGTGAAGACTCACAGATGCTCCCCCATACACTATGATGGGCAAGCTTCATTGATGCACATCTTCACAAGTCCATTATCACCAAATGGACGGCAAGCTTCAAGCATGTTATCCACTTGAGATGCTCATCTTGAACTTGCCCAATTCAACCTTGTATCTTCTCATACTCTCATAAGATAGAGCATGGCTAATATTGAGTTCCACGTAAGAACTCCATCTTCATTTCTTCTTCTTGATCATATCACATATATGTCTTCAAACCAATGATCTTGATGCCAATACACAAGATGTATCTTTATTTACATGGCATCCATACTTGAATCCAACACATGGAATACAAGTAGTACCTATGGAATATTCCTTCATATAAACTCAATGAAAACATTAGTCCATAGGGGTTATCATTAATTACCAAAAACACACATAGGGGCAATATACCCTTACACCGTCCTTTAATGGGCCGCTCTAGTGACTACAAACCTTGGCCCAAAGTCCAGTTCTGTGCCACGTGTGTTCCTGCATGTAGGCCCCAATGTCCACGTGTCAACAGTTCATTTTTCCACGTGTCGAGATGGTAGTGGGCCTTGTGCATGCACATGTTGGTATTTCGAGTGACACGTGTCGACATGCCAATGGCCACGCTCTAGGCACGTGTCAACTTTCGAATGCAATTCTACATGGCCACGTGGTGGGAGGAGACTCGTCCGGAATGGTCAGCTAGACGATAATGATGATATCATGCGACAGGACAGACACGCCAATCATTGAATTAACATAATGCCTCCAAGGATCCGATCGGGAGATAACAATCCGCGACGGCCAAGGCTGTCACAGCGGAGCGGGCCGGGTGGGTTCTGGGTCAACACAAAGTCGTCATGGATCCATGATGGGTAAGTCTAACCATTAACCCGACCATCTATGACGCAAGGTTCGCCACAGCATTTCATACCGTCGGCAACACATCTCTATGACGGGTTTTGCATATTTGTTGACGAACTTAAATCATTATGGACTTGCGAACTATTCGTAATGACAACTTTGATTACATTTACACGTCTCCCCCTTGCATGTCATGAGATATCGAAAAGTAGATTTTCTAGAATCTTCATCACTAGCATAATCTGCATGTGCACATCAATACAGGATCATTGTTTCCAATGGGTAAGCACGATCTAAGATATCTTAGAATCCACTTAACTGCATTACAGTGATTTTGCTACAAAAACTCGTATGGCTATATCCGGTTGATTTTTTTGGACGACGGAAGCAAAGAGTACCAAGAGTTGGTTAGAGCAAAAAGTACCTCCTCTTTCTTTTGGCCACCACGGAGCCATTGAAGACCTCCTCTTTCCTATGTGAGGGCGTAGCATTCATTCACCTCTCATGTATGAGGGTTAGAGCTCCAAGCATTGTTCAAGGACCTCTAGACTCGCACCCTAGCAGCCTTTCTCGCCTTGAACTGACATCATTTGAGACCTTAACTTCGTCCCGACACTACTAGGAAAAGGCATATTGCCGGTGCACCTATTTTGCTTATCGCCGGCGCACCAGCTGGTGCGCCGGTGGTAATATTTTTGGAAATTCAAAAAGCCGACCTAGATCTCGAAAACCGTGGCCACGGGACACCCTTTTTTCGTCGCCGCGTCGGTGTAGGAGGTGCAGGAGGAGGAGGCTAGAGGTGTGGTGTAGGTGGAGTAGGAGGTCGAAGGTGGAGGAGGGGACTACCGGAGGAGGAGGAGGAGGCCACTGGAGGAGGAGGACACAACTGGAGGAGGACACCGATGGAGGAGGACGCCGGTGAAGGGGGCTGGGGGTGGAGGAGTAGGATGCCACCAATGGAGGAGGACACCGAAGAGGGAGGAGGAGGAAGGAGGAGGATGCCGTCATTGAGGAAGAGCAGGAGGAGGAGCACGAAAAGGAGGAGAAAGTGAGGGGGAAAAGATGAGAAGTAAGGAGGGAAACATGCAATTTCCCATATATACTGGACGTTGTAATTTTTTTTCCTTTTTCTTTTCTTTTTTCACCAAAATCTTAAGCATCAAAAAACTCATGTTTCTGTTTTAAAATTGACGAATCCAAAAAATTTCTAAGCGACCGTAGGTGGTTGAATTCGGCTAGGAAATTTCGCGTACATACATTTTGATGTAAAAAAGTTTTTCATTGGAGATCATATGCAAACCAGAAATTCCGTTTTATCGAAACATGACGCCATTTGCATAATATATCGAAATTCATGTTTTTCAATTTTCAGTAAAGCTAGGTGACATAACACATGGGCATCTCAAAGATTTTTTTTTTGAAACTTCTATCATTTTATTTTATTTTTTTGAAAACTAAAAAACGATCGACGGAGGGTGGAGGGAAACTTAGAGCCGCACTTACTGCCGACGGCGTCACCATGTTGGTGTGCCGATAGTAAGTGCGGCTCTAAGTTTTGCCCTGGCCTGAACCTCATCAACCATTACCCTCGGCGCACTAACTTTTTGGTCCACCGGTGGTATTTCTGCATCAGCGGCGACCCTATATAGTGGTGCGCCGGCGATAAATAGCACCGACGGACCAAAAATTTAGTGCGCCGAGAGTAACCCGTATGGCTATAGGTCTTTTTCTAGTAGTGCGAAAAAGGCTTGTTCGGCCAGTGTTGCATGATCAAACCGCTCGAAGCTCTCCTAACAAACGGCTGAACCGAACCTACTACAGTATAATCGTTGTGTCTACTCTCGCGTAGTGTAAGACAACCTTTGTCATAAGGTCGGCGTACGCGCCCATATTGATGCTAAACAATCGTTAGTTAATCGCGCCACTCGAGACACCTCTAATCATCTGTTATTCAATTTCGACGTGTTGTCCTCCTTTTAAAAACCTTCACAGTTTATCAGATTTTGTTTTGTTTTGTGTCGTCCCAAATATCGAGAATTTTGCTTGCTTCTTAGAAACTAAATTCAAATGAAACTTTAAAATACAATTCTTTATTTGTTTTCAAAGTATTAAAGCCTCCGCGAAGCTCACGAGCCATTTGTCCGCACTGGGGCAGCAGTGCGATATTTGTTTTTATAACCCTTTTAGGCTGAACTCAGAAGTGGCAGCCAAACTGTGGAAGCAAGATGACCAGATACCGATCCCACGTGTATGTATGGAGCAAGAAAACTGGAGCACGTCGTTGGTGTATATGGGACGTGTTTGGTAGGCTGGAGACCGAAATCCTGCACCACTGGACATCGAGATGGGCGTTCTTGCTTGTCGTGAACAGGCCACGGGCCACTTTTGCCTATGGTTTGGTAGCCTGTGCTGCACCGCAGAAGTGCACATTGTTTGGATATCTGGATACAACGCTCCATCTCTCTTCAGCCACATCACATGTGTTTGGTTGCCACTTTGGACACCCTGGCAACAGTTTCTCCTCACCACATTCAAATATGGTGACATTACCATCACATAATTAACGGCACACAAACATCTTAAACACGATCATAAGCACAACACACACACTTATACACAACGAACAAAGTACTTAACAGTTCGTAATCTAGTGTCAGAGTGGTAAGACGCGCGCCTAAACCTGGGTGCAGACTACCTAGGTCCAAAAGCATTGTTCAACAGCCTCTACATGCCAACATGACAGTGAGATATGCACAAAAGCACAAGTGTTTAACAGCCTCCTAGAGGCACAACTACAAGATCAGACATAAACAGAGACAGCGATGGAGCAGCAACACCTTAACGGCGAGGATCAGCATAAGGGCCCTCGCGGTTTCTCTTGCAGCCGAAGACGCCGGAGTAGGATGTCTCCTTCCTAAAGACGTCGACCTTGAAGCCGTCGTCCTGAGGGGTGAAGACGATGGTGTCGTCGACGTGGAGCAAAAGCCTGGCGGCGAACTCGCTCCAGGACTTGATGAATCCGACGCGCTGGCCTGTCCACTGCAGCTGCACCTTTCACTCGCAACGCTGACCCATGTACAAGCAGACCTTCACCGGGGGTCCATTGTTCTTGAGCTTGTACTTGGTGATCAAGAGCTGCTCCATATATGGCGGCACGGCGAGGGCACGGAGGTCCTGGCTCTCCACCTGCACGAAGAACGCCGACAAACGTTGCTTGGCTGAGTGCCCCAGGTCAGCAGGATGGCCAGTGTGAACCCTTGACGCTATGATCTGATGGTGGGCTTCCATGAACGCTACGCTGGGATCACACAGCTGCACACGGACGACCATGTCGATAGCATCCGGTATGGGCCCTTCCGAGAACACTTCCAGAAGGGCCAGTTCTGCACAAGCACAAGCAAGCAATGTCAAGCTCAAGCGCAAGCAATGTCATGGACAAGCACAAGCAAGCAATGCCATGGACAAGCACAAGCACAAGCAAGCAATGCCATGGACAAGCACAATCACAAGCAAGCAATGCCATGAACAAGCACAAGCACAAGCAAGCAATGCCATTGCCAAGCACGAGCAGTGTCATGCACAAGTACAAGCAAGCAATACCATGGACAAGCACAAACACAAGCAAGCAATGCCATGGACAAGCATAAGCACAAGCACACGCAAAAAATGTCATGGACAAGCAGTGTTATGGACTTTACATTGTGCCAATGTCAAGCACAAGCACTGTCAAGCCAATCATGGTGCTTGAGATTGGTATTGCCAGGTGCTTGAGCTTGGCATTGCCAAGCACAAGCAATGTCATGGACAATGGCAATGCCAAGCTCAAGCACTATCATGGACTTGACAATGGCAAGCATAAGCACTGCCAAGAACACGCATTCACGCTGCCATGAATCCTATCTAAATTCCTATCTACATTCACATGTACAATGTCATCTAGTTGATGTAAACAAGCGAGAAGGAGTCGATTGAAGGTACTTACGATTGGGTGGAGCGACAGCGGCTCAGTATGAGGAGGAACAGGACGCGCGCAGGCGCCGGTTGGTCCTCGAGGAGGTCGCACTCCAAATCCAGGTGGATGAGGAGGCGGAGCCAGAGCGTAGGTCCTCAGCGATGATGGTGGTGCAGAGGTCAGGAAGCAGGGTGCCGATGGTGCTGTCGGCTGCCGACGAGCACGAGGTCGGCTGAACCCCGGTGGCGGCGCGACGGGAGGCGCGTCATTGCGTGCAGGCGAACGCGGCATGCCCCATGGCATCAGCGTGTGCATCAGGGTTGACGCGAACGTCGGTGGGGGCTCCATCTCCCTGCTGGAGCCCGGTGCACCGGCCGCCATTGCGGCCGCCCTCACCGTCGGAAACCCTAGTGGGGACGGGGCAAAAGCCCCAGTCCCCGACCGATCCGCCGATCGAATCCCGGCGGCTTGAAGAGCAAGGACGGCGGCGCTCCGAGTTGCCACGCCGGCTGGCCTAGTGCTCGCGAACGGCGATGGCCAATTCAACACCGCAAGCGGCCGGCATCGATCTACGCCGCTGAGTCTTGGCCTCCGGCCTCGTACTCGCGGACGAGGCGCAGGACCGCCTCGTTGGACCTGGTGGCCGTCAGCCGGATGGCTGGATCCGTCAGCGCTGGAGAGGATGGCGGAGGAGGAGGCGAGGAGGCCATGGCGGTGCTGTCTGTGCCAGGAGTGAATGGGAGAGAGAAGGAGCGAACCAGTGAGGGAAAGTGGAGAGCGAGGACCAAGACAACGCGTCCGTGCTTCTCCACGCGTGCAACTGTTGCACGCGGGCGTGCAAAATGACACGACAGTGGAACAGGCCCGCTGAAAACTGCCGATTCGGACGTTCCTCCAGGGTCTGTCGCAGGGTGCTTTGAGAACCGGTAAATCACAACGCGAACCTCTTAAATGCAATCAAACAAATCAGTTTTTGCTGGGCCGATACAAACCAAAGACTCACAACCTACCAAACGCGTCCATGGTATCGAGTACATTTCCTGACCTGAGGAAATGACGTGACGATAACCAGGTACGAATCTTATATGCGGATCTAGTAGCATCAGGTAGCAGCATTATCCCCAATTGCCTAGGCTGTTTTCATGCAACGCACGCAAAGCATCGAGCTCCTCGTAGTCCTGGTTCACGTATGTCTTTCTTCCCGTCACCAGCGACGGAGAGGGAAAGAGAAGAAACCAAAGCAGCACACACATCCACATGTAGGTGGCATCAGCTATTGCTACGCATGCTGACTGTGGGGCTCTGGGCCATCCTCCGTTTTCACCGAAAAGGCTTTGCCCCATCTGCTGACATGTTGATTGGGATTTACAATTTCATGCATATTGATCGATCTTCCTTCTCGCTCCTTTTCAAGGATTCACACTTTCAAGGGTTCAAGGACTTCTTTAGTTCACAGGATTTATGTAGAGTAGAGATTATGTAGGATTTTGCTGAAAAAGGCTATTTAATTCATAAGAACATATCTCATAGGAAACTAATCATATGCCCATCTTGTAGTGTAAGAGCATCTCCAGCCGCGTCCCCCAAAGCGGCACCCAAACGGCACCAGATTTATAATTTGGAGGACGTGTTTCCTTCGTGTCGCGCTTGGGGGACGTCACTTCCCAGCCACGTCCCCAAACGGGCCCTTAAAATTTTAAAATACTGTATTTTATTTTAATAGATAGAAGAAATTTGTAGGTACAGTGTAGGTAATGTTGTACTAATATTCAAAGCGGTGCAACATAAACAAATTACATATAAAATCTTCAAAAAACATAAACAAATTAGATATAAAAAAATTGAAAACATAATTTAACTACTTCTTCTTTGATGGCCCCGCGTCGTCGTCCTCACGGTGGCGCTTCCTGCTCGTCACCTCTTCCGAAGTGGCGGTGTCGTTCGACGCGTCGGAGGAACTTGTGTCCTCCTCGTCGTCGACGGTGCTCGCCGGCTGCGCCTTCGCCTTCTCTTTCGCCTCCGCCTCCGCCTCCGCCGTCGCCCGGGCCGCCGCCGCCTCCTCAGCCTCTTCCTCGTCCTCCTCCTCCTCGGCCTTCCATTCCTCCTCGCTGTCCGGCGACGGGGAATCATCGCTGCTAGGCGTCGCAACTTTGTCCCACCAATGGCGCCATCCCGGTGGCTTACCCTCGTTGTCGGTGTCTGATGGCAGTTGAGAGAGGCCGCTCATTGTGAGAGAGGAGAGCTTTCGATGAATGGTGCCGGCCTGTTGTAGATTGGAAAGCACATACGTAGGGGTCTTAGAGCATCTCCAGTCGCGTCCCCCAAACGGCGTTTGGGGGACGGCGGACAAGAAATGGAGAAAATCGCGTCCCAGTCGCGTCCCCCAAAGCTAAATAGCGCCTCATTTTGTGTCCGGCGTCCCCGGTAGAGACTCTATGTATAGAGTCTCTACCGGGGACGCCGGACACAAAATGAGAGCCCATATGCATGCATGCAGTCCCTAGTCCCCACATGTCATTCTCTTTCCCCACACTTTCTCTCACCTACTTTTCCCACATGGGGTGGTCCCTTCTATTAAAATGCATGCATCCGGACGCTGTTTGAGGGACGCGGCTGGAAAGGGTCTCTTTTCTGTACAGATTTTTGATCTCTTTTTGTCCGGCGCGGTCCTAAACGTGCCCCAAATCATTTGTGCCGGACGTTTTTTGAGGGACGCGACTGGAGATGCTCTTATTGAGCGCGGATGAATGGCATCGCAGATATCGAAGAGAGCGACGGTTGCTCTTTCACGGAGTTTGCGCGTCGATCGACGTGATTGCCAATGCGACGGTTCCCCTTCCCGGCAACTGCACCATCGCTAGGTAGGCGGCGGTTGAGCGTCCGTTCGCTGACGCGTCGGACCCGCATCTCGTGGCCTCGTATTTTGTTGTGTCCGGCGTGCCCGGAGCGTCTGTTGTGTAGCGGAGACGGACTTAGGGTGCCAGACACCGTATTGAGTCGCGCTGGACGGAAAGCACTTTTGGGATATGCGGATGGAAATGATTTTTTGTTCGGCGCCCTAAATCACTTTGGGAGCTGCTTTGGGGATACAGCATGGAGATGCTCTAAGTCCTATAAAAAAACATTAGCTCATATCTCAGGAAATTTCTTTTGCTACAATTAAAAACAGTTTATCTTATCATAAAATTGAAGTAGACATGACGCTTCAATCCTATGCCTTTTTTTAATGTATATTCATTTTGCTGCCCTATATATCATCGGAGGCCGTGAAATGTCGCATGAAACGGGCCAGATACAGTAAAACAAAATGACATTTGCCGGATACAGTATACTATATAGTAGTTTGATTCCCATGGAGATTTTCTGAAGCTCACTTGTCGGAAACCAGCCTGTGTGCGCAGTGCGTGAGACGAAAACTTGGATACGAGGGAGGTAGTCAGAAGCGGGTCAGAGAAGAGTCGACATGTGCGCTGCGCTGCGTGTCAATATATATGTGGCGTCAAGTACAAGCAAGGTACTCCTACGAGCCGTCCATTTGTAGGTTTGGCAGCCATGCGAGAAGTAGCAGGCGGCCTCCCAGAGTAGTAGATACAGTGGGCGCAGAGCACCGTGTGGATCAAACTCTACTACACTAGCTAGGTTGCAGACTTGCAGAGCACAGGACACGTCCGTCCATGCATTTCAGCTTGCAGGGGACGAGGGCTACGTCGCTCTACACGCACGCATTAGCTACGCTACGTCAGATTAATTGCAGAAAGTAATTGTTTTAGCTAGCTAGCTACCATAGCTTTCTTCAGACATAAGCTATAGCTGCGTGCTTGTGTGCCTGTGACGTGAACTGGGGTTGCAGCTACCTAGTCCTGCACGCTGCATGGCACTTGGGCAGAGCGTGGTGCCAAGGCCAACACGATGAAGATCAGACATGTCATTCATCGCATCAGGGCATCTCCAGCTGTGCGACAGCGGACGCTGAAATGACCGTTTTCGTCCGCGTGTTCGTTTGCGTCTGGAGTTGGCTCCAGCGGCCCGACGCATTTTTTTTCTTTTTTTCATTTCAACATACTTCCAAATATTACAAATTGGAAGATTATTTTACACAAACTAATACATAGTTTGGAACATGGTTTACACAAACTAATACATAGTTTGTACCATGGTGGATATAAATATAAATATTTTAAAAATAGAAACCAGTTGTCTTGATTTCCGTATGTTCGCTGCCAAGAAAGAACATTCGAGGGCACACCCAGTCACCCAAACTGGAAAATCCAGCGGGAGGATTGACGGTGCCCTTGTTGGTTCTACCGATGAGGCGAACAGACAGAAACCTTCCACTGCGGCTTCGTCCGGCCGTAGCCGGATTCGCCGCAAAGAAAGAACACTCTACGTTCTAACTATCGGAGTCCGACTCGGATTCGCCGGTGTGGTAGTGCCTGCGGCAGGCCGTGTCGTCGAAGACCTTGACGACCATCTCACCGTCTCCCTCGTAGAGGAAGGTGAGCTGGCAGCCGGGCTCGAGCGCCAGGTCACGGGCGAACTTGCCCCACCCGGTGTGCAAGTACATCTTGCCCTGCCCGTCGAACAGGACCTCCACGGCCCAGCGGCAGAAGTTGCAGCTGGCCTCCCGTAGCTGCAAATGCGCCGGCTCGACGCCGTCGACGAACTTGTCCGGGAGACGCTTGATGCCGAGCGGGTAGTCGTCGATGCGGAGGAGGAACTCGAAGCAGCGTCCCTCCACGTCGGAGGAAGACGAAGAGGGCGCAGGCGACAGCGAGCGTGGGGCCGTAGCTGCTCCACCACGGCGGCCCTCGCCCCGTCCCCGGGGCCGTCCAGGGCCGCGGCCTCGACCGCCTCGCCGGCCACCAGGACCCGCCATGGTCTTCCTCGCGGGGCTGGCTGCGTCGCAGCACCTAGGCGGCGGAACGCTGGAGCTTTGTGGCGGCTAGGGTTTCTATGGAGGGAGTGGATGAGGAAGAAGAAGGTGCGGCCCCTTTATATAGGCCGGAGGCATGCGGTGGCCGCGGGACGCGTGGCGGCGCCATTAACGTGGTTGGCGGAGGTGGGTTGCAGCCGCTCAGCCGAGGCATTGCCATTAACGTGGCGCAGACTGCCGAAGCGACGCAGCGGCGCCAGTCGCAGGCGCGTTTGAGAAGACGCATCGACGCAGGGTCGCTGCCAGGCGGGCCCGACGAAACGTCCGCCGGATACGACCGGACACTTTCGGTGTCCGCGCAGTGTCCGCGGAGACGCATCTGAGGCGCATATTTGGGCCAGGTTTGCGTATCCGCGGACGGCCCGGTCACTTTGCGTCGCCCCGCTGGAGAGGGTGCCAGAAGCATTTCCGTTCACGGCGGACGAAAACGACCATTTGCGTCGCGCCCGCTGGAGATGCCCTCAAGTGTATTACTCTTGTTCCTAGCCGTAGCAACTTTCCATTCAAGAAATCCTACAGAAATTTTGTAGGATTTTATGCTTAGAATTTTGTTCTGTGTGCATCGTTTGACTCGTAGGATTGAATCCCTAGTAATGCATAGGATTTTTTTTTTCTATATGATTGCACTGCAGTATGTTTTAGAGGAAAGTTTTCCTCCACTCAAACCTCATGTTACAACTCCTTTGATTTCCTATGAATCAAGTGTTGCTTGAAAAAAAAAATCCTGCAGGTTTCAAATTCTGTAGGATTTCACTGGAGATGACAATCTAATCCTGCAATTTTCCTATTTGCATGTTCTTGAATCGTACAAGTCGAACAAAAAATAGCCGTACCAATTTGCACGAAGAACATCCATCTATGTATAGCTGCTAGTGTTTCAACAAAAAATATTTTCTTGTAGGCTTTAGGGCATCTCCAACCGGGCGACCCATCCCGCGCCCGCGCGTCCGGATGGGTCGAAACGGACAAAACCGCGGCCCAGCGCGCGGACCCATCCCTAAAACGGATGGCCGCGGCGTCCGGGACGACCCAAACCCGGCCCAAATCTTGGACGAGTTTGCGTGGCCGCGGACGCGAAAGGCTGGTCGCTCGCGTCCTCCCTTGTCCGCCCCGGCCCGCCTCGTCTGCCTCCCAAAACACAAGCCCGTCGCCCACATCTCCCCACCGCTCCGCCGCCACCCACGGACCGGCGATTTGGGAGCGCGTCGCCGCCGGCCATCGTCGTCGAGACGCCGGCAAGCGGGGCGGAAGCATAGGTCGAGTTCCGCGCTGCTTTCGCCGCGTCGTAGCAGAGTCGGAGGACGCCGCCGCCGGCGCTGTTGTCCTCTCACCGTCGCGACACCTCCCGCCGTTCGCAGCTGCGCCGTTTCCGCCGGAGGTGAGCTCTCCTGCACCTGCGTATCCAGACCGGACGTCGTCTCGAGACGGCCGCTTCTGCAGGTCGCTACGAAGCATTTGGATGGCCTCCGCCTGCGAGGTGTTCGGTCAAATGCTCGAACTAAAATGTGTCCCTTTTCGGATCATGGTGGACAGCGACGACGAGTACTACTTCAAGAACTTCATCGACACGTCGTCAGAAGAGGAGTCCGAAGACGATTTTTTCACGGATGCTGCGCTGCTCATCCACGAGCATGTCGTCTCGCAAATCCCCGTGCATCGGGGGTCCTTGCCGGGCGCGCGGCCGCCTTGGACCGCAAAGAGAACGCGGCCACGACCAGCTCTACAACGACTACTTCAAACCCAAGCCATTGTTCGTGCCGTCCATGTTTCGCCGTCATTTTCGGATGACCAGGCCGCTGTTCCGCCGGATAATGGATGCCGTGAAGATCTACGACGACTACTTCTGTGCGAAAGTGGATGCAATTGGCAAGGTAGGCCTCTCTTCGTACCAGAAATGCACGGCAGCGATTAGGATGCTCGCATATGGCGTTGCCGGTGATTTCGTAGATGAGTACACGCGCATGAGCGAGTCAACCGGCTTGGAATCTATGTACAGGTTCTGCAGAGCTGTGATCGGTTCGTTCGGAGAAGAGTACCTCCGGCAACCTAATGCAGAGGACACAGCTCGTCTGTTGTCGATCAACGCTTCCAGGGGTTTTCCTGGGATGCTTGGCAGCATAGACTGCATGCACTGGGAGTGGAAGAACTGCCCCTTTGGTTGGCAGGGGGTATACAGCGGCCATTCTGAGGGGTGCACAGTCATTCTTGAAGCTGTTGCTTCCCATGACACATGGATTTGGCACTCATTCTTCGGAATGGCTGGCTCGCACAATGACATCAATGTGCTGCAGCGCTCTCCGGTGTTTGATAGGCTAGCGTACGGTCAGTCCCCTGATGTGGATTTTGAGATCAATGGCCACCACTACACGAAGGGGTACTACCTTGCTGATGGTATCTATCCACCTTGGGCTACACTCGTTAAGACAATCCGGAACCCCAACTCAGAGCAGGAGGCAAGGTTTGCCAAAGAGCAGGAGGCAGCCCGGAAAGATGTCGAGCGGGCGTTTGGCATCCTCCAAGCTCGTTGGGCTATCGTCAGACACCCGCGCGAGCCCGGGATGTGCAAACTCTGTGGGAGGTGATGACCGCTTGTGTAATCATGCATAACATGATTGTTGAGGTAGAGCGGGATGATTCACTCTTTGATATTGACTGGGAAGGCCAAGGAGAGTTGGTTACTCCTCAGCAAGGAGCTCCGGCATCATTGCAGGACATTCTTCATGCGCACCATGAAATTCGAGATGTAGCTGTACACAACCAGCTTCGAGGCTGATTTGGTCGAGCACATGTGGCAGCACGTAGGCAACAATGCTGCAAACAACAATGATGAAGGAAATCCCGAAGCCTAGAGCATTTGTATCGTTTTTTCATTTTATTTCAATAATACTTTATCCTTGATTACATGGACTATGTAATGTGTAATACATTTTGAGCATTTGTACTATTTTATATATTTTATATAATATTTTTTTGCGTTTTTCTAGTGAATTTACAAGAAAAACATACCATATGGCGCCGCGACCCAAATCTGCCGCGTTGGGCGCACCGCGCGACCCAAACGGACGCGCGGACGCGGGGCGCTGTCCGCGCGTCCGCTCGGGCACGCAAACGGCCCAAAACGGACGGCCCAGCGCGTCCGTTTGGGTCGCCCGGTTGGAGATGCCCTTACGTCCCCAAGGGAGGGGGGAGGGTGAGAGAGGAGGTGTCCCCTCGCCACGGTGACATACGACAGATGGTCCTCGCTGCCTTCGGTGGTGCGAAGGTTTGGGAGGTGCAGCGGATATGGCATATGGCATCTTGCGAACGAGAATGTTCTTTTTAGCTATTTCCATCAGTAGTGTGGTTTACGTTTTTTTAGCTATTTCCATCAGTAGTGTGGTTTACGTTTTTTTAGCTATTTCCATCAGTAGTGTGGTTGTCTGTCTGATGGATCTTCTGAAATTTTGTTGGTGTTTATATTAATTAGTGTGGTTGTGGGGTTCTCACTTTTGATCTATGGTTCTCATTTTTATCTATTGTTGCTGCTCCAGTGCACTTGTTTTTGAGAACTTAGCACGTCGACTTTCCATCTATCTATTATAACAAGCTTTATTATGTCAAGTTACCCGACTGGTGAGGGAATGCCGAGGACAGCGGCACACCTTTAACTCTCTCTAGAGGGATCTATTTGTAAATTTTATTATTTTTTAAGTTCTCTTAATAGATGGCCCCCCTCTAGTGCTTGATCTTTTTCGCAAAAGACCGTAATTTTCTCTAGAAATACTTTGGCTTCGGTTAGGAACTTAGTTTCAAGAAAGAGTTGGTATCTCTGTATTGAAGGACAACGAAATTATAAGTTTTTCGGGAATACTTTGCAAATGATTATACTGCCTAGAGCTCAACACTATATGATCTCCGTAGCCAAGCACCCATGATTCCAATACAAGGAAAAGCAAAAGACGAGATTACAACATACACAGAGACATGCATGATAGGACTTGTTGATTCCTCATCATCCCTTCACAAAAGCGAAAGAGGTGCGTGGTTTTCCATGATTGAAGAGGGGGCATCCATGATTCAGCCAGTCCTACATGTTGGAACTTTGGGACTGACTACTTCTTGCCATGGCAAAAAAGGAAAACAAATAGCAGTGCAGGTCACGTTAATTCTTTATCCCCCTCTATTTTCGCCTTTGCGACGTGGATGGAAGTACGCAGGGACAGGGCATGGTGGGCGAATGATGATTCAGGGGCCAAAGCTGGGCACTCTCCTCCCTTCATATGTGCTGCGTTATCGGTCAGCTCAAATCTGTCTGGATTTGCTTCAGGCAGGCTTGCATACGAGAGGGCCCTCCTGCTGCATGCATGCAGAAAGGGCAGGTTGATTCTTCGGGGAGGTTTATGTAAATATTCTCCAAGTCATGGGTATTTTTCATGTTTATATATGCCCTGATTGTCAATGTATTAATGAAATAATATATAATTATCATAGCAAGACAAAGTTGAAGCAAAGTAGAGGGAGCAAAAATCAAAGGGCCCAAGATGCTTTCTTTGTTTCCTTTTTCATTATCAACAACACCTATCTAAGCTTTGGAAAAAAACCTATCTAAGAAAAGCTTGAAAGGTGACGTCTTCAAATTTACGAGGTATATCCAACTTAGTTTATTTTCTCGAAAATTACTATGGTTTACATACCAAACTTAGAGCATCTCCAGTCGCGTCCCTCAAACCGTCCCCCAAAGCGATTTGGGGCGCGCCGGACAAAAAAAGCGTTCCAGCCGCGTCCCCCAAAGCCCTTTTTCGTCCGGCGCGCCCCCATTCGGTGTCCGGCGCCCCGAGCCCGTCCCCGTCCCACAGGGGACGCACCGGGGACGCCGGACACAACGAAAGCGAGGCGGGGAGTGGCGGGGCCGACCCGTCAGCGGCACAATTAATTTAAACCTAACCGTCGCCTACCTCGCGACGGAAGTTATTGGCGCGCAGCGACGGTGCAGTTCCCGCAGAGGGCGCAGCGACGGGTCCCGTCGCGCCTAGCTCTGCGTGCCGGCGTTAATGAGCGCCACCGCTCCTCCGCCTCCCTCCGGCCTATAAAAGGGGCGCCTCTCATCGTCCCTCTCACACACAAACCCTAGCGCCTCTCTCCCAAACCCTAGCCGCCACCATCTCTCAACAAGACTCGACGCTATGTCTGGTAGAGGCGGAGGCGGACCTCGCGGCCGCGGCCGTGGTCGTGGTCGTGGTCGTGGCCGCGGCGCAGCTGAACGCTCGCCGTCGCCTTCCACGCCGCCGCCTTCATCATCGTCGGAGATGGACGTGGAGCCGGACGTCCCGTTCGAGTTCGTCCACGTCCTCAAGGGCGACCCGCGCGGCATCCGGAGGCTGCCGGACTCCTTCGCCGAGTACGTCGGCGGCGTACGCCCGCGCACGATGCATCTGCGGGAGCATTCGTGCGGCTACTGCCGGTGGATCGTCAAGGCGATCTACGACGCGCGCGGCAAGATGTACTTCAACATCGGCTGGGAGAAGTTCGCGCGCCACCACAGCCTCCAAGCCGGCTTCATCCTCGTGTTCTCCTACTTCGGCAACAGGGACATGAGCGTCAAGGTCTTCGACGAGAGGCGCTGCCTCCGGGACTACCACGTCGACAGGGACGACGACGAGCACCGACGAGGAGGACGACCGAATGAGTGTTGTTTCTTCGCAGCGAATACGTGCACGGAGGTTTCTGCCTGTTCGCCTCATCGGTAGAACCAACAAGGGCACCATCCTCCCGCTGGATTTTCCAGTTTAGGTGACTGGGTGTGCCCTCGAGTGTTCTTTCTTAGCAGCGAACACACGAAACCTTCGATGCACGGCCTAGTTAGGTTTAGTTTCTTTGCAATATTTTATATTTGTGTCCACCATGGTTCAAACTATGTATTAGTTTGTGGAAAACCATGTTCCAAACTGTGTTTTCGTGTAAACCACGTTCCAAATTATGTATTAGTTTGTGGAAATTGAAATAAAAATGCTAGAAAAAATATTTTAATGTTTAGGGGCGGCGTTTGGGGACGCGGCTAGGGAGCGACGTCCCCCAAACGCGGCACGAACGAAACACGTCCCCCAAACGCTCGATCCGGCGCGGTTTGGGGGACGGTTTGGGGGACGCGACTGGAGATGCTCTTAGATGTCAATGCCAAATACAAGTAGAAGAAATTGCATATTGTGCCATTTGCTTGCTGTGTGGCCAAATGGAGATGAGGCTCCATGGAGCTTGTGCTCTGGAATTCAAAAACAAAATTTCGAAGATTCCGAAACATCCGAAAATATACCAATGTGTAAAATCTTAACTCAAAATACATTATATTCATTGCCGACAAAATCTGACATCTAAAGTTGTGAACGCTGAAAAATTTCATACCTCCCAAATATGCCAGATTTGGCCAATTTTAACCGAGTATAAGTTATCGGAGTTAACAGTTTGCACGTTGGTAAAACATAACATTATCTACATCTAGGATTTTTAGATTTTTTTAAAATTAAATATATAACTTTCCGATTTTTAAAAACAAAAATCTCTATGGAGCTCGAGCTCCATTAGGGGTTTCGGGATTCCTTCGAACAAACATCAAACATCTTTAGGTTCAAAGATTAAAGTTTGAAAATTTCATGTAATCAATAGATAATATGAAAATTACGCATGAAAGAGCAGAGCTGCTAGGAGCATAAGACAAATGCATGTATCATCTATAGTTATTTTTTGGATAGTAGAAAGTAAGAAATATGGGAATATGAAAACACAAGAATAGAATGCGACGCACTAGAAAATCCTACATGAATTGTCATCACACAAAAAAAATCAAAATGAAGCCTCTAGATGAGACAATAGGAAAAGGAATGAGAGGAGAGGATGAATTTCTCAAGAATATGAAAACATGTGTTAGAGCTGATGCCAGTTTTGGTATAAAAATGGGGTAACATAATTACATTCTTTACAAAATTGCTATTCCAACCCTCTGATCCATCTAAAAAATTATTCTAAATAATTCAATTTTCCAAAATGGGAACACTACTATTCTACTCCATCGATTCCAAAATAAGTGTACTTGTAGGTATTGTCCTAATTCGAACTTTTAAAAGTTTGACCAACTTTAGAGAAAATAGTACTCCCTCAGATTCATATTACTTGCCACTAGTATGGATGTATCTAGAACTAAAATATGTTTAGATACATCTATATTAGTGGCAACTATTATGGATCGGAGGGAGTAGAAATATGTATGACATACAATTAATGTAGTATGAAAGTACATTTCAATATGCATCTAGTGGTATTAATTTGATGTTGTAAATATTACTATTATTTTTGTATAAAGTTGGTCAAACTTTAAGAAGTTTGACTTACAACAAAACCTTAGGCCTTGTTTGATTCACATGATTTTTGAAGGAAAAAATGTAGGATTCCAATTCCATTAGAAATATGCATCGTAGCACCTTTTGATTCACAGAAATGAGGAAATCTGCGTGAACTTTTCTTTTCCAACCAGGGAATGTATGAATCCAATGTGAGCTCATTGTTTCTTTCATTTGCAAGGAACAAGGAAGATCAAAATTAATGTTGAGCTAACACCGCTGTAGTATGTTCATCCGAGGCCACTTAACACTATTGCTGTTACCGATAATCAAGGTATTTAGGAAGTATCTTACACTAATGTATTCTCCAATCATATAGTCTTCAACTTGCCTTCCTACGAAATTCCTATTCTTATATATATATCTTCACTTTGTGATCGTCCGAATCAAACAAGGTCTAAAAGTACACTTATTTGAATATCGAGGAAGTACATTGAATTAGATAAGAACGAAGATACAATTGCCTGGATAGATCCTTCATCCTTAAATATGGCAATTTCCACTTATTTGTAGCTGAACAAATAAACACTACATGTTATATCTAAGAAAAAAATTCCACTTATTTGTAACTGACATTGGTCACTTCGAACAAATCGTATTCTAACAACACATGCCTTGAGGCAAGTTAAAGTATGATTTTCAATATCATTAGAAATAGTAAAAATGGAAATAAAACTAAAAGTTCAACGAAAGTCAAAGCATGAAATAATATAGGAAAAAAAATCAATATTTTGTTCAACAATACGTACCTAGCAAAGGAAAGATTGAAAGACAACATCCTTATTTCACGGTATTATTATACCAATATTGTTGGGGATGATAAGATTTCTTGGTATTTCTCATATTAACAAAAAGATTTGTTGTAAATTGTAAATAGGGAAAATAAATGGATGGATGATATTTTTGTGAAGTGCATGCATAAATATGGGTCGAAATATGAAAAAATAAAATTACAAAGTATCTAGCATAATTTTCGTGAATAAAATCACTTGCACCAATCTTAAACCGTGTACACATTTCTCACGACTGCAGTAAAATACAATTTGAATATAGGGAATTTTGAAGTTGTGTGTGTATCCGTTTTTTTCAGCCAAGTAAGAAACTATATCTGTATGTCATTAACTTTATGAAAATAGTTCTAATGTGGCGTACAACTCATACTACCTCCATTGCAAAATACAATGCATATATTTTGTCAAAAGTCAAAGCACTATAAGTTTGAGTGGAGATATACACAAAAAAATCAATTTGTATAATAGTAGTTGATTAATGCACTAACAAAATACATAGTATGGTGGATCTATTGATATAGATTTGGTAATGTAAATATTCATATTTATATCTCTAAACTTGGTTAAACTTATATAATATTGACTTTTGGCTATATTTATATGCCTTGTTTTATGGAATGGAGAGAGTACTTTTTTTCTATATTTGAGTTCATGTTTTATGCCATAACAAGTATATCAATGGATTGTTTATTTCAAAAAAAGTTTGTAATGATATATTTTCATGATATATACATTATATTTGTAAGAGCAAGATCCGTATCTCGTGTTTTGTGTGTTTGATAACAACACTCGAACAATTCTAACCGTGCACAAAGATTATCTTTGATGGATTTGTAGGTGTACGGTGCCCTCGCTGAACACACCATGATCGGAAGACTGAAGCGTAGATCTTAGGTTTTCTGGTTTTGTGTGTGTGTCGTGAGGTAACATGGTAGGAGAGGAAAAGAGGAAAAAGTTGTTTTAGCCATAGCGGTACTACCGGTACCAGGAGCGGTAGTACCGCTACCCCTACTGGTACCGCCCGAGATACCGCTCTGAGGATTGCACACGAAAATGCCCCACAGAACACGTTGCGGTACCTTTACGGTACCATGAGTGGTAGTACCGCTTGAGAGCGGTAGTACCGCCCATGGTACCGCTCAAGTACCGTAACGCGTTACGGTCATACCGTTGTGGTACCGCTTCGGTACCGCTTCGAGTCCAGTAAGCTCTGGACCCTGTTGCGGTACCCCGAGCGGTACCGCAAGCGGTAGTACCGCAGTGTGTCCACGTGGACAAGTTCAGTGGGGATTCGAACTCAGAGCGGTAGTACCGCTTCCAGAAGCGGTAGTACCGCTTAGGCAAAAATAGCAGGTAACAGTTGGATTTGGAGGGACCTATATAAAGGCCCCTTCTTCCCCAGCTCGCCCCAGCTCTTCTCTCTCTCTCTCTCCTCCATTGTTGCTGAGCTCAGAATGGAAGGGATCTCCTCATCCACCCAACCAATCTTACTCATACTTTGAGAGGTGGTGGAGGAGACCCCGATCTATCATTCTACCGAGATAAAGTTCACCAATTCGTGGTAGTCCTTAGTGGATCTTGGTGTTAGGGTTCCTTTGGTGGAGCCTTGGAGGAGCTTCTTGGTGGAGCTTTGGAGGAGCTTCTTGGTGGAGCTTTGGAGGAGCTTCTTGGTGGAGCCTTGGAGGAGCTTCTTGGTGGAGCCTTGGAAGAGTTCCTTTGGTGGAGCATTGGAGATGGGTTCCTATGGTGGAGCATTGGAGATGTGCAGCTATGGAGTCTAGCTTGGTGATGTACTAGCTCCATAGGGTGTTGGGAGCATCCTTGTGTGTGGAGCTCGCCCCAACCTTGTGAAGGAATCACCGCCTCGACCGGTACCTTAGTGGAAGAGGGAGAGCACCTCCGTGGAGCTCTCTCGAGGAAGAGGGTGAGGCCTTCCTTCGTGGTGTGGCCGCCTAGTCTCTTGTGTGAGACTAGCACCTCCTCAACGCAGACGTACTTCCTTTAGTGGAAGGAAGCTGCGGAAACAAACCTCGACTCGCCTCGCGCCCCCCCCCCCCGGTTGTCTCGCTCCTTACTCTTGTTATCTTGTTGATTCCTTTACTTGTTGCACATGTCCTAGCATCATTGTAGGAACACCGCTATTGCAAAAGTTATCACCTTTACCTTCCGTTGCGCTAAAATTGAGAAAGGTTAAAACTTGCCGTAGCGCCATTCACCCCCCCCCTCTTGTTCGCTACGATCTATCAAGTGGTATCAGAGCAAGGTTTTCTTGCTCGGGCTTTACCGCCTAAGAAATGGCCGAACAAGAGGTGGTTGTGAATGGAGTCCTTCCCCGTGAGCAATCATCTCCATCATCAAGTGCCGATAATACTCCGGCTACTTTGGATGATCTCAAGAAATTGGAGTCATCCATCGTATCTCAATTGAAGGCTATGATGATGGAGTTGATTACTCCAAAACCAAACCTCATCATAGATTCTAAGAGTGGTGTCAATGTTTCCCCACCACAAGTTAACTCTTTTCCTTGTGTTAAGGTTGTTGAGCAATCAACAAATTCACATCGGGAAAAGGATCTTGAGAATGTTGACACCTCATCAAAAGGGAAGGATGTATCTCCGGTTGCGGGAAAATTAATGGATATTCATGCGGTGTTCTCACCAAGTGATTGTGCCTTAAATTTCCCAATACCCATGCCATGCATTTTACCTCATGGTTCTCCACCTCTACTACTTGATTATAATCGGTTTGGTGATTGGAAATTCTTAATGCGTTCCCATATGCGCAGTGCCTCCACCGAGTTGCGGTGTATCATAGAGGAAGGCTATTGCTTAAATGAAGTGAACAACATGGCCTCGACAAAGTCAATGGCCATATCTAAGAAGAATGCGGAAGACCATGTTGCTCACCCACACTCTACCCGCAAGCTTGAGTTTGCATTGTATCGTGAACACATGGCCCCTATCACCAAGAGTTTTTGGGAGGGAATCAAGAGACGAAGCTCAAGATCATCTTGCTACAATTGTGGAGACAAAAGGCATCTTGTTGCGGAATGTATCTTTGAGAGAAGAGATGAACATGATGGAAAGCTCGTTCGCAAGAGCGGGTGTAGTCCTCTTCCCAAAGGGCTCCCCAAGCTATTCCCCAACAACGAGGTCATCAAGATCTCCTCCACCGAGAAGCCTAGAACTAATATGCTTGGAGATGAAGATCATATGGTAGAAAATGAAGAGCTTGAAAAGAAGAAGGAATTGGAGCTTAACTCTCTCACCCAAGCTTATGAGGAAGAAGTGTGCATGCGTATGACTCTTGAAACTAGTGCTCTTATTCTTGAAGACTACATCAACTCTCTCATCTCCCAACTCAAGGATCGAGATCATGCTCTTGGTTGGTTGGACAAGCTCGAGACAAAGAAGGATTATCTTGAAGAAGATCATGAATGGTCAATTGAGGATGTTGCAACCTTTGCCAAGAAGAAAGAAGATGAAGGTCCTAACTCATGTTGTGACAAGCTCCTTGACGAAGTATGCTTCTTGAGAAAACACAATGCAAAGTTCTTGGATGTCATCTCAACTCAAGAGGAGGCCTTAGAGGAATACTATCGCTTGAGTAAAGAGAAGGTGCAATGTTGTGATCATGAAGAAGAGATTTCCACTCTAAAGAAGCACAAGGCCAAGCTAGTCGAAGTGAATGAGAGGCAAAATGAGTCCTTGTTAGAGTGGATCCGGTTGAGCAAAGAAAAGGTCACTTGTTGTAACCATGAGGATGAAATTGCTTATCTTAAGAGAAGCAAGGACAAACTTATGGTGATCAAGCTTATGCAAGATGAAGCCATAGAAGAATACAAACGCTCAAGCAAGGATTACATTTGCCGTAATCATGAGGACGACATTGCCACTTTGGAGAGACACAAGCATTCACTCTTGAGAAGGAATTCTCTTCTTGAGGAAGCTCTAGTGGACCGAGAAGATGAAGCTAATGACTTGAGGTCTGAGAGTGAGAGTCTCCAAATTCAAGTCCAATTCTTGGAAGGAGTCATTGAAGCCCACGCGGACTTATGCAATGAAGGAGAAGTGGCAATTATGCCAAAGAAGATTGAGAGAGAAGGAAGGATCAATGAAGCAAAGAATATGAAGGTAGGGCCCATTGAAAAGTGGGCTCCTATTTCCAACTCTTGATCCATGAAGGGCCTTGTTTTCGGAGGTGCTTATTGGGTGGTTATCTTGGAGCCACAAGTCTTATGTCCGGAAGCAAGGAATTTGTTGTCGTCATCAAGTCCTTTTATCTACCTTTCTCATGACGACGACACAAGCAAGCTTAAAGGTATTGGAGCCTTGACAAGGTGGTGATCAAGTCCTATCTTGTCAAGACTCTTACATATGTACTCTTTGTTCATTGCTCTACACTCTTGGGTCTTTGTACCTACTATTATGAACATGTAGTGGTCCTCTTGTGGAGCTAGTCTCTTCAAGAGGTCACGGTCTAGGACTAATGGGATTTGCTTCTTTGTGTAGAGATTGTGTTTTGTAGGAATTGTGTTGAAAGGAAATGAACCATGATGAAGCTTATCAAACAATTTAGATACAAGTTCTATGACATAATCCTTGCAAGAAGAAGCAACAATGGAACGGAGTTTGTTCTCAAGATCTTGGATTTCTTCATTGGCAAAGAAGGAATCCACCTTTTGCTCCTAGCCATACTCTTACCCTAACCTTATAGGGTTGCCAGAAGTGAGAGACAAACCTAAGAAGACACTCAAGCAAAATGATGGAGTATGAGTCTATTGAGAGGCTTGTGGTATTGAGTGATGAGACTTTTCGATAGATATGATAGTTCTTTGGAGAAGGAGAAGTGCTTCTTGTGAGAAAGGAGATGCAATTCCCCCGATTACCATAGGAAGGATGAGTGTTGGCACTCGCCAATCTCAAAAGCTACCTTCTATGAGTACCGGGGAAGGACAAAGTTCCATCTATATGGAGCCATCTACACCACAAGGCCAAGTCTCTTCCATTGGACAACCGAGTGCTAGGTCACCTCTTCCACAACCTCAAGTTCGGCATTAACATCAATGAGGTCAAGGCGAGGACCCAAATCATGATGAAGATCAAGGAACTTCACAAGAACCTATCCTCTTGATCGATTCTCGCCGGGATGCTAAAGCGTCAAGACTCTCTTTTAATTCAAGCAAAGAACAAGACATACTCAAGAGCAAGATATGATAGGATTCAACGGTATAGCAATCCCAAGTATCAATTCTTCCCGATGCGCCCAACAAGACAATGGACTCACTCTCTATCGATTATCGTCAAGGTTTGCCCCTCCACCTTTGTGCTTCTCATCCGGACATTGTGTCATGAGTGGATACCTATACCACTCTTGTGCCATATGTCTAGGTGTAAAGCACGCATGAACATAGGGGGAGTGTGGTTTAAATTATTGAGCTATCCCTCCCCCCATGATGCACAAAGAAACCCAAAAGCATATGCCATTCGTCAATCAAGTGACTATGAGCTTCATGTTGAGTTGTAGTCGTGAGTCCTAGGTCTCTATGCGACCTCACACTACCAAACTCTTACACGGTGACTTCGGCCACCAAACCTCCTCCTCGAGGAGTTTTTGTTCTCTTTGTTTTCTTTTTCTTTTCTCTCCTTGGTTTTTGTTTGTCGTTTCTTCTTTTATCTTTGTTTCTTCACGGGAGATTCACCCAAGCTTGGCTTTTGTTGGTTTGATCCTTGCAAGCTTGGTTGGGTAGTACCTTAACGGTTTCGTAATCTAATCCTAAGCCATCATCTATCTCTTGAGCCAACTCAGTCTAAAAGCACAAGTCTACACCAAAATCTGAGGTCTTTGAATTTGGAGGACGGTACTACCTCTACTTGGGCCGGTACTACCGCTCTGGGGCAGTTCTCGACGAACCGAACAATTATCCCCGAACGGTACTACCGCTCGAAGTGCCGGGCCGATGCCGGTAAGCGGCACTACCGCTTCTAGAAGCGGTACTACCGCTTGCACCTTTTGACAAGAGGTACCGGTTGGGGTCGAGTTGTCCCCAAATCCTCACTTCTCCTCTTCCACCTCAAGTCAAAAGGTTCCCCAAGCTCAAGACCTCGAGGAGATCGGCCCCGATCTCCTTTTCCAGCCGCCTGATACGTCTCCGACGTATCGATAATTTCTTATGTTCCATGCCACATTATTGATGATATCTACATGTTTTATACACATTATATGTCGTATTTATGCATTTTCCGGCACTAACCTATTAACGAGATGCCGAAGAGCCGATTCTCTGTTTTCTGTTGTTTTTGGTTTCGGAAATCCTACAAAGGAAATATTCTCGGAATTGGACGAAATCAACGCCCGTGGTCCTATTTTTGCACGAAGCTTCCAGAAGACCGAGGGGAAAGGAAGTGGGGCCACGAGGCGCCGCCACGAGCGGGCGGCGCGGCCCAGCCCCGGCCGCGCGGCCCCGGCGTGTGGGGCCCTCGTGTGGCACCCCGCGTTGCCCTTCCGCCTACTTAAAGCCTTCGTCGCGAAACCCCCGATACCGAGAGCCACGATACGGAAAACCTTGCGAGACGCCGCCGCCGCCAATCCCATCTCGGGGGATTCGGAGATCACCTCCGGCACCCTGCCGGAGAGGGGAATCATCTCCCGGAGGACTCTTCACCTCCATGGTCGCCTCCGGAGTGATGAGTGAGTAGTTCACCCCTGGACTATGGGTCCATAGCAGTAGCTAGATGGTCGTCTTCTCCGCATGTGCTTCATTGTCGGATCTTGTGAGCTGCCTAACATGATCAAGATCATCTATCTGTAATTCTATATATTGTGTTTGTCGGGATCCGATGGATAGAGAATACTATGTTATGTTGATTATCAATCTATTACCTATGTGTTGTTTATGATCTTGCATGCTCTCCGTTATTAGTAGAGGCTCTGGCCAAGTTTTTACTCTTAACTCCAAGAGGGAGTATTTATGCTCGATAGTGGGTTCATGCCTCCATTAAATGCGGGACGAGTGACGAGAAAGTTCTAAGGTTGTGGATGTCTTTGTTGCCACTAGGGATAAAACATTGATGCTATGTCCGAGGATGTAGTTATTGATTACATTACGCACCATACTTAATGCAATTGTACTGTTGTTTTGCAACTTAATACTGGAAGGGGTTCGGATGATAACTCTGAAGGTGGACTTTTTAGGCATAGATGCATGCTTGGATAGCGGTCTATGTACTTTGTCGTAATGCCCAATTAAATCTCACAATATTCATCATATCATGTATGTGCATTGTCATGCTCTCTTTATTTGTCAATTGCCCGACTGTAATTTGTTCACCCAACATGCTATTTATCTTATGGAGAGACACCTCTAGTGAACTGTGGACCCCGGTCCATTCTTTACATCTGAAATACAATCTACTGCAATACTTGTTCTCATCGCTTCTACGCAAACAATCATCATCCACACTATACATCTAATCCTTTGTTACAGCAAGCCGGTGAGATTGACAACCTCACTTGTTTCGTTGGGGCAAAGTACTTTGGTTGTGTTGTGCAGGTTCCACGTTGGCGCCGGAATCCCTGGTGTTGCGCCGCACTACATCCCGCCGCCATCAACCTTCAACGTGCTTCTTGGCTCCTCCTGGTTCGATAAACCTTGGTTTCTTTCTGAGGGAAAACTTGTCGCCGTACGCATCACACCTTCCTCTTGGGGTTCCCAACGGACGCGTGCTGTACGCGTATCACCGCCGTCGGCCAAATCTCCTCCGTGGAGAAGCTTCCCCAACCCCTTCTCCGCCATGTCCTCCGGTATGAACCCTAATTTCTCTCTCTAGGGTGTGTTGAACTCCCTAGATGCATATGCTAGGGTTTGTTGGAGTTTTGTGGTGGAAAAGCATTCTTGGAAGCTATTCATGTGCAGGGATACTAGCTAGCAACAATGTGTGTCTCTAGATCGATTTTACCATGGAACCAATCTCGATTTGGATGTGCAGAGCTTAAGCGGTAGTACCGCTCAACCTCGGGCGGTACTACCGGTCAAAGCGGCACTACCGGACAGAATTTGCGGTAGTACCGCTCTGTCTAGAGACACCAATGTTGCTTGTTAGTGTCCAAATTGATCCTTAATTTCTCGGCTTGGGAACTTATCCCCTATTCCCTCCCAAACCTTTGCTATTGACAGGAGCACCTAAGACCCGTGGTGGCAAGGTCAAGCCATCCTCTCGTCGTCATCGAGAGGAAGAGCAAGAGGAGATCATGCCAACAAGGACAACTAAGCGACAGAGAGAAGCTGCAGCAGGGGCAAGGGGACCTCAAAAATCAATGCTTGATGTAAAGAAAGGCCAGTTCTTGGAGGTGCGGGGGGCCAATCCTTATTTCCTCCTAAGTTTATTCTTAAAGATGTACCGGTAGGGCGAGGGTCTATCCTCGGGAAAGATAATATAGAAGATTTTTTCACTCATATTAGTACGGTTGAAGATTTTGAAGATAGACACCTGGTAGAACTTGCTCCTACTTATGAAATTGCTGCTGCTTCTTTAGTACACATGTTAGAAGCTAGATTTGTTAACCTCAACCCCGTAATGCAGCATATGTTCCTTACACTAAGTGGATATGGAAGAAGGAGAAAAGAAAGATTTTGTCCTAGAAACCCTTCTTAAAGAATTTGGTGATGTAGCAAGAGAAGCTAGAAAGGTCTTTACTAAATATAATATGCTTGGCTCTTATACAAACTTTGCTAGCACCCTTGAGAAGATGGAAAAATATAGACAAAAGTACACTAATAAAGTTAATTACGAGGGGGATATTAAAACACCAATACCATGTAAGCTCCTAGCAATGCATGAAGCTCTAGATAATAATTATGCTTGGCTTGTTCCTGAAAATTTGTTTGATGAGAGCAGCAAGCCCAAGACTAATGAAAAGGGAGCCGCTGAAACTTATGTATCCAGCATACTATGCATGGTTGAGAAAACTCCCAACACCCAAGGTAATGTCAATGCATCATCTCTTGATAACACTTGATATACACTTTCTGCGCCTAGCTGAAAGGCGTTAAAGAAAAGCGCTTATGGGAGACAACCCATGTTTTTACTACAATATTTTTGTTTTATATTTGAGTCTTGGAAGTTGTTTACTACTGTAGCAACCTCTCCTTATCTTAGTTTTGTGCATTGTTGTGCCAAGTAAAGTCTTTGATAGTAAGGTTCATACTAGATTTGGATTACTGCAGCAGAAGCAGATTTCTTTCGTTGTCACGAATTTCGACCTGCCTCTCTGTAGGTAGCTCAGAAAAATATGACAATTTACGTGCGTGATCCTCAGATATGTACGCAACTTTCATTCAATTTGGGCATTTTCATTTGAGCAAGTCTGGTGCCTCAATAAAATCCATCTTTACGGACTGTTCTGTTTTGACAGATTCTGCCTTTTATTTCGCATTGCCTCTTTTGCTATGGTGGATGAATTTCTTTGTTCCATTAATGTTCAGTAGCTTTATGCAATGTCCAGAAGTGTTAAGAATGATTGTGTCACCTCTGAACATGTTAATTTTTATTGTGCACTAACCCTCTAATGAGTTGTTTCGAGTTTGGTGTGGAGGAAGTTTTCAAGGATCAAGAGAGGAGGATGATACAATATGATCAAGGAGAGTGAAAGCTCTAAGCTTGGGGATGCCCCGGTGGTTCACCCCTGCATATTTTAAGAAGACTCAAGCATCTAAGCTTGGGGATGCCCAAGGCATCCCCTTCTTCATCGACAACATTATCAGGTTCCTCCCCGAAACTATATTTTTATTCCATCACATCTTATGTACTTTGCTTGGAGCGTCGGTTTGTTTTTGTTTTTGTTTTGTTTGAATAAAATGGATCCTAGCATTCATTGTGTGGGAGAGAGACACGCTCCGCTGTTGCATATGGACAAATATGTCCTTAGGCTTTACTCATAGTATTCATGGCGAAGGTTGAATCTTCTTCGTTAAATTGTTATATGGTTGGAATCGGGAAATGCTACATGTAGTAATTCTAAAATGACTTGAATAATTTGATACTTGGCAATTGTTTTTTTTTTTAAGACAAAGACAGTGGGGAAGGCCCCCACTGCGCCGTTTTCATTTTTTATATATAAAAGAGGACATATTTACAATGTTCTGGTCTCAAGCAAAAGGGAAATTACAAAGTATCAATCCAATCTTGCATGCCTTCTTTAAGGCTAGGCTTAACCCTATGCCTTACTTGAGTCACAGAAAGTTTAAAGAAAGCATAACTAAGCTCGATGTCCTTCTGGCCATTTTCAAATATAATCTTGTTCCTCTGGTTCCATATACTCCAGCATCCCACTATCATAGCTTCTTTGAAAAAGGTAATGCTTGTCCTTTCATTAGCCTCAATTAACATTTCAGTAATATCAAGGTCAGTGTTCCATTCAATCCCCAATTTCCACCAAAAATTCCTGCTGAAGTCACACTCAAAGAATAGGTGAATCATATATTCTTCAGCATTGTCATCACAAAGAACACAACTTTCATTGTCAACAAAGAAGTTTTTACGCTTCATGAGCTCTTTAGTGTTCAGCCTGTCTTGTAATAGAAGCCAAAAGAAAAATTTGTGCTTTGGCAAGCAAGCAGATTCCCATATCCATAAGAATGGTGTTGGTGCTATGTTTGGCTTGGTGATGGCAAGATATACCTTTTTGGTAGAGTATTTCCCACTATTTCCATCCAAAGACCATTTATCCTTTTCCATCGACTCATTCTCTGGGGTAGTGAAGCCGTTTAGGGTATTTTGTAATCTGATACATTGTTCATCAGCAATGGTAGATAGGGGTGTATGGAACATACTGTATCTATCCTCCTCGCATCTGTCGTATTGCATATTCCAAGGTAATTTTCTTATTTTTAGCGAATGAAAAAAGCTGGGGGAGTTTGCTAAGCAGGTTTGAGGTATTCCATTTGTCACTCCATTTATCTGACCAGAGAAGAATACTGTGCCCAATACCAGGGATCACAATGGTATTTTGCTTGAAATCATCTAGCAATGAGATGCAACTGCGCCACCAATGTGACCCCTTTAAGGTGGCTTGATCAGGTAGTGATCCAGAACTATAATGTGCCCTCCATATTAGCTGGACCCAAGGTATGTCTCTGCAATTGTAAAACTTATACAGATTTTTTATCATCAAAGCTCTATTTTGCTGCTTGAGATCAAGGACACCAAGTCCTCCAGACTTCTTAGGTAAACATACTTTTTCCCATTTGACCAGACATGACCCACTCTTATGGATATCTTTTCCATGCCAAAGAAAGTTCCTGCTTGCTTTTTCAATATGGTCAATATGTGTGACATGCAGTTTCATTGCTCCCATAATATGGTTTGGCATAGCAGAAATAATTGATTTTACTGCTACCAGTCGTGCACTATAGGACATTAAATTTGCCAGCCCAGATAACCTTCTATCAATTTTGCAAATCATTGGTGTAAGATCATCCACTCTGGGTCTTGTAGTGCCCATAGGTAGTCCAAGGTATGTAAAAGGCAGAGCCTCTAGTTTGCAGCCAAATCTACTGGCAAGCTCCTGGCTTTTCAGTGAAGGGGTATTGATAGGAACCAAAGAAGATTTATGATAATTTATTTTCAGGCCAGTGGATACGGTGAAATCTTGCAACAGAGACTTGAGATAACCAATTTGGTCTATATCAGCTGGTAGTATGAGAAGTGTATCGTCAGCAAACTGCAGTATGGGATATTTTTGTCCATAACTATGGTCAACTGGTAATTGGATATGCCCTTCGTGCCATGCATTGTTTACCACAACCTGTAGCAATTCAGCGATCTGCAACAAAAAGGAGTGGGGATAGTGGATCTCCTTGCCTTACTCCTCTCTTGCAAATAATATTCTTCCCTGGCACCCCATTGAGAATGATACTAGTTGAAGCACTAGTTAATATTTTGGTGATCCATGATATCCAGAGGTCTCCAAAACCCATGTGTTTCATCATATCAATAATGGCACTATACTCTATCATATCAAATGCTTTTTCAAAGTCCAGTTTGATAATCACAATTTCCTTCTTTGATTTGTGACATATATGAAGATATTCAAATGCCCATGCAAGGCAGTCCTGTATGGTTCTAGTTTTAATAAATCCATATTGATTTTGGTGAATAAGAGGGATAATCTCCTTTTGTAATCTGTTGGCCAGCAGCTTTGTGATGATTTTCAGAGCCATACTCACCAAAGATATTGGCCTGAAATCAGATGGGGTCTCAGGAGAATTAATTTTGGGAATGAGAGTTATGAATGCAGTATTCAAACTGTGAATATCCAGGTTGCCAGAGTAGAAACTGAAACAGAGATCATAGAATTGGTTCTTCATGATATGCCAATATTTTTTCATGAATTGCCCATTAAATCCATCAGGACCAGGAGCCTTATCATTTGGCATATTATGTATCACTTCATCAATTTCCTCCTTGGTAAATGGGATTTCCAACCTAGAGAGATCCTTAGGTGTGATCAAACTGGCAAGATCAAATTTCATCTCAGTTGGTTCTGTTTTTCCCATTCTATTTCTGAAAGCAGTCCACAAAATAGCTGCCTTCTGGTCATGTTGTGATGTTATATTTCCATCCTCTGACTTGATGGTTGCAATATGATTGTGCCTATAATTCCTGGTAGCAACTGTGTGGAAAAATTTTGTGTTTTCATCCCCAAGCTTAGCCCATCTAATATTTGCACGCTTCCTCCAATATAGTCTCTGAGCTTCAATTAATTTGCTTTGATGTTCAGTCAAGGCTTTTCTGAAATTCCTTTCCACAATGGATAATGGTCTCTGTTCCTCTAAACCATCAAGCAGTGTGAGGACATAGCTGCAGTTGCTGATGATAACAGATAATTGAGATAAATGTTTGCTCCATTTTTTTATGCCATGCCTTAAGGACTTGAATCTGGCAGTCATATCCTGTGCTGCATTCTTATATTTCCCTTGGTGCTGCCAGTGAAGTTCTACTACTTCATTTAATCCTTCAAAATCAAGCCAGAACTCTTCAAATCTGAAGATTTGGCATTTTGGGATTTCGGAACCTATTTGTATCAGGATAGGAACATGATCAGAACCTCTTCTAGCCATTGGTTCAGCTAGTGTATTAGGGAAAGAAGATGTCCAATTGGAGGAGGTAAAAATCCAGTCCAGCTTTTCTAGCAGTGGAGAGATTTGCATATTACTCCATGTGTAGGCTCTGCCTTTCAAAGGAATCTCCTCCAAATCATGAATCTGTATAAGTGAGTTAAACATAATCATATTGCTTACATTACCTCCTGGCCTGTTTCTGTCTTCTGAGCTTCTAATAAGGTTGAAATCCCCCACTAGCATCCAGAGATCATACTCAGATGAGTCCAGGTCAGCAAACCATTGAATGAAATCATTTCTTCCTTCAGAATTGCATGGAGCATAGATGTTTGTGAGATACCAGGTCTTATCAGTGAAGGTACAGGTGAGTGCCACTGTAATATGGAAAGCATTTTGACCGATAACGAGTACCATTGTACATTGATCCATTCCGGATGGTAATAATTCCCCCGAGCTACCTGAGAGATGGAACATAGGCAAACTGGTTAAGTCTCCTTGGGCAGAATTTTTTGATATATGCAAGTGTCAAAAATTTCCCTCTTAGTTTCTTGCATACAAATGATATTGCAGATTGCTTTCATTAATTTTATTGGATATATCATCCCATCTTTCTTGTGAGTTAATGCCTCTTATATTCCAATCCATTACTCTCCATATTCTATTTGGTGTACTCATTAAACAACCATGTAAATGTTTGCATTTTCAGACTCAGGTACTGAGCTGTATGGTAATTGTGACAAAAGATATATGGAGGCAACATAAAAGATAACATGTAGCAGCTATAGAAAAACTGTATAATGTCCTGATTGAGAACTGAGATACATAGGGATGTAGATGGGAAAAAAAACTGACTAACCACGATATAGTCTATGATCGAGCTAGGGATAATAATGCAGCATAGAGCCCTGCAAATGGCCAAAATACTAAAGTAACTATTCATTATCATTATCACTGTTTTTTGTCATGGCAGGTTCTGATACCGCATTAAGTGGCATCTTGCAATGTCCAACACCAATGGCTTGCACTGTAGATAGTGGCAGGTGAGGGGGAGCTTCAGCTTCAGGGTCTCTGATCACAGCCTCAAATCTTGTTGTCAGATTAGCATTGGTTCCTACATCACCCACCCCTTCTTGCTCTGCTTGTTCTGCTGCCAAAGCATTGTCCTTATCCTTGTAGCCTGCAGCAAAGCCAGCAAGTCTGTTGCTCCTCCTAACCTCAGTTACCACCATAGGACCTTTCTTCTGTTTCTTTGCTCGGGCAGGTGCAGCTGGTACTTGGGTCTCCTGGATTTCCTCAATCTGCACCGAGCTGCCCCTTGCATTATTGTCAGGCAGGATGGCGTCAACCATGATCACGCATTGCCTGGTGGTATGCGTTGGTCCTCTGCTATCGATGATTGAACATTTGGCGCCTGCAAAAGCAATGCCTTCCAATTTGGATGCGTCCACATTGCAGTCATTGATGGACGCAACCAGACTGCGCAAGATCTGCAAGGGATCAGAAGAGGCGCCAATTTGTGGGGACGTAGGGGGAACTTCAGGAACTGCACGTGTGTCCATCACCTCAGGCGTCACCGGATCGGCCTGCTCCATTGGAACTGCAGGAGCTGCAGGAGCAGCGTTGGCTGGAGCTACTGGATTGGGATGAACTTGCTCCTCTTGGCCCTGCTCCATATCGTCAGCATTATGCATCGCTTGATCGTGCCAGAAACCTCCTTGTTCATAGATCATCACAGGGTGAGGGTTTCCTCCATTGGGTGGCAAAGGATCCTCATCGCCAGCACCTCCTCCAAGCATGACTCTAGAAATAATGTAGAGAGGACAAGTCCAGGAATCTGCATTACCATCATCTGTCAAGTTTCTGATAACAACCAAACTGACAGGCAGAGTGTCTACATCATATGCCCTGATCTTCACCAGGATCCTTGCTCTGTCAGACATGTCTTTGTTCCAGACTAGAAAGCGACCATATGGCACCACTGTTCGCATAATGATCTCTACGTCCCAGCACTCTAGCGGGTAATTCATGATCATCAACCAAACATCA
>NC_061509.1:103670846-103691267 GCF_022539505.1 Lolium rigidum | reverse complement strand
TGGGTGCGCGGGGAAGATGACCGTTTTGCAGAAAACCCCCTAGGGTTCGGCTGGGCTGGGTTGAGCTGCTTGGGCCAGCCTACTGGGCTGCGGGAGAGAGGGAAGAGGGAAGAGAGTTGGGCTGCTGGCCCAAAAACTAAGGAGGAGCTCTTCTTCTCCTTCTCTTTAAATCATTTTTCAAACTCTTTTACTCACTTTGAAATGTAGTTTGAGGATTCAAACTTTCTGAATTTTTCAAAACATCCAGGGACTTCTTAACTTAGAGAAGTGCCATGTAGTTTCAGTTTGAAATATTGAAACATTTTGAGGGTTTGAATTTTGAGAGAGATTTGTACAAACATTAGAGTTTCCAAATTTCACTTCAATGCATTTTTCTTAGGAAAATATCATGATGCAAATGATGCACAAACAACCCTAATTAGGTTTAGTAAAAAACAAGGATGCTATAGTGTTGTTCAAACGGCCGTTACCCCTTGCATATATAAGAGGCATATGGACTTTCCGTACAAGGCTCCAGGCAGCTCGGAAGGTCTGGACATCAGGAAGTTAGACAATAGTTAGCACTGGCGGAGGCAGGGAGACCAACAGGATCACTGACATTTCAATCGATCTCACCACCATTCACTCTAAAGCCAGTTCCACTTCCGCATTCCCTGGCCACTCCTCCACTCCCCCACATCATCCCAATTGCGCGACGGAGAAGTCTTCCGTTTCTCTTTGTCTGTAAACTCCGGCTCCAAGCAAGCCTTCGTATTTAGTGGTAAATTTTCCATTTTCTTTTCATTGGATTGTCCATTTATAGAATTTTTGTTCTCTTTTTGATTATGCATTCCAAAGTATGTGCTCTGATTATATTATTCACTTTCTGAAAATTCGCTTACTTATACACATGCATTTGCATATTATTGTCCATGTGTCATTCTTACACTAGTCATAGTTGGGAGTAATATAGAGTAGTAACATGCACATGTTACTAATCTATGTTACTATTTCCATAGTGAGTAGTAAGATATATGTGATGTCATGTAAAGATATATTTATTATGTTGTAGACTCATCTTGTCTTGAAATATGTGATGTGATGGTACAGAGTAACAAAGCTAGTTACCACAACCCTCGCTTTGTTCAATTAATATCTTGTCATGTCATCAAAATGCTTAGCTTGTATTGCATGTAGCACTATGATATTACATATGTTAATCCCACTGTGAGTAGTGTTGGAACTTTGCATGTAATAATTATATCTAGTTAATTCCGTCAAAATTGTGTGCTCTGTTGTCACTATGCATTTCGAGAAAATTTACTTTCTTATGAATTTGTAGATTCTTGTTAATCCGCTCCATCTAAAAATTCGCAGTTAGTATTTATATTTAGTTGAATCCTTGTAAATTATGTGCTCTCTTTGGATCATGTATCCTATATAACTAAGAAGTTCATCCCCACTAACCTATTTCTCTCAACATGCAGCTATGCCACATCATCATTTCCATTTCTTATATTTTAACAGCAAATCATCTCCACTTATTCAAAGCGGCAACTCAGCGAAAGCAAACTAAGGTCATGCCCGACTTTAATTCATGCTATTGCATTCCAGATGACGCCATCATTTATTATCTTCCCTGGTTAATCAATTTGTACCCACCAAACAACACTCAACGAACGCATCGCCTACCCCACCTATTGCTTCATCTTCCATTTCAATGGTATAGTGTGGTGAGCGTAACTGCTGAGGCAAGCGAGAGGCCATCGGCCGGACACCTTTTTATTCTCACGTACCCAGCTCATATGTACCTGTTCTCCTTCGTCGTCTTCAATCAAACTTCAGTTGGTTATTCCCTGCCATGGACACGCCATCAGGATCCACTCCGGATTCTCTATTTCAAGATGTCAACCCTCTAATCATACCTGCATCTTGCATGGCAAATAATATCCGCTCACGGCCTTGGCAGCTGGCTCAAGCGTTCAAGCCTGCTTCCGTGATCTCCGTGATCTAGAGGTTCCACCTTCTCCCGATCTTAGTTTCAAAATGTTAATTTCCTCTCCTTTGATCGTTCTTATTTGTTTGCATCTGGACTAAAATTTAATTGCTCGAGTATTTGCTTGATTGCATTCAACATGTAGGAAAAACAGTATGCCGCACTGTGCAGCGAGGGAGTAATGCTGAGAAAACATGTAAAGATCCTTATAGGCGTGGGTTTTGTCAAACTATTAGTCGTCTATCACACTTCATTCTGTTAGACTGCCACCATTCTCTAGCTTAAGGGGTCGATCAGATCAATGTCTCCACGAGGATACTATTCTAGGTGATGCTCCAGTCTTACCCCTATCTTTTATTGTTATCTTTTTTCAAGTAATCATACTGCGTGTTGTCTTTTCCTACTCAGATATGGTGTGTACTGGAGAAATCAAATTACATTAGGTCATGATTAATCTGGGCAAGATTGCTGTGTTTTCTCGCCAACGGTTGATGGAAATCTACCTTTACTGATTTATTTGTGCATTCCATGAGTGAGGAGATCTGAAGAAGAAGCACATTGTCAAATCGTCAACTCCCTTCTGGAAATTATGTCTGAACCACAAATTACAGCCGCTGTTTGGCTATCAGCGGTATATCATTTTCCATGTAAAATTTAAGAGTGAAATAATCCGCTTTAAATTTATTTGCATTTGCTTCATATCGCTGCACACTTTATGAACATCGCATATTTGCATGACTAAAAGCATTGATACCCAAGGCCTACAACTAATCGTCTTATTTGTATATATACCCATGTGTACAAAGAGCATAATATAGCAGGTCAACATGCCTACAAAAATTGTTGAAAATTTTGCTTACATCGAACGTCAAGGTCAGGAGTTGGTTATGTTTATATTTCTTCCATCTGGTAACCTGCAGCTTTCATCTACTCTTCCCTCCCATATTTTTCTATGCTTCGGTGATGCCTGTACATGCATAATTTGTATGAATTTTATGTTGGATTAAATTTCCCGCCGCAACGCGAGGGGTGTCATCTAGTTTCTAGAATTTTTCTTACTTATGAATTTCTAGATTATTGTTCATGTGCCATGTTTAAAAAATGTGTAGTTACTAGCAATATTTAGTGAAATCCTCGTAAATTCTGAAATATTTTTAGGTTATACATCTATACATTATTGTGCTATTTTTAGATTACAGATTTATGAATTTGCTTAACAACAATAGAGAGTTAAAAATAGATAAACATAAAAAAGTGGTAGATGTATACGCACGCTTCTATTCTTGTAGACAGTGTTGGTCCTCCAAATGCAGAGGTTTGTAGAACAGCAGCAAGTTTCCCTTAATTGAATCACCCAAGGTTTATCGAACTCAGGGAGGTAGAGGTCAAAGATATCCCTCTCAAGCAACCATGCAATTAAGATAAAAGAAGTCTCTTGTGTCCCCAACACACCCAATACAATTGTCAGGTGTATAGGTGCACTAGTTCGGCGAAGAGATAGTGAAATACAAGTAATATGGATGATTATAAGTGGTAATTGCAATCTGAAATAAAAATGACAGCAAGCAAACATGTAGCAGAACTGGTTGTAAACGGTGTTTCAATGCTTAGAAACAAGGCGTAGGGATCTTACTTTCACTAGTGATCACTCTCAACAATGATATCATAATTGAATACATAAATATCTTCTCTTCACTATGCTAGTTTGAACCACTCTCCGGTTGGATAACGAACACCAATTTACCGCGTAGGGCTGCAAAAGCACTCCTTAAAGTTCGTGTTTCAAACCTAGGGACACCCTACTCTATCACTTTGAGCATCCAAAGATAGTACTAATAAACACCACAATTTCATAGAGACATCCAACTCAAATTGTAACTCATGATAAGTATTTCTGTAATCTTTAGTCTAAGTGTAAGGGTATATTGCCCCTATGTGTGGTTTTGGTAATTAGTGACAACCCCTATGGACTAATGTTTTTATTGAGTTTATATGAAGGAATACTCCATAGGTACTACTTGTAGTCCATGTGTTGGATTCAAGTATGGATGCCATGAAGATAAAGATATACCTTGTGTATTGGCATCAAGATCATCAATTTGAAGATATATATGTGATATGATCAAGAAGAAGAAATGAAGATGGAGTTCTTATGTGGAACTCAATATTAGCCATGCTCTAGCTTATGTGATAAGCAATGAATGATCAAGATCTTGAGTGCTTGATTCCAAGTGAAGAATTCGAGTTATGGCTCTAAGTCGGTGTCATGATAGTCTCATAAGTTGAGCTATGGTTGACTAAGATTTAGAGCATGCAAGCAAATGAAGAATTCTATATACACCTCAAGATAGTATGATAGAGCATGAGAAGATACAAGGTTGACAAATACAAAGAGTGAAGAATAGATTCAAGTTTGATCAACACATGAAGCATGAACAATGTGCCATGAGAAGTCATGTGGTATGGTAAGCCGTGTCAATTATGTTTTATGAACTAACCCATCATATATGTTCCCTTGTGTTGTCTATGTGGGTTGGGTATCTTTCCATGGGCATGCATCAAAAGTGAGATCTCATATAGCCCATGAGAGGATGACGTCAAGTGGTGATCGTCATCAAGGTTGAGTTGGGCAAGTTCAAGATTGAGCATCTCAAGAGGATCATATGCTTGAAGCTTGCCGTCCATTTTCGTGATAATGGACATGTGAAGATGTGCATCAATGGAGCTTTCCCATCATGTTGTATGGGGGAGCATTTGTGAGTCTTCACGAAGCAACAATGATCAAGTGAGGCATTCCGGCTTGAGTGGAGCTTGAAGAGCTATCATCGAGATCAAGCGGGATGCGCAAGGCAAAGGTATGGCCTTCCTAGGTTTTCCTTTTACTAGTCTCAAGGTGGTTGTTGGGAGACCGGATTATAGGACAGATAGCCGCACTATCAAGAGGGGCTTTCGGTTGGGTAACTTGATCGCATCATCTTAGGGAGCTCAATCCTTTGCATACTTTGCATATCCCTATTGCTTCTTGGTGTTTCTCTGTGAGAGGTTCTTGAGCTTGTTGCTAGCTTTACAACAAGCCCAAGTTCATCGAAAACGGAATCCGCATGCATCTTCTATTGCATTTTCGAGTTTGGACGTCTTCACCGTTTCTTGACGGTGGGAGACTCCCTCTCTAAAATCATCTAAAATATTATGTGAGGAGTCTCCATATTTCCATTTTTTTGGGTTCTATTTGTCGTTATCTTTCCAACAAAATTGGTTTCATGTCAATCGGAGTTCGGGAGCATTTTCTGTTTAAAATGAAGAAAAGCTGTTCTGCCCCTGGCCGGTCTATGGTCCGGTCGGACCGGCCGTGGCACCGGGTGGTCCAGTTCCGACCGGCCACTGGACCGGTGCCAACTGGGCACTGTCCAGGGCCCTTTTCCTGTCATCCGGTTGCTGCCCGGTCGGTGGCCCGGTTTGGACCGGCCGTTCCGGTCATAGGCCCGGTCTGACCGGGCCCTGCGCCGGACCGCCCGGTCCCAAGCCCGGTTGACCGGATTCCTCGAAGCCTTACCTTCCCCAACGGTTATTTTCTCCCTTGGGCTATAAATAGCCCTTCTTCCACCTTGGGCTGTGAAGTTCTTTCACTCTCTCTCCTCCATTGTTTCCTTTGAAGAACTTGCCCTATCTCTTGATTCCCCCCATGATTCTTGCTCATTTTTGAGGGATCTAAGAGAGTAGATCTAGATCTACAACCCCCACCAATCCATCTCTCCTCTAAGTGAGGGGAACCCTTTGGATCTAGATTTTGGAGTCATTTATTGATTTCCTCTTTGTTCTTCCTCTCTAATCTCATCCTAGCATTTGTTGCTTTGGTGGAATTTGAGTGTGAAGGATTTGAACACCTCTATTGTTCTTGCTTTGCATCATTGCATAGTGTTGAGCTCTCCACCACGATTAGTTCGAGTGAGAGACCGTGAGCTTGTTACTCTTGGAGGGAGACCTCCTAGTTGGCTTGGCGGTTGGTGCTCCGGTGATCTCTTCAAGGGAGACCTCCTAGTTGGCTTGGCGGTTGGTGCTCCGGTGATCTCTTAGTGCTACATATATCTTGTGCCTATCTTGCTTAGCTCTAGTTGTTATTGTTACACTTAGGTGAGCCTAGCATATTTAGGGTTTGTGCTTGTAGAATAAACATTTGTTTAATTCCGCATTCGTACAAGACAAATCCGTAAGAGTTTTTAAACGCCTATTCACCCCCCTCTAGGCGACATCTCGTCCTTTCACTAAGAGACACACACGGTGCACACACTATCACCTTCACACCGTGGGACAAGGTGTCTTCGGAGATCACAATAATAAAACCACTTGAGTAGCATAATAGATGAAGGGTAACATCTACTTATTCAACTAGATTACAAAGCTCATGATCACTTAAAGATCACACCATGGGAGAGAGAGATAAACCACATAGCTACCGGTAAAGCCCTCAACCTCGGGGGAGAACTACTCCCTCCTCATCATGGGAGTCAGCAACAACGATGAAGATGGCAGTGGAGTCGACGAAGATGGCTCCGGGGGCTATTCCCCGTCCCGGCAGGGTGCTGGAACAGAGCTTTCTGTTCCCCGAAACTTGTCTTCGGTGGCGGCGGAGCTACGGAACTTTTCGCGGATGGAGGCTGATCGATTTAGGGTTTTCGCATCGGGGGCAATATATAGGCGAAAGGGCGAGGTCGGTGGGCGCCCGAGGGGCCCACACCATAGCCAGACGCGGCCAGAGGTGGGCCCGCGACATGGCATGGTGTGGCCACCTCGGTGCCCTCCTCCATCTCTGCTTTGGACTCCGTCTTCGTGTCGGGACAAATAGGAGGTTTGGCTTTTGTTTTGTCCAATTCCGAGAATATTTCATGTACAACTTTTCTGAAATACAAAAAAAACAGAAAACAGAAACTGACACTGTGACATCTTGTTAATAGGTTAGTTCCAAAAAAATGCATAAATTGCCGCGAAGTGTAAACAAAACATATAGCAATTGGTGTAAAACAAGCATGGAGCATCAAAAATTATAGATACGTTTGCAACGTATCAGTGCTAGATTGATTTATTTGATTGGCGTTGTTCAAATAGCCATTGCCCCTTACCTATATAACTACTGTATTATAGGGTAACCAACATCATTTTTCTCAAAATTTTGACTTTTTCTTCTTCAGATACGTACATGATTTTATTGTTGATTCCCGTTGTAATTTTCGCTTGTGAAGTTCGGGCGTTCTCTTGCAGTTTTGGCTTTTTCCTTTTCTTTGTTTCTTGCTGGTTTTCCATCTGTCTTGGGTGAACGTACCATTTTATTGAACCGCTTTAACTCTATCTAGAGAGATCCTAGGCCGAAACCGCCCCGCGATTTTCTACCCGCACACACACTCTCTCTCTCTTTTATCTTCTCCACCATCCCACCGTCTCCATCCTAGGGCGAGTGCCCTCTACCCTGTCTCTTCCACGGCGGCCCTCCGGCGAGGCACGGCCGCATCGCCTTCCTCCTGTTCCTCTGGTCCCTCTACCCGGACCCTATTTCATCTGGCGCAGGTGCTCCACCCACTGCCCTCCACGTCCAGCGCCGCCGCCTCCTCCTCTTCCCCTTTCCCACCACGTCCAGCGCCGCCGCCTCCTCCTCTTCCCCTTTCCCACCACAGTGGTGCTCGGCCCGTCCCTACTCACGTGCCCGCGAAACTCTAGCCCTACCAAGCCGGCACTGCTCCGATGCGGCTCCTCCTCTACCTCTACTACTGCCCCTCCCTGCCATGTCGTGCTCCTTCTTCTCCCCGTCAGTGAGTAACTACCTGCAAATTCTTATTCTTTTGTGTCTACTTGTGTGAGCTCATGCTTTCTACCTGTTTGATGTTATGCTCATCAGAACTAAAACAAAATTTCTTCAGTTTGCGGAATTCAGAGAGCGACGTCAATTGAATTTTGGCTATAGATTCCACTTAGACTGCGAGCACACCTGGTTGCTGATACGTTGCAAATGTATCTATAATTTTTGATGCTCCATGCTTGTTCTACACCAATTCCTCTGTGTTTTATGTGCACTTTGCATCATTTTACGACATTTATTGGACTAATCTATTAACAAGTGCCACAGTGCCAGTTCCTGTTTATTATGTCTGTTTATTGCAGAAAATGTCCAAAAATGAAAGTGCTCGTAAAATTCTGGAAAAATCACAGAAATTCTAATATACACGAAGACCCCGGGAGCCAGAAGGAGAGCCGGAGGGGGGCTACAGGCCGCCCATACCAGGCCCAGGCGCGGCCATCCCTGGCTCGCGCCTGGGGGTTGTATGGTGGCCTCGTGCGCCCCCTAGCGTCGCCTCTTCGCCTATAAGACCCCTCTGACCTAAAAACTCCGCTACGAATCACCCTCCGTCCACGAAAAGTTCCGTAGCCGCCGTCATCGCCGAAACCAAGTTTCGGGGACGAAGAGTCTCGTTCCGGCACCTGCCGGGACGGGGAAGTGCCCCCGGAGCCATCGCCATCGACTCCACCGCCTCCACTTCGACTCCATGATGGTTTGTGAGTAGTTCCCGCGGGGACTATGGGTTCTTGGCTGTAGCTATATGGTACTCTCTCCCATGTGCTTCAATACAATGATCTCATGAGCTGCCTTACATGATTGAGATCCATATGATGTAATCGCTATTGTGTTTGTTGGGATCCGATGGATTGATCATTATGTTCAATATATCTTATAAGTTTGTGAAGTATTTGTTGCTGCAATATTGTTATGTTTAATGCTTGTCACTAGTACACGAGTGGCATGATCTTAGATCTAGGCTCTATAATTGTTGCTTAGATTGTATATACAAATTGTATGCACATGTCTTTGTCCGGAACCCGAGGCCCCAAAGTGATCTCGAATTGGGATAACCTGGGGGGATGGCTTTGATATGAGGATCACATGTTTTCACCAAGTGTTAATGCTTTGCTCCGGTACTCTATTAAAAGGAGTACCTTAATTACCAGTAGTTTCCCTTGAGGCCCCGCTGCAAGCGGGCTGGTAGGACAAAAGATGTTATGCAAGTTTCTCATTGCGAGCCCGTATGACTATATATGGAAAACATGCCTACGATATTAATAGACTTGATATTTTGTCTTAATGCTAAATTCAATTCTGTCAATTGCCCAGCTGTAATTTGTTCACCCAACACTTGTTATTTAGAGAGTTACCACTAGTGCAGATAGCCGAGAACCCCGGTCCTTTATTTCATCATCATTGCTTTTCAATCAACTGCGCGCTGGGATATTTTCCAGTGTCATTGCATATGTGTTACTTCTACTGCTGTGTTACTATTGCTCTCATATTACTGCTGCATCACATTTCCCTGTCAACACGCCATCAAAGTAGTACCAACTATTTTCTGGCGCCGCATCATATTACCACTGCTTTCACATCACCTTGTTGCCAGTGCTTTTCCAGGTGCAGCTGAATTGACAACTCCGCGATCAAGGAATATAAGTATTATTTGGCTCCCCTTGTGTCGAATCAATAAATTTTAGTTTTACTTCCCTCGAAGACTGTTGCGATCCCCTATACTTGTGGGTCATCAAGACTATTTTCTGGCGCCGTTGCCGGGGAGCATAGCTCTACTTATAAGTTCACTAGGGTAGTACACTCCACCTCTCTCGCTGTTTTTATTTCATTTTGTTTTGTTTTGTTTATTTTTGTCTTGTTTTATTTTTCCTATATATCTGAAAATCCATAAAAAATTGAAAAATCGAAAAACAAAAAATTGTTGTTATGGAAGGACCTGCTTTATACTCTATGGAACTTGTAGAATTATTTATGAAGTATAGAGAATCATATAAGGGAAAAGTAATCAGTGGCGTGTTGAAAAAGTTGGATACAATTGCTAAAATTTTGCTTAAACGCCATGATATAAATTGTTGCTCTAAACAGGATACTAAACATCTTAAATTTCAATGTGGCTTTAGTGAAGAAGTTTTAATTTCGAACTATCATTGGAATAACTATGTTCATCTTGGATTCGAAGAAGTAGAATAATTTGTATTATTTCTGGGAGCCTCTGAAATAGAATCCTTCATGTCTAAAAATTATGAAACTTGTGTTTCTTGTCATGACCTTAAAGATTATGGCTCTTCTATCCTTGATTATTGCACAGAATTCAGCAATAATTGTTATATCATTGATCATAAAGAGAGACTCAATTATGCACAAGAATGTATCCACAATTTGCAGGAACCCGTGGAAGAAGAAGTTGCTGAACCTGAAAGCTCATTAGATGAAAAAGAGGAGGAGAGTGATGAATAAAAGGAGGAAGAATGGATTAGCTACTGATGGCGTGTATTTCACACGTTCGTTGGGCAACCCCAAGAGGAAGGTATGATGAGCACAGCAGCAAGTTTTCCCTCAGAAAGAAACCAAGGTTTATCGAACCAGGAGGAGCCAAGAAGCACGTTGAAGGTTGATGGCGGCGGGATGTAGTGCGGCGCAACACCGTAGATTCCGGCGCCAACGTGGAACCTGCACAACACAACCAAGCTACTTTGCCCCAACGAAACAGAGTGAGGTTGTCAATCTCACCGGCTTGCTGTAACAAAGGATTAACCGTATTGTGTGGAAGATGATTGTTTGCGAGAGAAAACAGTAGAAACAAGTATTGCGATAGATTGTATTTCGAGTAAAGAGAATTGGACCGGGGTCCACGAGTTCACTAGAGGTGTCTCTCCCATAAGACGAACAGCATGTTGGGTGAACAAATTACAGTTGGGCAATTGACAAATAAAGAGAGCATGACAATGCACATACATATCATGATGAGTATAGTGAGATTTAATTGGGCATTACGACAAAGTACATAGACCGCCATCCAACTGCATCTATGCCTAAAAAGTCCACCTTCGAGGTTATCATCCGAACCCCCTCCGGTATTAAGTTGCAAGCAACGAGACAATTGCATTAAGTATGGTGCGTAATGTAATCAACAACTACATCCTTAGACATAGCATCAATGTTTTATCCCTAGTGGCAACGAGCACAACACAACCTTAGAACTTTCTGTCACTGTCCCGGTGTCAATGCGGGCATGAACCCACTATCGAGCATAAGTACTCCCTCTTGGAGTTAAAAGCATCTACTTGGCCGGAGCATCTACTAATAACGGAGAGCATGCAAGATCATAAACAACACATAAGCATAACTTTGATAATCAACATAACAAGTATTCTCTATTCATCGGATCCCAACAAACGCAACATATAGAATTACATATAGATGATCTTGATCATGATAGGCAGCTCACAAGATCCGACAATGATAGCACAATGGGGAGAAGACAACCATCTAGCTACTGCTATGGACCCATAGTCCAGGGGTAGACTACTCACTCATCACTCCGGAGGCGACCATGGCGGTGTAGAGTCCTCCGGGAGATGATTCCCCTCTCCGGCAGGGTGCCGGAGGCGATCTCCGGGATCCCCCGAGATGGGATCGGCGGCGACGGCGTCTCGGTAATGTTTTCCGTATCGTGGCTCTCGGTGCGGGGGTTTCGTCACGGAGGCTATTTGTAGGCGGAAGGGCAAGTCAAGAGGCGGCACGGGGGCCCACACCACGGGCCGGCGCGGCCAAGGGGGGCCGCGCCGCCCTAGGGTTTGGCGCCCCGTGGCCCCTCTTCGTCTCTCCTTCGGACTTCCGGAAGCTTCGTGAGAAAATAGGCCTCCGGGCTTTTATTTCGTCCAATTCCGAGAATATTTCTTTACTAGGATTTCTGAAACCAAAAACAGCAGAAAACAAGAATCGGCACTTCGGCATCTTGTTAATAGGTTAGTTCCGGAAAATGCACGAATATGATATAAAGTGTGCATAAAACATGTAGATAACATCAATAATGTGGCATGGAACACAAGAAATTATCGATACGTTGGAGACGTATCAGCATCCCCAAGCTTAGTTCGCTCGTCCCGAGCGGGTAAAACGATAACAAAGATAATTTACGGAGTGACATGCCATCATAAACTTGATCATACTATTTGTAAAGCATATGTAGAGAATGCAGCGATCAAAACAATGTGTATGACATGAGTAAACAACTGAATCATAAAGCAAAGACTTTTCATGAATAGCATTTCAAGACAAGCATCAATAAGTCTTGCATAAGAGTTAACTCATAAAGCAATAATTCAAAGTAAAGGTATTGAAGCAACACAAAAGAAGATTAAGTTTCAGCAGATTGCTTTCAACTTGTAACATGTATATCTCATGGATATTGTCAACATAGAGTAATATAATAAGTGCAATAAGCAAGTATGTAAGAATCAATGCACAGTTCACACAAGTGTTTGCTTCTTGAGGTGGAGAGAAATAGGTGAACTGACTCAACATAAAAGTAAAGGAATGGTCCTCATAGAGGAAAAGCATCGATTGCTATATTTGTGCTAGAGCTTTGATTTTGAAAACATGAAACAATTTTGTCAACGGTAGTAATAAAGCATATGCATCATGTAAATTATATCTTATAAGTTGCAAGCCTCATGCATAGTGTACTAATAGTGCTCGCACCTTGTCCTAATTAGCTTGGACTACCTGGATTATCACCGCAATACATATGCTTTAACCAAGTATCACAAAGGGGTACCTCTATGCCGCCTGTACAAAGGTCTAAGGAGAAAGCTCGCATTTGGATTTCTCGCTTTTGATTATTCTCAACTTAGACATCCATACCGGGACAACATAGACAACGAGATAATGGACTCCTCTTTTAATGCTTTAAGCATTCAACAACAATTAATTCTTTTCTCATTAGAGATTTGAGGATGTTTGTCCAAAACTGAAACTTCCACCATGGAACATGGCTTTAGTTAGCGGCCCAATGTTCTTCTCTCACAATATGCATGCTCAAACCATTCAACTCGGTGTAGATCGCCCTTACTTCAGTACAAGACGAACATGCATAGCAACTCACATGAAATTCAACAATGAGTTGATGGCGTTCCCCGATAAACATGGTTATCGCACAACAAGCAACTTAATAAGAGATAAAGTGCATAATTACATATTCAATACCACAATAGTTTTTAAGCTATTTGTCCCATGAGCTATATATTGCAAAGGTGAATGATGGAATTTTAAAGGTAGCACTCAAGCAATTTACTTTGGAATGGCTGGAAAATACCATGTAGTAGGTAGGTATGGTGGACACAAATGGCATAGTGGTTGGCTCAAGTATTTTGGATGCATGAGAAGTATTCCCTCTCGATACAAGGTTTAGGCTAGCAAGGTTATTTGAGGCAAACACAAGGATGAACTAGTACAGCAAAACTCACATAAAAGACATATTGAAAGCATTATAATACTCTATACCGTCTTCCTTGTTGTTCAAACTCAAAACTAGAAATTATCTAGACCTTAGAGAAACCAAATATGCAAACCAAATTTTAGCATGCTCTATGTATTTCTTCATTAATGGGTGCAAAGCATATGATGCAAGAGCTTAAACATGAGCACAACAATTGCCAAGTATCACATTACCCAAGACATTTATAGCAATTACTACATGTATCATTTTCCAATTCCAACCATATAACAATTTAACGAAGGAGAAACTTCGCCATGAATACTATGAGTAGAAACCAAGGACATATTTGTCCATATGCTACAGCGGAGTGTGTATCTCTCCCATAAAGTGAATGCTAGGATCCATTTTATTCAAACAAAACAAAAACAAAAACAAACCGACGCTCCAAGAAAAAGCACATAAGATGTGGCCGAATAAAAATGTAGTTTCAGGGGAGGAACCTCGATAATTTGTTGATGAAGAAGGGGATGCCTTGGGCATCCCCAAGCTTAGACGCTTGAGTCTTCTTGATATATGCAGGGGTGAACCACCGGGTGCATCCCCAAGCTTAGAGCTTTCACTCTCCTTGATCATGTTGCATCATACTCCTCTCTTGATCCTTGAAAACTTCCTCCACACCAAACTCGAAACAACTCATTAGAGGGTTAGTGCACAATATAAATTGACATATTCAGAGGTGACACAATCATTCTTAACACTTCTGGACATTGCATAATGCTACTGGACATTAGTGGATCAAAGAAATTCATCCAACATAGCGAAAGAGGCAATGTGAAATAAAAGGCAGAATCTGTCAAAACAGAACAGTTCGTATTGACGAATTTTAAAATGGCACCAGACTTGCTCAAATGAAAATGCTCAAATTGAATGAAAGTTGCGTACATATCTGAGGATCATGCACGTAAATTGGCATAATTTTCTGAGCTTCCTGCAGGGCAGTGGGCTCAGATTCGTGACAGCAAAGAAATCTGGAACTGCGCAGTAATCCAAATCTAGTACTTACTTTTCTATCAACGGCTTAACTTGGCACAACAAAACTCAAAACTAAGATAAGGAGAGGTTGCTACAGTAGTAAACAACTTCCAAGACACAAAATAAAAACAAAGTACTGTAGGTAAAAACATGGGTTGTCTCCCATAAGCGCTTTTCTTTAACGCCTTTCAGCTAGGCGCTGAAAGTGTGTATCAAGTAACATCGAGAGATGAAGCATCAACATCATAATTTGTTCTAATGATAGAATCATAAGGTACCTTCATTCTCTTTCTAGGGAAGTGTTCCATACCTTTCTTGAGAGGAAATTGATATTTTATATTACCTTCCCTCATATCAATAATAGCACCAACGAGTTCGAAGAAAAGGTCTTCCCAATATAATTGGACAAGATGCATTGCATTCAATATCCAAGACAACAAAATCAACGGGAACAAGATTATTGTTAACGGTAATGCGAACATTATCAACTTTACCCAAAGGTTTCTTTGTAGAATGATCAGCAAGATTAACATCCAAATAACAATTTTTCAGCAGGTGGCAAGTCAAGCATATTATAAATTTTCTTAGGCATAACGGAAATACTTGCACCAAGATCACATAAAGCATTACAATCAAAATCTTTAACCTTCATCTTAATGATGGGCTCCCAACCATCTTCTAGTTTTTTAGGAATAGAGGCTTCGCGCTCTAGTTTCTCTTCTCTAGCTTTTATGAGAGCATTTGTAATATGATGCGTGAAAGCCAAATTTATAGCACTAGCATTAGGACTTTTAGCAAGTTTTTGCAAGAACTTTATAACTTCAGAGATGTGGCAATCATCAAAATTAAAACCATTATAATCTAAAGCAATGGGATCATCATCCCCAATGTTGGAAAAAATTTCAGCAGACTTTATCGCAGCAGTTTCAGCAGTTTTAGCAGTTCGAGCGATTTTCGCGCTTTGCATTAGAAGTGGAAACATTGCTAACACCAATTCTTTTATTAGTATGAGTAGGAGGTGCAGCAACATGTGTAGCATTAGCATTACTAGTGGTGGTAATAGTCCAAACTTTAGCTATATTCTTCTCTTTAGCTAGTTTTTCATTTTCTTCTCTATCCCACCTAGCACGCAGTTCAGCCATTAATCTTATATTCTCATTAATTCTAACTTGAATGGCATTTGCTGTAGTAACAATTTTATTTTCAATATCCCTATTAGGCATAACTTTCGATTTCAAAAGATCAACATCGGAGGCAAGACTATCAACTCTAGAAACAAGAATATCAATTTTATTGAGCTTTTCCTCAACAGATTTGTTAAAGGCAGGTTTGTGTACTAATAAATTCTTTAAGCATGGCTTCAAGTCCAGGGGGTGAATTCCTATTATTGTTGTAAGAATTTCCATAAGAATTAGCATAACCGTTACCATTATTATAAGGATATGGCCTATAGTTATTACTAGAATTGTTCCGATAAGCATTGTTGTTGAAATTATTATTTTTAATGAAGTTTACATCAACATGTTCTTCTTGTGCAACCAATGAAGCTAACGGAACATTATTAGGATCAACATTAGTCCTATCATTCACAAGCATAGACATAATAGCATCAACCTTATCATTCAAGGAAGAGGATTCTTCAACAGAATTTACCTTCTTACCTTGTGGGGCTCTTTCCGTGTGCCATTCAGAGTAGTTGATCATCATATTATCAAGAAGCTTTGTTGCTTCACCAAGAGTGATGGACATAAATGTACCTCCAGCAGCTGAATCCAATAAATTCCGCGAAGAAAAATTTAGTCCTACATAGAAGGTTTGGATGATCATCCAAGTAGTCGATCCATGGGTTGGGCAATTTTTAACCAGAGATTTCATTCTTTCCCAAGCTTGAGCAACATGTTCAGTATCTAATTGTTTAAAATTCATTATGCTACTCCTCAAAGATATAATTTTAGCAGGGGGATAATATCTACCAATAAAAGCATCCTTGCATTTAGTCCATGAATCAATACTATTCTTAGGCGAGAGATAGCAACCAATCTTTAGCTCTTCCTCTTAATGAGAAAGGGAACAATTTTAGTTTAATAATATCACCATCTACATCTTTATATTTTTGCATTTCACATAGTTCAACAAAATTATTAAGATGGGCAGCGAGCATCATCGAACTAATTCCGTAAAATTGATTGTTCATGACAAGATTCAATGAAAGAGGTTTAATTTCAAAGAATTCTGCTGTAGTAGCAGGTGGAGCAATAGGTGTGCATAAGAAATCATTATTATTTGTGGTTGTGAAGTCACACAACTTAGTATTTTCAGCGTTGGCCATTTTAGCAATAGTAAATAAAGCAAACTAGATAAAGTAAATGCAAGTAAACTAATTTTTTTGTGTTTTCGATATAGCAAACAAGATAGCAAATAAAGTAAAACTAGCAACTAATTTTTTTTGTATTTTGATTTAGTGCAGCAAACAAAGTAGTGAATAAAATAAAGCAAGACAAAAACAAAGTAAAGAGATTGAGAAGTGGAGACTCCCCTTGCAGCGTGTCTTGATCTCACCGCAGAACGGCGCTCGAGAAAATATGTTCGTCGGCGCAAAGTTGACGTGGGAGTTAGAGATCTCCGTGGTGTAACTTTTCTTCACGTCCCCAGCAACGGCGCCTGAAAATATGCTTGATGGCGTGTATTTCACACGTTCGTTGGGCAACCCCAAGAGGAAGGTATGATGAGCACAGCAGCAAGTTTTCCCTCGAAAGAAACCAAGGTTTATCGAACCAGGAGGAGCCAAGAAGCACGTTGAAGGTTGATGGCGGCGGGATGTAGTGCGGCGCAACACCGGAGATTCCGGCGCCAACGTGGAACCTGCACAACACAACCAAGCTACTTTGCCCCAACGAAACAGTGAGGTTGTCAATCTCACCGGCTTGCTTGTAACAAAGGATTAACCGTATTGTGTGGAAGATGATTGTTTGCGGAGAAAACGAGTAGAAACAAGTATTGCAGTAGATTGTATTTCAAGAAAGAGAATTGGACCGGGGTCCACAGTTCACTAGAGGTGTCTCTCCCATAAGACGAACAAGCATGTTGGGTGAACAAATTACGAGTTGGGCAATTGACAAATAAAGAGAGCATGACAATGCACATACATATCATGATGAGTATAGTGAGATTTAATTGGGCATTACGACAAAGTACATAGACCGCCATCCAACTCGCATCTATGCCTAAAAAGTCCACCTTCGAGGTTATCATCCGAACCCCTCCGAGTATTAAGTTGCAAGCAACAGACAATTGCATTAAGTATGGTGCGTAATGTAATCAACAACTACATCCTTAGACATAGCATCAATGTTTTATCCCTAGTGGCAACAAGCACAACACAACCTTAGAACTTTCCGTCACCGTCCTGGTGTCAATGCGGGCATGAACCCACTATCGAGCATAAGTACTCCCTCTTGGAGTTAAAAGCATCTACTTGGCCATAGCATCTACTAATAACGGAGAGCATGCAAGATCATAAACAACACATAAGCATAACTTTGATAATCAACATAACAAGTATTCTCTATTCATCGGATCCCAACAAACGCAACATATAGAATTACATATAGATGATCTTGATCATGATAGGCAGCTCACAAGATCCGACAATGATAGCACAATGGGGAGAAGACAACCATCTAGCTACTGCTATGGACCCATAGTCCAGGGGTAGACTACTCACTCATCACTCCGGAGGCGACCATGGCGGTGTAGAGTCCTCCGGGAGATGATTCCCCTCTCCGGCAGGGTGCCGGAGGCGATCTCCGGGATCCCCCGAGATGGGATCGGCGGCGACGGCGTCTCGCAATGTTTTCCGTATCGTGGCTCTCGGTACCGGGGGTTTCGTCACGGAGGCTATTTGTAGGCGGAAGGGCAAGTCAAGAGGCGGCACAGGGGCCCACACCACGAGCCGGCGCGGCCAAGGGGGGCCGCGCCGCCCTAGGGTTTGGCGCCCCCGTGGCCCCTCTTCGTCTCTCCTTCGGACTTCGGAAGCTTCGTGAGAAAATAGGCCTCCGGGCTTTTATTTCGTCCAATTCCGAGAATATTTCTTTACTAGGATTTCCGAAACCAAAAACAGCAGAAAACGACAATCGGCACTTCGGCATCTTGTTAATAGGTTAGTTCCAGAAAATGCACGAATATGATATAAAGTGTGCATAAAACATGTAGATAACATCAATAATGTGGCATGGAACACAAGAAATTATCGATACGTTGGAGACGTATCAGCTACCCATTCCTACCTTCTAATGAGAGCAACTCTTTATCTCTTACATTATTTGATTGCCCTCCATGCTCACCAAAGGAGGAAGAATGTTATGTTCATGAGGATTCTCTTGAAATATTCCCTATGAATAAAACTAATGAGAATAATTATGCTACTGTTATTTATGATAATCCATGCTATTTTGATAAATCTTATGATAATCCTTTATTTGTACCTAATTTCGAAATGCACGGACCTAAAGAATTTTGCTTGGAGAGTGTTTATGATAAAGCTCTAGATGATGGTCCTATGTTACTTGGTGCTATAAATTATAATGCTACTGAAAATAGGATTGCTACTAGTAGTCCCGTACCTCTTGAGAATGATCAATCATCTTGTTATAAAATTGCTAAAGTGGGATTGATTGTTTTAATCCTACTATTTTTGAGCTTGATAAAAAAATATGTGTTTGAAAATCATGGAAAGCATGCTTTATGTGATAGTTATATTGTTGAGTTTATTCATGATGATACTGAAAATTATTATGAGAGAGGAAAATATGTTTGTAGGAATTTACATGGTACTAAAACACCTCTCTACATGATGAAAATTTTAAAGTTACTCTTGTTTTACCTTCACATGCTTGTCACTTTGTTCATTGTGAATTTACAAGATTTCCTTGCACAGGAAGTGGGTAAGACTTAAATGTGTTTCATATTTCTTCTTGATGCTCTCTTTTGCTTCAATTCATATTACATATGTGAGCATCTTCTCAAATTACTGAGCCTATCTTAATGGCTATAAAGAAAGAGCTTTTTGGGAGACAACCCATTATGTTTTTATTTCTGTTATTTTACTGTTTTGTTGAGTCTTGAAAGTCATTGCTACTGTAATGACCTCTCCTTACCATTTTTTTATTTTCGTTTTTGTGCCAAGGGTAGTCTCTAATAGAAAGAAAGTAGTGTTTGGGGTATTTGCAATTCTGAAACAGATTCTGTGCTGGTCACGAAAAATATTCTTAAAAATCGCCAGAACGTTATTTTGAGCTGAAAATTTTTGTGCTTATGCCCAGAATGTTAGCTAACTTTCGTTAGTTTAGCATTTTTCGATTTGAGCAACAGAAATATTTCTTTAATTTCGATTTTTGCCTGCTGGTCTGTCTTGACAGATTTCTGCCATGTTTTGCATTTGCTCTTATGCTTCATCTTTTTTAGTTCTTTTGTGAAAAAGAGATTTGGGAAGAAGTAGCTGCAGTAGCATATGTTAAAATGAGTGTTTGATATGTGCCATTACTGAAGCCTTTCTAGTTTGATATATTTTTATTTGTACTAATGTTGCTAATCAATTGTGCTGAGTTTTGTGTGAAGGAAGTTTTCAAGTGTAGGGAGAGAAGAATGATGTAATAAGATGAAGCATGGACAAGATCTCAAGCTTGGGGATGTCCCCTGTGAAGGATAACGTTGCATAGAAAACAAAAAATTTCCTACCGCGAACACGCAATCCAAGCCAAGATGCAATCTAGAAGACGGTAGCAACGAGGGGATATCGAGTCTCACCCTTGAAGAGATTCCAAAGCCTACAAGATGAGGCTCTTGTTTCTGCGGTAGACGTTCACTTGCCGCTTGCAAAAGCGCGTAGAAGATCTTGATCACGATCCCTCTGGCGCCACGAACGGGCAGCACCTCCGTACTCGGTCACACGTTCGGTTGTTGATGAAGACGACGTCCACCTCCCGTTCCAGCGGGCAGCGGAAGTAGTAGCTCCTCTTGAATCCGACAGCACGACGGCGTGGTGTCGGTGGTGGTGGAGAAATCCGGCGGAGCTTCGCTTAAGCGTGCGGGATGTGGTGGAGGAGAGAGACCGCTAGGGTTTGGGGAGAGGGC
>NC_061509.1:103637038-103670746 GCF_022539505.1 Lolium rigidum | reverse complement strand
AGAGAACTACGAGTTTTTTTCACTTTTTTTTTTTTTGTTTTCTCGGCCTGATATCACGAACAGGCTATCTAGGACCTTCTAGATGCACGGCGACGAGTTGGCCAAGCCGCCGAGTACTGGGCGTGTTTGGTTGTCTGGGCGTTCTTGGCTTTCGGGTAGTTTGGTTTCATGAAGCACTGTTCTTGCATAGCACGAGTTTTAAAGCACCTCTGGAATAGATCTAGAGGAACGCCCGGTTTGATAGTTTCTCCAGGCCAGGCTCTGGCGAGACGAAAATCGACAACACGCGTGAGCTCCGCCTCGGCATTGCGAGAGAAGCCGAAATCCTAGCGGCGTTGCGCGGCAAAGGTAGGGGTAACCTCCCACTTCGGTTACCCTCTCCATTAGCCCCCTCCCAAATTTTCCCTTCCCCAAAATTTTGCACCGACCCCGGCGGCGGCGACCCAGATTTGGCAGCGCGCATCTCCCTTTGGTCTCCGGCACCGGACCAGGGTCTTCGTCCTCTTCTCCAGCCGTGGCGGAGCCTGCGCACATCTGCGGCAGCTTTCGGCCGTGTCCATCGTCCGCCATGACGGAGGTAAGGGGAAACTCCTCTGCTCTACTGTAGTGTTAGATTCCTGTTCGTAGAACTGGTTGGGTTCGATAAGACCCGACCAGCTCCAGCTTGTGCATCATGCCGCAACACTCATCATTTGCGTATAAGCCTGGATCCTGATGGTGCATAAGAGAGCAGTTAGGCATGCTGCTTATCCTCGTGTGACTTACGGATCTATGTTACAACGAGATCAGGAGAGGATTTCCAACCTCAACAACATCTACAACTGCAACGACGTAGAGGCTATCCAGATGCTACAGATGAGAAGACCTCCGTTCTATGCACTTGTGAAAATGTTCAGGGGTAGAGGACTGCTGACTGATAGCATCCACACAACTGTCGAAGAACAAGTCGCAATATTTCTTCATGTCGTCAGTCATAACTATAGGTTCAAAGTCATCCATAACACATTCAGGCGATCCACATAGACTATCTCTTTGTACTTCCAGCAGGTGTTGTACGCAATTGGGGAGCTCAGAGGTGAAATGATCAATCCAGCATTAATGAACACACAAACCAAGATCAAGAACAGCTACAGGTGGTTCCCCTATTTCAGGGTGAGTATAAAATCATGTTCCTTCTACCTATCAGAAGTGTGGTACTGTCAGAAATATGTTTTTTTACAGGATTGCATTGGGGCTATTGATGATACTCATGTCACTGCCAAGGTACCGAGATCAATGTCTGCAGCATTCCGCGGAAGGAAGCATTACACCAACCAGAACGTGCTAGCAGCTGTGGATTTCGATATGAGGTTCACCTACGTGCTTGCTGGGTGGGAGGGTTCAGCTCATGATGCGAGCATACTAGCCTACGGCTTGTCAAGGCCTGATGGGTTGCAAAATCCGTGACGGTAAGTTCTACCTTGAAGATTTTGGATATGCATGCCGACCTGGGAATTCTACCTCCCTTCAGGAAAACAAGGTACCACCTCAACGAGTTCTCTGCAAAACACCGATCTCTGAATGCGAGAGAGTTGTTCAATCTCAAACACTCAAGCCTTCCCCATGTTTTTAACATCTCAATTTGGTACATACGTTATAGAGTGAAACATCAAAATAATGCTAGCTAGTACCGTCAATGGCGGCCGAGTAGTGTCGACAGCACAGTTTAGGTTGTTCAGTACACATATACACCATGACAACACATTTTTATTACTCCCTTCGGCCCTAATTAATCAACGCAGCTTAGGACATAGTATATGGTTGTGCCAATTAATTTGGGCAGGAGGGACTGGCACGGTTGACTCTGCCACATCGGTAACAATGACGCTAGAAATTTGAGTCTGGATGAGAAGACGTTCCACCATGATATATTGTGGTTTTTCTTCATATAACATACACCCTACCTTCCGAATTATAAAATGTTTTGGATATTTTAATGTAGACTACATACGACCTGAAATGAGTGAATAGACAGACAAAAACACGTCTATACACATGCGGTAAGTTCTTATAATTCGGAACGGGGGAACAGCTTCACCGTCGAGATTGCACCTTATAGTTGAAAGAACACCATCAACCACAGAACTGTTAGACTCGCTGGTGCTACAGGACCATTGATCAGTCAGTCTACAGCCATTGCATCTGAAGCACCGCCACCACTACCTCCCTCCATGCTCATCTTTGGCTCCTCAGCGGCGGCTCTCAGCTCATCTGCTATGCTCCTTTGCTCATCTTCGATAGAGATTTGCAATTCCTCCACCTGTAAAAGGTACGACATTAGAGCAGGCATTCTGCTAAATAACTATTCTGGATCCAGCCACAATTTGATTGTAAAAATGAAGAAACCTAATTTAGTGCTGCAGTTTTGATGACAGGGTTACATTAACTTGGTATCATATAATTGAGATGAAATAGGCGCATCTCCTACCCATAACCCAAACCTTGGTGAGCGATGATGTAAAATTCGGAAATTGGCCATATATGATGACCATCCTCAGAATTGTGTTGCATTGTGGAAAACAGAGGCAGGGAAAGTATCACATTTTATTATTATCACACGGTGAAACTATTCATTTGATATCCTATTGGTCACTTTACGTAGGCGGAGGATAGACGTGAGTGTGGAAGTACGTAAAAGATAACATCAACCATAAACTCACCACATGTAGGAGAAGAGCAAACTGCTTCTTCCGAAGCTCTAACGTCCTTGCACATGCTGCACTCTCAGCCTCCAAATTAGTTATCTCCTTCTCAAGATCAGCAATGAGTTTCTTGGTTTCTGACCGTGGAGGCTGCAAAGAAATCAGTTTTCTGATCGCTTCACACTCCTCCTTGTGCTGCCTCTCAATCTTGCTTTGTTCAAGTTGCTTCTTAAGATCCTCAATATCAGTCTGAGCTTGCAAGATTTGTCGCTGGATTTCGACCTGCAGCTCATTGAAGCTCTCCTTCTCCCTAAGGTTTGCATCAACCACAGCCTTGCTTTTCAGAAGAGGCAGCTCGAAAGTGTTAATTTCCTGTAGAAAGGCCTTGTACAGTCTCTCACAGTCCATTGTATTGTCTGCATCCTTCTCTGTCTCGGCAGCGAAGGACATGAACTTCTTTTGGAGCTTCTTTAGAGGTGGTTCACCCCTGGTAGTTGTGGTCCTGGTCAGAAGCCGGTGCTTAATAATCGCATCATCCTCATGTGGCCCAAATGCATAATGTGCAGACATTGCTTCACCCCTTCCAGCAACTCTCCTCCCTTTGGTAAGCATTTCACAATTTGAGGGGTCTAACAACTGAAACCAGAACAGGACTATGAGCAAAAGGAACAGTATTACTTTTAAAAAACAATCAATCCAACTGATCTGAACTAATTTACCTTTATAAAAATGCACATAAGTACGCATATATCAGGAAACAACAGAAATCAACATATTTTACTTCTGCAAGACTGCAAATTTGACTAACCTACATCCATGCATACATGCATGGACATGGCAACGTGTGTGAGTAGAATCTAAGAGAAGGAAATGTTCACCGGTTGCAGAGTTGACTTGTGATACTTCATTAATCATCTAAATTAATGACGTGATCGAAAATTTCACTGCACATCTTTTTGTCGCCTCTGTGGCAAGGCACTAGTGTCTGACTAATTTATGATAAATTTTCAGTATTTAGTTTAAATTTGATTTAAGTATTAAAACACTACTGACAAATACTTCCTCTGTCCCAAAATGGACAGAATGCATATTGTCGGGGTTAGGGTTTAGTGCAGCGAGTTAAGGAGGTGAAACTGGACAAATGAAACCAACTGAGACGGGTTGTGCCGACATTGTCGCTTGCGCGGCGTGGCTGTGACCCGCAACACCTCCGGCACAAGCGTCTGCTACCCCAGGCTGGCGGGTTTTAAGATTTGGCCCAGCAACCCAGGCAGTCGTTTCCTGCAAGTCCATGTGTGATGCCTTGTTCAGTTGCTCGGCTAGCTGTTACATCACATGATACTTATCGCACAACTCATACGGCAATGCCAGCATGTAAAATTGGTTGACATAGTAGGTTTCAAAGCGTCACGTCGAACTTAGGCCGTTTCTAGTTTCGGAACTCAGAATAAGGCAAAGCACGTGTGCTACAGAGAAACAGATAACAGTCACCGTCGATCCCCATCTGGTTTATCGTAAGGAAGCAAGCATAGTGAAATGTAGGTGCACTCCACAAGCTATGTGAGTCTGTCTATGCCGCTCACCTCTATCCCATCTTTTGTGGTGTGGTGCGAGTGATGTGTGACCGAGTGCGTACGCACACGGTACTGCTGTTGCTTTTGCGTTAGATATAGGGGTAGTAGAGTAGACACTGCAGAGGGGCTACTTGGTCCTGCAAAGCACAGTGCTCGGATGCTCTTTCTTGCATGTCCACCGAGAAACAAATATATGTATGTGACCGTCAAATAGATTGACGTAAAGGAACAACATAGACCAGGAGCGGGACCGGTCTGTTCAACAGGCAGAACACCTGGCATCACGTCCGACAGGGAGCTAGTTACTGCATCTACCGATGGTCGTCGGAAGGATGTGGGCGTAGCGGCCGGCCGGTTGCAGCCAAACAAGCGCTCCTAGTCTTTTTTCATATACCAAGTCTGCCCGTGAGAGCTTTTGTACTCTGCCGTCATTGGGCATGAGCCTCAATTAACTCAACTAATCTCTGGTGTTTAATACGCATGTGCTATTTATGTATCAGCAGATGAATACGCCTCACGCATGGGCCTTTTGGATTGACATAATTTTATTACAAACTAAAATAGCATGAGCTATCCATAAAAGGAATTAACAACACAAGAACACGATATTGTCACCTTCAGCTACACCGGCAATAGAGAAGGCGTGATCTAAAAAAAATTTGTTTGTTCCCAATCCATTCATAAGAGAGGATTGGGAACAAACAAAATTTCCTTCCTGACTGAAACTATGATATATAATTCCCTTCCTTTCCTCACAAAGATTTCTAAAGGTGTGAACCAATAGCTAGAAGAGGCTGACACAATTATGCAAACCATTACTTAAATTTCCAAAATAAAGATATGACTAACTTGCTTCTAAAACTGAGCGCTTACCGTCAAAATGGTTCGTCAAGGGAGGCAATATGCAAAAGTTGTATCAGAGGGCAGCAGCTTCAACGATGGCTCTCGGAGATATGTAAATTCGAGCTAGGCTCCTGCCACATGCGACACACTATTATGGGAGAAACAAAATCAAAAGTTGACATACTAGATTTCAAGACATTGTACTGCAATTCAGTCATAAAGTCACTAATCAAATGTGCATAACAACCACGGACAAAAGAACCAGGCCTCAGCTTCACCTATGCTATATATTTATCCTGAAAACACGTAGCTAGCAATGTAGATATTGTTACTACATAGACACGAGCCGCTTCAGTTTTTCAATTACATTAACAAAGAGAGTACTGACAGTAGCACCTAAAGCATTGAGCTACGAGAGAGAAAGGGCTAGTTCTTGAACATGGAAACTGAATGAAGCAATAAATAAACTACAAACAAGTGCAAAATGCCATCATTTTCTGACCATACGGCTAATGTTTTCACGGGTGAGCCAAGAAGAAAGGATGACATATGTCTTCTGTTCCAAGGCCTAAGATTCTACCTAAATTATGTGAACAACGAAATCCAGTAAATAATCCTTATTTCTTTGTTTTGGATAAGCAATGGTCGAAGACTTACCACAACTAAATGGAGGGGAGAAGGCGACTGGTGTAAGGTCAGAGGCAGAGGAAGCCGCAGCCTGCACGATGGTGCGACGGAGGATGCCGGGATGTGGAGGAGAGAGCACGAGATGCCGGGGTGCATAGAGAGGGAGGAGGGACGCGGCGGCGGTGAGAAAGAAAGAAGGAAGAAGGGGTTGGGGGAGGTGGAGAGGACGTGGGCCGGGTGGCGGCTAATGGGCCGTGTTCCGTGGGCTGCATCCATTATTGTGAGAGGCTCAGCGCAGACAAGACGAACCTAAAAAAAAAACTGAGGGTGCCCCAGTAGAGCAACTTTAATCCGTTGGATCTATCAAACGACCTTTTTTTTATAGGAAAAGGCAGTCGAATCCGCCATCCGATTAGATAGATAGAGTGCTATGCACAGAATGACCCAATTTATAAGAAAAACCGGGTCCAAAAACCATACATTGCCCGGTTTATAAGGAAAATCGAGACGAAAAACCGCACAAGCGAGGAGTCCCATCATCCACACAACGCAGGCTACCAACGCAACGGACACACCTCTAGCTCCGGGGCCACCGCCCCGACGTACCATCCAGAACAACCTTCGCATTGCCGAAAGACGAACCAGGCGGGTCGACAAACTCGCTGTCCACACAGATATCCAAGTCGGCACCCAAGCACCATGCTTTCGGGGCCGCCGCCGCCCCGACGTAGCAACCAGGACGACCTTCGCATAGCCTGAAGACGAAGCAGCCGGGTCGATGACCTTGCCGCCCACGCAGCACCAGGATCACCACCCAGAGCCAACCAGTGACATGACCTCGCCCCATAGGACCGCTGCAACTGCAAAGGAGATCGAGGCCGCCACTTCGAAGTGCCACCACCATCCGGGGCCGCTGCCCCGGCATCCGCTGCCCGCGACCACATAGTCAAGTGCCCCCACCGCCGCCAACCCATCGCACCGCAAAAGCCAAGAGCTCCAAGGCGACGCCTCCAACAAGGTAGTGGTGCGTCCGCCACCGCAGCCCGCTCTCAACGGAGCTTAGGTTTTCACCCGGAGAACTTGAAGCCACTCGCGTCGGTCAGGGTCGAAACTCCACAACGACGCCAACAAAAACGACCATTCAACGGTCGTAGCATCATCTCTTATGCTCCTACCACCCGACGCCTCCTGCTGTCTCTCGGCGGCAGGTGCGGGAAGGTCCACGGTGGCAGAGTGTTCGTAGGGAGGAGGGGCGCCGGCCATGAGAGAGAATCAAGCAGCAAATTTCCGGCGAGTAGGTCAGCAGAGGAAGAGGCGGCGAGAGGGAGTATCCGTCGCGGACAGCGTTCCACGAACAAAACTGTACGAGTAATATCAGGTAAAGCAAGCCAAAAACACATAGCTTTCCATTGATCTTTCTTCCATCAGTTCAGGCAGGTTTGGTTACATATATGATATATCTAGTAATCTAGGTAGGCAGAACAAGTGAACAACAGCAATCAGCAAAAGCATGACACACTCCACACAGCTTAGCTACAGGGGGAGAACCAGACAGTTCTATGAAAATGATTCTGCGGAATCCAAAACGTGGGCTATCTCCAGGCCGCAGTTCTTGCGCGACGAACCCTCTTCCTCAGTGGATGATCCTTGGGGGGCGCATACCGAAACCGCGCTTCATTTTCTCCACGCTGTTCATGGAGACCAATTGTTAGTACAGCTCCAGGTATCAAACGAACAATGAATTCACTTCAACCAAATCAATAGCTCAAGGCAGATATTACAGACAACAGACAAATCATGTATCATTGACATAGGGTATGTTCCCATAATTCTATGCCCATGTAAACTCATGTAGCATCTACATCGATCTTTCCCAACTTCAGTAGTCAGGAGTAAATCGAATAACAATAGAGGAACATGAAGCGGGAGGGAAGTATCCAAAAGACCTTTAATCTATCTGCATAGGGGGCTTGATCCTATCATTTGTTATTGTCATAACTTCTTGAGCATATATACAGATTGCCTTCAACCACTTCTGAATTTTCAGAAATGTATTTGTATGGTAAAAATAGCAGCATTTTCCATAATTAGTCAAGCTTAATTACCACATTTTGCAGGACGGACAACATAAAACACATAGTACTAAAGTATCATCAATCAAACTAACAAAACAAAGATTTTCCTGACAGCAGCAGTAAGATGATCACAACAACAAGTTTCAAGTGCTTATACGAATAAAAAAGACCATAGCTAAAACAAGCTTACTAAAAGGAGCATGAGCACACCACATAAAACTAGAGTAGAGCAAGAAGGTTGCAGCGTTGCACACTTGCACTTGAGAACTTATAACTGTAAAGCGAAATGGAAAGATTTGATAGTTGCTTACGTTGGAGCAAGTTTGCCAAGACAATAAAGTTCTTCGCCAGAGACTTCATCATAGACTTTACCACACATCTCGACCTTATATGATCTGTCAGGAGATTCCGAGAGACCTCGACCCACGAGCAGATCGAAATCTTTCTGATGAAGTTCTCTCCCGTTGATGAATACACCAGTATTCCCACCGGCGCAATTCTTGGGCATAGGATAGTTAAGTTCTGGAATGTACGGCTGCAACAAGGAAATCCAGTTATGAGTTTTGATCAAGATATGACAGGGTAAGGCAAAGATTTTGTAAAGAACTCTTACAGGTATCATGCCAAGACAGGACTGCCCCATTACGCCCCAGAAGCCAGCACGGTAGTCATACCTAAGCAATAAGATATAAGAACAAAATGTCAAATGACAATGATGCTGAAGGTTATATTTTGCACCACAACTAGAATCCATAAAAAAATTACTTAGATGCAGATAGAAGGTGCAATTTACCAGTATTCACCAGGATAGATTGGTCCAGCAATCTTCTCTGCCTTCCTAACAGCACGATCAGAGATGGGATAGCCATTAATGAAAACCTTTGACCTGCCATTGCCTTTGAAACTTTTCTTTATGAGATTGGTGAAGAATGAATCACCCGACTTTGAGACTGTAGGGCGATCTACGTGCTGTGTCCCATTGCCCGGATTTTGACTGTAGTCAGGATCCTCGTACTCATCATCTGACAAGTCCATTACACTCACTACACGTACATCTTTTATAGTGTTGTGTTTGAAACTTTCAGTTAATACAGTCTTCTCATGTTCAGACCGGGTACTTCTACTTCCTTTTCCTGATCCATCGATCACCCTCTCAGATGGTGAATATCCAAAATGATCCCGAAGAGGTAAACTCGGAACACGTCTAATGACTTGGGCTTCGACAGGTAGATTCCTAGACCCAGGTGTGCCTCTCTGTGAATTAGATCTTGCAGGGCTGTTCTCATCTTCAAAAATGCTAGATGACGAAGATACACCTTGATTTTTCTCTGCGTCACTTGAGTTTGAGTGTAGATCTCTTTCTTGAGAGCCATGACTCCCTGCAGAAAAACTGTAAAGTGGAAACATTCTCTCACCGATAGCAGTATTTGCAATGCTTGCTTGGACATCACTGGAATTAACTTTACTACCACTGGAGATGTGTGAAACTGGCGAAGGTGCTGAAGCATCAAGCCTGCTTCCATCAAGCTTGACCACAATTGCATGCGAGCATGACCCACAACGTAGCTTGTACTCATCCTTCCCTGGCAAGGGAGACTTCTTGGGAAGTTGCAGCACTTCATAACAGTTGTAGCATATTGTAAATGGGGCACCGCAGGCAATTGGCTCACATTTTTGTGCAGGTTTCTTGCTCAGGTTGGCCCTCATGTTACTGTGCTGCATCGAAGCATTGAGGCCTCTTAAGTTGTTATTCTGCATGCCAAACATTACAGAACTGTCAACCGGGTACGCCCCAGGATTGTTCATCAGATATGGCGCCCTGCGATGGTTGAAACCCATTGAAGCCCCCTGAACAGTTAAGAACTCACGGTGGTAACAATGAAGGCAAGAGCAGGCAGGCTGGTGGTAGAAGCCATCGTGGTGGTAAGAGACGAGAGGGTCATGATTATACTGCCCAAAGAAATAGTTGTCGCAGTTTCTCCATGGATATTGGCCAGCAGGATAGCAAGGAGCCCCCATGTGTGCGACGGGTTCTCTGTATCCATGGAGATCTTGCTGTGAGGGCACTGAAGCATAAGCATGCGGAATGCCAGGAGTTTGCCCATTCAAGGATGGTGAGTGCTGAGAACTGTTCCGCTGTAACTGAGGTGAGGCATGCCGCAACTGATTCAACCGTTCATGAGGACCGCACGAATTTGAGACATCCGCCACCCTATTTGTGGAAGCACTTCCACTTGGCTTCTCGGTGATCTCGCAAGATCTCTGCACCTGATCCCTCAACTCATCAAGCACCCGTAAAAGCTCAGTACGGTCTTTCTTAAGTCCACTGACACTGTTAGGGCCATCCATATTCCTCCTGTCTGCATGCTCAGCACCATTGGCATCTCTAAATCTTGACTTCATATGGTATTCGGACGCATGTTCACCAGGATAAGCATTAGGAGGAAGGCTGTCGACTACAGACCTCGGGGATCTGTCTCTTAGTGTCACTGGCTGCTTTACTTCTCCTTTCTCCTCATTACGTATGCGCCGGTACTTGGCTTCCCGGATTTCCCTGCTGTCATCTCTAAGTGTGGCCTCAAACTTCAAGGTGCTTGTCTCTCTTGGAATTTGGTTACCATCAGAATTGCATCTGAACTCTCTCTGCTCAGACACCATTCTTTGTGGTACTGATCTCTCTTGTGCAGTAGCTTGGACAGTTTCAGAGTTTTCTTCTCGGACAGTTCCAAGGCTAGCTTCAAATACCGGTCCTTCTTCTTTCTTCTCTGGCAAACTCTCCAGCACTTCAAGGTACTTCACATGCACAACATCAGATTTCTCCAAAGAAGTCTCAGATGCTGATTTCTTCGTTGCTGTCAAATTGTCCAGAGAAGAAAAAAAAAGTTATTTCTGTACTTTCTTACTGCGCAATTTGACAGAAACAACAGAGAAATTAAAATTCCCATAGGTATAAATCTTGTTATTACATTTCAAGGCCACCTCTTCTCAGAGTTTCCTTATAACACTGACTACAAACATGGCAACATACAAGTGTGATTCACATTTCCTAATAATAGGCAAAGATACATGGATTTTAAGTGGAAAACGGTGGAACCGACATAGGTTAGGGCAGCCACAGTGTATGCCAAATAGGGGTTCCAGATCTTGTATTTGGCTTTTGGCATTGGTTCCCACCATTGTAGAAGACATTGGCATAGCCAAGTATTAGGGCGTGGCTAGTCTCTCTCTTTGTTGTGGGCCATGAAAGAGAACATATTCTTTTGGCAATCTACACACTGGTAAATCTAGCTATTTGCCATGAAAGCCATTTTCATTACGTGGCATATTTGGCTTTTAGGAACACTGTGGATGCTCTTAGTGGAGACCTATTCGATTATTTTCAAGACTTGAGTCGAGCAAGCATGAGACGTTTCTGCAGCACTTGAGACAACTATTTCTCTACTGCAGGAAACATGCAACAAAAGACATAACACTTCGGGAACCTATAAAATTCAACCGGCAGCAGCTTTTACAATACGGGCAGGCAAAAAAAGGTGATAATTATTGCTGTATGTTAGACAAAAATGACAACCCAATCTAAATTTTCAGACGAGGCATAATTTCCAGCCTGTCAAAAGGAAATCTATGAACATATCTCATTTAGAAACACAGGAAAATGTTATAACACATTCCCCACAAGTTCTGAACCTTCAGGCGCTGTTTAAGATTTGAAAAGGCAAACTTTGGCGATAGGCTAAGAATCAAAGCTCGCGCAACTTTGTTTCAGGAAAAATCAGACTAGTTTCACAGGCAAAGATAGTGGCGAGGGGAAACAAGAAGGAAAGCAAGATAAACCTTGAAGAGGTGGGGATGAAATTTGCCCAGATACTCTGAACATTTTCAGGAAAAAATGAGATCAGATTCACAGGGGAGACAAGAATGAAAGCAAAAGAATACCTTTTGCGTAGTTCAAGGCAAAAATAAATAAAGAGAAGAACATAATCTTTTAAGAGGATGGGATAAAAATTGCCCTACTAAACGAAGCTGCAGAAATGAGATCTTTACAGCTGGAATGCTAAACTGACTAGAGAAACAAGCACAATGTAGGAGTGGGAGGTGACCACAATTAACCCTGAACTGAGTCAGAGAAAGAATTCGTGAACGCTAATGCAACAGAGTATTATATAAATAATAAATAAATAAAATAAAAATCAGCCTGATAAGAACAGACAGATACAGAACACAGTTCAGAGCAGTAAGGGTAAATGCAAAACAAAAGAAGGATGGGGGGGCGAAAGAAAGAAGAGAGACCTTGGAGAGTGGTGCCGCATCCGCCGCAGACGTAGACGGAGTAGTTGGGGAGCTCCGGCAGGAACTTCTCGCACTTGGGGCAGCGCACCACCCGCACCTGCTGCCGCTTCTGCTGATGTGCGGCCGCCGCCGCCGAACACGAAGCGCCCTCGCCCTCCTCTCCCTCCATCGACGACGCGCGCGGTGGTCCCTCCTTCACCACTGCTCACCGGGCAGCGCCAATGCCGGGACCGGGGAAGAAGAAGCCGAGAAATTAGCCGGCGAACAATGGGTGGAGCGCCAAGAAGAGCAGGAGCAAACGCAAGGCGCCAAGAGGCAAGAGCCCAAGAGCAGAGCAGAGCAGCGGCAAGACCGACGACTGACCGGGGAAGAAGCGAGGGAGAGAGAGAGAGTGAAGTGGAAAAGGCGGGGCGTGGTCTGGTCCGAGGCAGGGAACAAGCGGAAGAGGTCGAGGTCCAGGCAATCATATGCGTCGCTCCCTCTCTTGTGTCGGTCGCTTCAGCTAGCCGGTGAGCTGAAGCTGAAGCTGAGCAAAGCCGCGCCTCGCCTCGCCTTTGCGTGCCTTGGGCCTTGGCTGCTTTCGCTCGCTGCCTTTTGTTCTCTCTCTATCACTCTATATCTCGCCGTCTGTTTCTCTTCTTCAAGGTTCGTGGTCACCGAGGAGAACAAAGCTGGCTGTGATGTGAGAATTAAAGCGATGGTCTCCACCCATGGGGATGGGTATGAGCGCTTCTGCTCCGGTGCTCCCCCCCTGGCGAAAAGTGGAATGGTCAAAACACATCAACGGTTCTGATCGTGCGATACCTGTTCGGATTCAGGGTTAATTTCGTAATTTGACGTTTCTGACAGATACGTATAGGGCCCGTACAAGCCCGTATGGCCCGCGACTGTTCTGTACGTATTCGGTCTACCGTCGTGTACGTGGCGAAGTCACGTGCGTGTACCGAAGAGGAAGGGACGTATAAAACCTTCGTCGGCTGCTCCGCCTCCCTCGCCCCACCATTTCCCCCCCAAATCAGGTACGGAGAAAACCCTCTCCCTCGGCCACTTCGTCTTCTCCACTCCGTCTCCGGTGCGGTTCTCTTCTCCAATCCCTTCTTCTCCGCGCATTTCCGTCGAATCGGAGGCCGATGGAGGGTAGCAGCTCCACTGCGCGGGCGTCCGCCGCTACCTTGGTCAAGAACACCGGCGTGGCGGAGGCAGATGTGGTGCCGGGTGGATGGAGCCGTCGTGGTGCGGCCGCGTCGGGCGGAGGCTTGGTGCTGACGGTGGCGGATGAGCAGGAGCACGGACTCGGCGGCGAGATCGTGCCGGATCTGAATGTGCAGCCAATGGCGGAAGGCCCTCTGGTATGTGCTATCCTCTCAACTCCTCAGCTTATTTGCCCTTATTTGATGGTGATTAGGGTTAGATCAAACCGAAGAACAGACGAATCATATATGAATTGTGATAAGGGCTTGATTACTGTGGACCAAATGGATCTAGCAGATTGTCCTATGGTTTGTGTATGTTGGCAAGGGTTTTTTTTTAATCTGGTTTGACATCCGTGTGCATTCGTAGTTAAGGGGGATTTTATTGTCATGTGACCCCAATTTATATACCCCGTGCACAATTTATCCGGTTTGATTACCGCGTGCACAATTTATTTGTTAGTAGTATCATCAATTGTTTGGTACAGAGCTTCATTAGTAAGTTTTTATTACATGATTGCATAATTGCTTTAGGATTCACATTGATTTCTAAATCTATGGTAATGTTGTTGTGCTCCAGGAGTGTTATCTTGCTATGATGGCAACAACATTGACATAATAATTTGTTCCCTGCATTTATTTTGTAAAAAATATTATGCAGTCACAGGTTATGTTCAATTTTATCAATTAGTATATATACATGATTGTACACAAACATATGGGAAAATATGTAGTTACTATAATTGTACATCACCACAGTATGAATAATAGCATGTGTATCTATTATTTGAAAAGGTATGATTTGGCAGGACCTCCACTTATGGGTGTTAGAAGCTAAAAACCCCTAAATGCTGCTTAGTTAACATCTTATGGTGATAATTATTGCTTATTATTATGGTACTGCTGCTCCAGGGGCATTCCTCTATAGAATCTGGACTCTATTTCCTCTATGAAATTTATTATTATGAGCAACATTATGGTAAGGTGAAACATAATATTGACTATGATTACTCTATGATATTAAGATCAGTATTAATGATAGGTTGACAGAATTATGTTTCACCTTAACATAGTAGGAGAAATATAATGTTACTGGCCTGTTATTGTAATGATTGCAATAAGGATTTGTAGTATATGTGTTATGCTGGTATGATTGCAATTTAGATTGACATAATAATCTGTATATATTCCATCAGCTTGGTGAGACCTCCTATGTCCGCAAGAGGAAGTTTGAGGAGTTTGATGACTCGGAGGACTCTGGCCACTCCTACATTTCCAGCGAGGTCGAGTCCGGGGACGCCGTGTCGGTAAGAGAGCATTCTCAATATTGATTGTGCATGGTTGACAAGTTTATTGAACTCATTGCTGTACAATAGTTGTGACATATGATTGTGACATTGTTGTTTTGCAGTACAACTCGGATGCTTCATCCGATAATGAAGTCAGCAAGTACAATGTGCTCGTCATATGAGAAGAAGGTGGAGGAGAAGATCCGGGCTGAGGGAATCGGTGCTTACATGAAACCCGATGGGAGGTACTACCGCAAGTTCCATCCCTCCAAGCAGGTTCCTAGGGATGGTATGCGTGAAGGACTTGTTAGCCATGTGAAGGAGGTGCACCCGAAGGATCTCCGCGACAAGGCGAACCATGCTGCTCCGAGGAAAGTACTGGAGTACTATGGTCGGGATTGATCGAATGCCTGAAAAAGTTAGTGAAGAAGTACATCATCAGTAGATATGATGATGTTAAGTAATGTATGTTATTAAGAACTGCTAGTTTATGTGTGCACCTTCTGTTATGGTGCGGTAACTATGTATGGACTTGCTAGGCATGTGAACTTTAGCTATGGTAGCTATGTATGCACTGGTATCACAGTGTGCTAGATGGTATGTAGCACACTGTGTTTGCTTTTGCTGGTTCTTCACTTTGTTATAAGATAAGTGAAGTTATGGATGGCTACAAAGTATTGTCAGCCTTTTTATCTACCATCCATGTTATGTTGGAAAAATGGTAGTCCATAAATATTATCTTGTTTGCAAGGAAATGGTAATTCTAAAATTTTGCTTGTTTGAAAATTTGATAGTTCAGTAATATTGAGTTATGTACCAATTTGATCTCTGTCATAATGTATTCAATAGTTTAAAAAACATAGTAGATAAGTTACATGAATGAATAGCAAGCCGCTATGTGATGAGAATAGCAACCACCAATGTCATGAGAATAAAACAGAGTAGCAATTTCATATGTTATTTGTATCTGATATTTCATATGTGAATTTAAAAAATCGAATTTGTAAAAAGTTCATATACAGAAAAAGTACAAAAGATGCATTGAAGGTTGGCAGATCAACCCAACCTTGTATGTTTTCATTAATTTGTTTTCGAATTGTCCTTTATCAAAATATATACTTGAAAGTATACTGATTGAAATAAAATGGTAAAGTTTATTTTTAATTTTTTTAATAATAATTGATATTACATACATGGGAGCCTATAAAAAATTGAGGTGATTTAGAGATGGTCGAAAAAATCACTTGCTCTACGACTGGACCGTTTGGTATAACTTTAGCCCCATTTTTTAAGCAAGTGATTTTTTCGACCTCCTCCAAATCACCTCAAAGTTTATAGACATGGTATGTAACACAATCAATCATGGAATGTGAAGATATTTTTCATTTTTAGATATTCTGGAATAACTAGTGGATGCTCCATGGTTGGGAGGTGCCGATACTAGGGTTTTAGGGTCAAAATGTGTCTACCATGGCCTAAAAAATACCCAACCACCATGGGTGGGGCCAATATTTGGCACACATGTGCATGGTGGTGTGCCCCACCCTTTTTGGCTTGGTGTTTCTATGTTGGTTTTTACATTCATGGTGATCCCATGGTTGGGAGGTGCCGATACTAGGGTTTTAGGGTCAAAATGGGTCTACCATGGCCTAAAACATACCAAACCACCTTGGATGGGGCCAATATTTGGCACACTTGTGCATGGTGGTGTGCCCCACCCTTTTTTAATTTCTCTTTGTAGGTTGGTTTTTGCATTCATGGTGATCCCATGGTTGGGAGGTGCCGATACTAGGGTTTTAGGGTCAAAATGGTCTACCATGGCCTAAAACATACCCAACCACCTTGGGTGGGGCCAATATTTGGCACACTTGTGCATGGTGGTGTGCCCCACCCTTTTTGGCTTGGTGTTTGTAGGTTGGTATTTACATTCATGGTGATCCCATGGTTGGGAGGTGGCGATACTAGGGTTTTAGGGTCAAAATGTGTCTACCATGGCCTAAAAAATATCAAACCACCTTGGGTGGGGCCAATATTTGGCACACTTGTGCATGGTGGTGTGCCCCACCCTTTTTGGCTTGGTGTTTCTATGTTGGTTTTTACATTCATGGTGATCCCATGGTTGGGAGGTGCCGATACTAGGGTTTTAGGGTCAAAATGGGTCTACCATGGCCTAAAACATACCCAACCACCTTGGATGGGGCCAATATTTGGCAAACTTTTGCATGGTGGTGTGCCCCACCCTTTTTAATTGCTCTTTGTAGGTTGGTTTTTGCATTCATGGTGATCCCATGGTTGGGAGGTGCCGATACTAGGGTTTTAGGGTCAAAATGGGTCTACCATGGCCTAAAAATATCAAACCACCTTGGGTGGGGCCAATATTTGGCACACTTGTGCATGGTGGTGTGCCCCACCCTTTTTGGCTTGGTGTTTCTAGGTTGGTTTTAACATTCATGGTGATCCCATGGTTGGGAGGTGCCGATACTAGGGTTTTAGGGTCAAAATGGTCTACCATGGCCTAAAAAATATCAAACCACCTTGGGTGGGGCCAATATTTGGCACACTTGTGCATGGTGGTGTGCCCCACCCTTTTTGGCTTGGTGTTTCTATGTTGGTTTTTACATTCATGGTGATCCCATGGTTGGGAGGTGCCGATACTAGGGTTTTAGGGTCAAAATGGGTCTACCATGGCCTAAAACATACCCAACCACCTTGGATGGGGCCAATATTTGGCAAACTTTTGCATGGTGGTGTGCCCCACCCTTTTTTAATTGCTCTTTGTAGGTTGGTTTTTGCATTCATGGTGATCCCATGGTTGGGAGGTGCCGATACTAGGGTTTTAGGGTCAAAATGGGTCTACCATGGCCTAAAAAATATCAAACCACCTTGGATGGGGCCAATATTTGGCACACTTGTGCATGGTGGTGTGCCCCACCCTTTTTGGCTTGGTGTTTCTAGGTTGGTTTATACATTCATGGTGATCCCATGGTTGGGAGGTGGCGATACTAGGGTTTTAGGGTCAAAATGTGTCTACCATGGCCTAAAAATATCAAACCACCTTGGGTGGGGCCAATATTTGGCACACTTGTGCATGGTGGTGTGCCTAACCCTTTTTGGCTTGGTGTTTCTAGGTTGGTTTTAACATTCATGGTGATCCCATGGTTGGGAGGTGCCGATACTAGGGTTTTAGGGTCAAAATGGGTCTACCATGGCCTAAAAAATATCAAACCACCTTGGGTGGGGCCAATATTTGGCACACTTGTGCATGGTGGTGTGCCCCACCCTTTTTGGCTTGGTGTTTCTAGGTTGGTTTTAACATTCATGGTGATCCCATGGTTGGGGGGTGGCGATACTAGGGTTTTAGGGTCAAAATGGTCTACCATGGCCTAAAAAATATCAAACCACCTTGGGTGGGGCCAATATTTGGCACACTTGTGCATGGTGGTGTGCCCCACCCTTTTTGGCTTGGTGTTTCTATGTTGGTTTTTACATTCATGGTGATCCCATGGTTGGGAGGTGGCGATACTAGGGTTTTAGGGTCAAAATGTGTCTACCATGGCCTAAAAAATATCAAACCACCTTGGGTGGGGCCAATATTTGGCACACTTGTGCATGGTGGTGTGCCTAACCCTTTTTAGCTTGGTGTTTCTAGGTTGGTTTTAACATTCATGGTGATCCCATGGTTGGGAGGTGCCGATACTAGGGTTTTAGGGTCAAAATGGGTCTACCATGGCCTAAAACATACCCAACCACCTTGGGTGGGGCCAATATTTGGCACACTTGTGCATGGTGGTGTGCCCCACCCTTTTTTAATTGCTCTTTGTAGGTTGGTTTTTGCATTCATGGTGATCCCATGGTTGGGAGGTGCCGATACTAGGGTTTTAGGGTCAAAATGGGTCTACCATGGCCTAAAAAATATCAAACCACCTTGGGTGGGGCCAATATTTGGCACACTTGTGCATGGTGGTGTGCCCCACCCTTTTTGGCTTGGTGTTTCTAGGTTGGTTTATACATTCATGGTGATCCCATGGTTGGGAGGTGGCGATACTAGGGTTTTAGGGTCAAAATGGTCTACCATGGCCTAAAAAATATCAAACCACCTTGGGTGGGGCCAATATTTGGCACACTTGTGCATGGTGGTGTGCCCCACCCTTTTTGGCTTGGTGTTTCTATGTTGGTTTTTACATTCATGGTGATCCCATGGTTGGGAGGTGGCGATACTAGGGTTTTAGGGTCAAAATGTGTCTACCATGGCCTAAAAATATCAAACCACCTTGGGTGGGGCCAATATTTGGCACACTTGTGCATGGTGGTGTGCCTAACCCTTTTTGGCTTGGTGTTTCTAGGTTGGTTTTAACATTCATGGTGATCCCATGGTTGGGAGGTGCCGATACTAGGGTTTTAGGGTCAAAATGGGTCTACCATGGCCTAAAAAATATCAAACCACCTTGGGTGGGGCCAATATTTGGCACACTTGTGCATGGTGGTGTGCCCCACCCTTTTTGGCTTGGTGTTTCTAGGTTGGTTTTAACATTCATGGTGATCCCATGGTTGGGAGGTGCCGATACTAGGGTTTTAGGGTCAAAATGGTCTACCATGGCCTAAAACATACCCAACCACCTTGGGTGGGGCCAATATTTGGCACACTTGTGCATGGTGGTGTGCCCCACCCTTTTTGGCTTGGTGTTTGTAGGTTGGTATTTACATTCATGGTGATCCCATGGTTGGGAGGTGGCGATACTAGGGTTTTAGGGTCAAAATGTGTCTACCATGGCCTAAAAAATATCAAACCACCTTGGGTGGGGCCAATATTTGGCACACTTGTGCATGGTGGTGTGCCCCACCCTTTTTGGCTTGGTGTTTCTATGTTGGTTTTTACATTCATGGTGATCCCATGGTTGGGAGGTGCCGATACTAGGGTTTTAGGGTCAAAATGGGTCTACCATGGCCTAAAACATACCCAACCACCTTGGATGGGGCCAATATTTGGCAAACTTTTGCATGGTGGTGTGCCCCACCCTTTTTTAATTGCTCTTTGTAGGTTGGTTTTTGCATTCATGGTGATCCCATGGTTGGGAGGTGCCGATACTAGGGTTTTAGGGTCAAAATGGGTCTACCATGGCCTAAAAATATCAAACCACCTTGGGTGGGGCCAATATTTGGCACACTTGTGCATGGTGGTGTGCCCCACCCTTTTTGGCTTGGTGTTTCTAGGTTGGTTTTAACATTCATGGTGATCCCATGGTTGGGAGGTGCCGATACTAGGGTTTTAGGGTCAAAATGGTCTACCATGGCCTAAAAAATATCAAACCACCTTGGGTGGGGCCAATATTTGGCACACTTGTGCATGGTGGTGTGCCCCACCCTTTTTGGCTTGGTGTTTCTATGTTGGTTTTTACATTCATGGTGATCCCATGGTTGGGAGGTGCCGATACTAGGGTTTTAGGGTCAAAATGGGTCTACCATGGCCTAAAACATACCCAACCACCTTGGATGGGGCCAATATTTGGCAAACTTTTGCATGGTGGTGTGCCCCACCCTTTTTTAATTGCTCTTTGTAGGTTGGTTTTTGCATTCATGGTGATCCCATGGTTGGGAGGTGCCGATACTAGGGTTTTAGGGTCAAAATGGGTCTACCATGGCCTAAAAAATATCAAACCACCTTGGATGGGGCCAATATTTGGCACACTTGTGCATGGTGGTGTGCCCCACCCTTTTTGGCTTGGTGTTTCTAGGTTGGTTTATACATTCATGGTGATCCCATGGTTGGGAGGTGGCGATACTAGGGTTTTAGGGTCAAAATGTGTCTACCATGGCCTAAAAAATATCAAACCACCTTGGGTGGGGCCAATATTTGGCACACTTGTGCATGGTGGTGTGCCTAACCCTTTTTGGCTTGGTGTTTCTAGGTTGGTTTTAACATTCATGGTGATCCCATGGTTGGGAGGTGCCGATACTAGGGTTTTAGGGTCAAAATGGGTCTACCATGGCCTAAAAAATATCAAACCACCTTGGGTGGGGCCAATATTTGGCACACTTGTGCATGGTGGTGTGCCCCACCCTTTTTGGCTTGGTGTTTCTAGGTTGGTTTATACATTCATGGTGATCCCATGGTTGGGGGGTGGCGATACTAGGGTTTTAGGGTCAAAATGGTCTACCATGGCCTAAAAAATATCAAACCACCTTGGGTGGGGCCAATATTTGGCACACTTGTGCATGGTGGTGTGCCCCACCCTTTTTGGCTTGGTGTTTCTATGTTGGTTTTTACATTCATGGTGATCCCATGGTTGGGAGGTGGCGATACTAGGGTTTTAGGGTCAAAATGGGTCTACCATGGCCTAAAAATATCAAACCACCTTGGGTGGGGCCAATATTTGGCACACTTGTGCATGGTGGTGTGCCCCACCCTTTTTGGCTTGGTGTTTCTAGGTTGGTTTATACATTCATGGTGATCCCATGGTTGGGAGGTGGCGATACTAGGGTTTTAGGGTCAAAATGTGTCTACCATGGCCTAAAAAATATCAAACCACCTTGGGTGGGGCCAATATTTGGCACACTTGTGCATGGTGGTGTGCCTAACCCTTTTTGGCTTGGTGTTTCTAGGTTGGTTTTAACATTCATGGTGATCCCATGGTTGGGAGGTGCCGATACTAGGGTTTTAGGGTCAAAATGGTCTACCATGGCCTAAAAAATATCAAACCACCTTGGGTGGGGCCAATATTTGGCACACTTGTGCATGGTGGTGTGCCCCACCCTTTTTGGCTTGGTGTTTCTATGTTGGTTTTTACATTCATGGTGATCCCATGGTTGGGAGGTGCCGATACTAGGGTTTTAGGGTCAAAATGGGTCTACCATGGCCTAAAACATACCCAACCACCTTGGATGGGGCCAATATTTGGCAAACTTTTGCATGGTGGTGTGCCCCACCCTTTTTAATTGCTCTTTGTAGGTTGGTTTTTGCATTCATGGTGATCCCATGGTTGGGAGGTGCCGATACTAGGGTTTTAGGGTCAAAATGGGTCTACCATGGCCTAAAAATATCAAACCACCTTGGGTGGGGCCAATATTTGGCACACTTGTGCATGGTGGTGTGCCCCACCCTTTTTGGCTTGGTGTTTCTATGTTGGTTTTTACATTCATGGTGATCCCATGGTTGGGAGGTGCCGATACTAGGGTTTTAGGGTCAAAATGGGTCTACCATGGCCTAAAACATACCCAACCACCTTGGATGGGGCCAATATTTGGCAAACTTTTGCATGGTGGTGTGCCCCACCCTTTTTAATTGCTCTTTGTAGGTTGGTTTTTGCATTCATGGTGATCCCATGGTTGGGAGGTGCCGATACTAGGGTTTTAGGGTCAAAATGGGTCTACCATGGCCTAAAAAATATCAAACCACCTTGGGTGGGGCCAATATTTGGCACACTTGTGCATGGTGGTGTGCCCCACCCTTTTTGGCTTGGTGTTTCTATGTTGGTTTTTACATTCATGGTGATCCCATGGTTGGGAGGTGCCGATACTAGGGTTTTAGGGTCAAAATGGGTCTACCATGGCCTAAAACATACCCAACCACCTTGGATGGGGCCAATATTTGGCAAACTTTTGCATGGTGGTGTGCCCCACCCTTTTTTAATTGCTCTTTGTAGGTTGGTTTTTGCATTCATGGTGATCCCATGGTTGGGAGGTGCCGATACTAGGGTTTTAGGGTCAAAATGGTCTACCATGGCCTAAAAAATATCAAACCACCTTGGGTGGGGCCAATATTTGGCACACTTGTGCATGGTGGTGTGCCCCACCCTTTTTGGCTTGGTGTTTCTATGTTGGTTTTTACATTCATGGTGATCCCATGGTTGGGAGGTGCCGATACTAGGGTTTTAGGGTCAAAATGGGTCTACCATGGCCTAAAACATACCCAACCACCTTGGATGGGGCCAATATTTGGCAAACTTTTGCATGGTGGTGTGCCCCACCCTTTTTGGCTTGGTGTTTCTAGGTTGGTTTTAACATTCATGGTGATCCCATGGTTGGGAGGTGCCGATACTAGGGTTTTAGGGTCAAAATGGGTCTACCATGGCCTAAAAAATATCAAACCACCTTGGATGGGCCCAATATTTGGCACACTTGTGCATGGTGGTGTGCCCCACCCTTTTTGGCTTGGTGTTTCTAGGTTGGTTTTTACATTCATGGTGATCCCATGGTTGGGGGGTGGCGATACTAGGGTTTTAGGGTCAAAATGGGTCAAAATGGTGATCCCATGGCCTAAATCATATTTTATTAATGTTGTCCATATTTACATATCAACATTGTTCATGATAAGTATAGACTATAATTTTGTTGTTTAATTTCGTTGGCCCAACATGGACCAACCAAAATGCCATATGCAACAATAATGAAAGTGAAAAAATGTTATTAAAAAAAGGCACAACCCGAAACGGCGGATGGAAACGCACCATTACGATCTTCACGCGCGCCACGATCTTATCGTGCATGGTTTGCGCATGGCATGTTCCGGAAATGACGGACGACGAGTCGGCCTATAAAAACGTGTTCGTGCTGCCGTCATTGAGATCGTGCAAACCCTAGCTACAGCCGCCGCCACCGCCACCGCCACCGCCACCGCCCGCGCAGTCGCCCTCTCTATTCTCTCTCCTACTCCGTCTCCAAGGCTCTCATCCCCGCCACCGCCGCCATCTCGCAAGGCACCCTCACCCGAGACCGCCGTACCCAGGAATCTTCTCCACGCCGGCCCAACACCGTCACCTAGATCTCATCGGAGACGTACCAAGACGGTTCCAACACCGCCTCGTCAAGTAAGTACACATCAAGACCTTCGTATCTACATCGTATGAAGCAACTAAAATTTGTATAGTTTAGAGTCGCCGGTCCTCTAGAGTTGCCGCTCCTCTATAGTCGCCCCTCCTCTAGAGTCGCCGTGTGTCTTCATATTTGCAGTTGTTAGAATAATTTTCTTAAGTGTTGAATCTGATTAGGACTTGGAGTTGTTGTGCTGGTTGTGTGCATGCATGTGCACACCTGTAGTCAATTCGTTTAGGTTAAGTAAAACTTTAACGTGACTTCATGCCCGAATACGTCGGATCCAGTCGATCCTTTGTCAGCAGTTTTCCTATATATGCATCGCTCTTGTAGCATGAAAATAGCAAACACCGCAATTATCGGTTTTTAAGATGTAAATTTTATTGACGGGTTTCATATATAGGCCGGGCAGATGTTTGCTCTCAATTTTTTTGTATAAAATTTCACCATGGTTTGTCTCGTTCAAAGCATATCATCTCACACATCGTATGTACAATAATGTCATCCCACGCATCGTATGTAAAATCATGTTGTATTCAAGTCTCCTCTTGCACATTTAATTTAGTTTTTTGTACGTGACATATTACTTTCGTAATATAGTGTTTTTCCTTGATAGAATGGACGAGCTTAGGGGTGAAGTTTGCTGCAACATCGAAAAATGGTGTAGGCTCATGGCCCGTCTTACCGTGGATCAACGTGCTAGACTAGCTCTAACTAATTTAAGAAGTATGATGATGATTCCTTCTGTGAAGATGCGTACAATATTGATCAGGTACACCTTCTCACATGTATATTACGTAATATTTCATCACATGTTCATATGCATGTCATTTGTAATTCGTGGATTATTTTTGCATAGTACTCATTGATTCATCTTCATTTTTGTTCCAGGTTCATGCTTGAAGTTTTTGACCCTGCCACTGGTACATTCGAAATAGGAGAGAACAATGGCGTGGTGTCTCTTGGTTTTGTTGATGTTGAGTGTCTCCTTGGTCTGGTTAATGAAGGATTTTCTGCTGGGGAAATACTTACCGAGGAAGGTGAAGACGTGAAGCATCGCATCCCACCACAGTTCATAAGCAAATCAACCGGTAACATCGTTATCGACGAATTAATTGACGACATCATTAAAAGTAAACTTGCCGATGATGACTTCCTGAGGAGGGTAGTGCTAGTGCTTCTGGGAACAGTACTTGCTCCTATGGCCACGAAGATTGTCCCACACAAGTTCTATGCACTAGTAGAAGATGTGAACCGAATGTCAAAAATCAATTGGAATGCATTCACTCTTAGGGTTCTGTTGGATAGCATTAGGCTGGTAAGAAAAGGTAGACAAATCCGTCAGTGGCCAAAAGGGAACTTAGGAATGTTGCAGTGTATGTATGGTCTTATGTCGGAGTGTTGTGCATAGTACATCTCACCGCATTTTTCACGTATAGATAATTAATTTACTCTCCTTTGTTTACATGCATGCAGTACTTGTACTCGGGAAAAATGTCAGCCGCTAGAAGGCGATCGTGCATTTAATCCTAAATCGTCCATGCGCCCTCTAATGAGGAACTGGAATGAAGCAGCTGCCACGCGGAGAGATAATTTTGACTATGAGAATGGTCGAGGTCGTGGTAACGTGAAGGTACTAATTTCAGTGTTACGAATAGGCACACTTAATTTTGTAAATAATCAATTCAAAACTGTAGTACTTAACTCTTGCATTATATAACGTGCAGATTGATGAAAATATCACTGAAGAGTATCGGATGATGGAGCCAGCTTGTGCCGGATCCCGTGGCTGCTCATCGAATAACGCCAAGCCCGCGAGTGCTGTTCCAAAAAAGAAACAGGCTCCAAAACCCATTGATAACGGTCGGACGGAAATTCCGATAAATCGTTTAACGGGTTACCTAGATGCACAATTGCGTAAGATGTTGGCTACCATCCCTGCCTTATGTGCTCGTGTGAAACGCCTAATTGTTGTGTCATTTTCTTTTGTTATTGAAAATGCAATCGTTCATGAACTTATATATTTTTGTGTTGCGTAGAACATTGGAGATGTTTAATAAGGAAGGCGTGACTTACAAACCAACGAGCCGCACCGGTTTCCGGTAACATGGAGGACGAGGAAGATGTCAACTCTTTCCGGAACGGCCCTCGTGATAAAAAAGAGTTCATGTACAAGGAAGAGAGCGATTCAAGCAGGAGGTGGAGATTCTATTCGTATCATTGACATGAACCTGGCTGATGAAGTTGATAAATTGGAAAAAAAATTAAAGGAGCCTGCTAAGAATGGTACTACCAAGAATGCAAATGATGCTATGCGCACACCTGACAAGGCCGGTGGACTGAATGGTACTCCAACAGAAAGCCATTTGGCGATGTTGGTAGCACACCGGATAATCCGTTCATCATTGAAAATGCTGATCCGGTGACATCAGATTCAGAAATTGATATCGACGCAGTAAGTATTAGCAAGTTCTTATCTAAATCAAAGGAAGATGAGTTGGCTGGGAAGAGGAAGCGAACAATTCCCAAAAAATTTCAATCTCCCTATGCTCTAGACAGTACGCACCAAGCGTCAAGTCCGTGGTTCATCCACAAAAGGTAGTTTATTTGTCCCATTATTTTTAATATTCTCTATAAGAAATGTTGTATTTGCTAATCATTTTCATATGCATGCAGCTCTGAATTTCGATGATAAATCTGGAGCAGATAAAAATGCAAAACCGGATGCATCATGCGATTTGACTGGCTGAACTTGTAGACGCAGCTATAGTCTTCCTCGAGCTTGCATCTCGCTCAGACCAGCACAAAAAAAAAGAATGTTTACCGGAGTGCCAGGGGCGATGAAGTTAACGCTGAGCGGCTACGTGTTGTTCTCGACGAAAAATGGTTGTCCGATGATGTAAGTGTGTAGAACACATCTATTCCATACATTTAATATTTACATGTATGTTATTAACATATAATGTCATTATGTTATTCGCAGGTCATTGATGGTTACATTGGGCATTTGAACCTCCGTGTTGGGGATGATCGCTTCTTGTGTCCAGCATGGAGATCAAAATATCTAGTAGACCGGGCAATTGCCGGAGACAAACCCAAAGAATCCAAGCAAGAACATGGATAGCGCGATGGTAAGATCTGGCGCGGTTGGTAGAGTGTTGACGGAATACACCGTCCGTGACAAGGTACGTAATATATGATTGTTATAAAATATTGTAGTACTTGCTAATAAACTTGCCGAATGACATCTCATTTTTTTCATATGTTATAATTTTTTGCAGGTTTATTTTCCACTCAACATTGGCAATACACACTGGACGACCGTTATCATGCACATACCGAAGCAAGAATTCCAAGTTCTCGACTCGCTTTATCCTCTAGAGTTTACGTTGGAGACTGTTGAGGCACTTGTAAGTGAAAAACAAATTGTCCACATTACTTCTAACACACTGAATTGGGCAAATTAGCATAACTGTTATCTCTCTACAGCGGCGCCAAATTGCAGATGACATGCAAGTGGCCAATGAAGTCACGGGTGGAAATCATCCCGACGTTTCAAAGTGGCCGATATTAGAGTACGACATGCCGCAGCAACATGACGGGTGAGTTAATGTTACACCAATTTAAGTTTATGATCAATACATGAGAGGATATATTAACGTTATCGAGATTTTGCATTTACAACAGGAACTCTTGTGGATTGTTTGTGATGGAATGCATGGAGCATTGGGATGGGGACCGGATGACTGCAGAGATTTCACAGGTTTGTTAAAAATCGTGTATGTACACCCTTGGATTAACAAAAATGTGTTACATCTAACCCATATTTCGTAATATTGTTTAGATCAAAATTAATGGAAGGCGAAGACGAATTGTCGCTGAAATGATGTTATCACCTTCGAACACGTTAGAGTTGGTGAAAGAGAGAATTCGGTCCGTCGCTTCCAGGATCAACAAGAAGACATAGAAAATGGAAGATAAAAGTTTGAGTGGTTAGGTTTTAGTCCCGAAGAAGGTTTCCTGACCATGAATAGCTTTTTTCCTTCTATCAACTATGTTATGTTGTCAAGTGACCATGAATACTTTTTTCGTTTTGTTCAAGACATATGGCTATCCTATTATTTTGTTTGCTTAATCATATATTCTTGTTTCTTGTTTTATTGAGGTGCACATACGTGACACACACGTACATATTTGTTGATCATGATTTCTTGATGATTTTTCAGTTGCACACAAACACTGAAAGTAACATTTAAGCTACATACACAAACACAGTGTACCAAGTCGGTATCATTTTCGTTGAAGATTTTTTCAGGTGTAGACATTTGCATTTGTAAAGAATCATACACCAACATAGTAGCCTTTTTTCAGCTACACACTCACACACACTAGAATTTTTCACGTACACACATCAATTTCGTTGAAGATTTTTTCAGGTGCACACACACACTTTGCATTTAGTCAAGTAGTTCAACCCATTTACAAAACCGTAGTATCAACATACACACTTCACAGAACATAGATCTATCTAGGGTGTGTTTGGGGCAGCACCACTCCAATCTATCTTCGGCTTCTTCTCCTCTGGCCACTCGTCCCAGTGGCCCCCACGAAAACGAGGAGGGCTTGTTTGATAACACATGGGAAAACTCCAGGACGCGGCACTCCAATATTCATGCCCATCAGTGATGCGAGTGTATGTCCACCCTTCATCCCCACTTGGGCGCTTGGTGCCAGCCAATTCTTTTCCTTTGCTGCTGCTCGATGAAGAAGCCTTTGTGCCGCCCGTTGAACCGGGTTGCAATGCAGTTGGTGTTGCTTGCGGAGGTAGCCGGTGGCGCTGTCCATAGTTGCATTGACGGATTATATGGTACGGCTTGTACGCCACAAACCCATCTCTCGGCTGCATACTCCAGATTAATTTCATCGAGGGATTCTTCTCCCAGAACTTGTGCTGGACAGATGGGAATTCTTTCTTCATTCCTTTGTAGCTCATATCGATGAGTGCGGCTGCCATGTCAGCCATCCCAGTCCTGTCGCGTTCAAGCTGGAACAAGTCCTGCAGATCGATGTGGTACTCAATTGGTATCTCAATATTCCAACTTCGCTGCATTGCTATTCTGTCATTTCTGATATCGACGCTAGCAAAGTGGACACCACTGCGTAGGAAATCCATGAGTTTGGGACACCACGGTTGGCTACTGCTCCACCATAAAAATGGAAAAGATTAACTGGTAAAATATTGTTGGGAAAAAATGCTGAAATTGAGTTGTGAAATGCAATGAAATTATGTGATAATATTTCATTCCTACGTGTCATTTAACATTTTTTGTCTGAACTTGAATGGAAGTACATATCATGGTTCATATCAGTACATTCAAATGGATTTAGAAGTTCAGATTTTATCCTTAAAGATGAATGAGTACCAGTACTATGTTTGTGAGGGGGATTTACCATAACTACAGGCACATGAGTAACTAAATAACAACTAAGTAACCACATCAAAAATATCAAATCACAGAAATGAACTAGCATGAAGCATCAAATCAAGATGATAGAGGTTATGTAAAACCGGGTTTCATATTTCAAGTTTGCAAGAGCCACTGTAAAAATCAAATATACATACCTTGACCATTGGTAGACCAATACGTGATCTTTCATCGCCGGTTGGACGACGGCGATCCGATAGTCACCTTTGTACTCCGGGTCGCGAGTACTCGAAGTCCAGGCCCATGAACTTGTATTCATCCTTGCTCAACCACTTGCTCGTACATGTCCACAATCTCGGCTGCTTTATGGTTGTCGTCGGTGTAGACAACCTCAATCTCGGTTTGATGTGCGACAATCTTCCGGATTTCAGTTTTGTGATCGGTAACCTCCCATTCCTCGATCCGTGTCACTGCTCCGATTGCTAACCTCCCTTTCCTGATCCATGTCAGTGTTGTGATTGCTGAACTCTCTTTCCTGATCCATTTCGAGAGGTAGACGAAGAGGGCAGTGTGGAGAAAGGAGGAGAAAGAAGGGGAGGGAAGATGAATCGGTGGGAAATGCACTGCAGAATAAATGGCAAATGAGGAGGAGAAAGAAGGGGAGGGAAGATGACTCGGTGTGAACTGCCCTGCACAAAAAATGGCAACTGCCCAGCCGAAATTAAACCACGTTATGTGGGAACACACCGAAATGGGCTACCTTTTTACGCGGGCCCTGCACAATATGGCCTAGATTTGGTGCATGATGTCGCCACTTTTTATGCAGTGCTTATGTGATCGATTAATAGCAAACACCACTATGTCATGACAATAAAACATGCGTTAATCATTATTGAAACATAATATGCAGCACACACTAATGTCATGACAATAAAACATGCGTTAACAATTAATCAAACATAATATGTAGCACACACTAATGTCCATGTTTCATGACACAGTTGTCATGTGTAAGCATTTAAAATACGTGGTGATTTCATAGTTGATCAACTAGGAGCTTCGGACCACCCTCCTTGCTACCACGAAACCAGAATATGTAGATGTCACCAACTTGCATCTTATTTTGCTTCACAACATCCATCCAATTTGAGGTAATCATGGCAGTTTTCCCTACTTTGCTCAAGACCATCCTAACTTTAGCAACTTTTCTATTCCTGGAAAAGACTTGAATTTCGGATGGTAATTTCAGATTCTTCACAATGTACTCCATGGTGTAGGCCTTTGAGAAGTACCTGCAAAAGGAGTCAATGAGCAATCATTTGTTAGCAAAAAAATTTGACATACGCTTGGACAGTAATGATGGCTTATGATTTATTCAAAAATTGATTACCATTTTGGCTTTGCCCTTGATGATGATTGAATTTTTTATGGTGAAGACATAGAGGGGTCTACTTGGGTTGTGCTTACAAACTACACGCTTCGATCTAGCAAGTTGTTCATCATCCATCTCCACCAGATTGGCAAACACACGAAGGAGTCAAAATCTGCATTCCCCATAATTCCCGGACTTGAATGCATAATTTTGGATATTAATGAACAATAATATATGTACTGAAACATTATTGTTGGAAGGATCATTCTTACCTCTCATAGTAATTCTTTTCTGCGCATCCCCAGGAGCAACAACTTCAGGTACGTGAGCGTCCATGTTCACCTTCATACCATTACGAGTGATCAAACATAGTTATAAAAAATGCATTTAATGTAACATTCATGATGATCTATGACATATGTTACATGACAACTTCAATAGTATGACCTCAAAATGTACAAGATTCAATCTTTTAGTACTGCATGTTACTGTAGCAGATCTAGGTGTTGTCGACAAATAGATGAGAATCTGATTGCAGTTACTGTAGCAGATCTAGGTGTTGTCGACAAATAGATGAGAAACTGATTGCAGTTACTGTAGCTAATGTAGGTGTTGTCGACAAATAGATGACAAAAATGAATGCATATTAGGCCCGGGACATCAGATGAAAAACAGATCTAACATGGCGCATGTACTGGGCAATAATTGCTGCAACTAATGTATGAGATCTATGTGTTGTCGACAATTTGATCAATTGTCAGAAACAACCGCACGGAGAATAGAGGGGATATAGATGAGCAACAGAGGGGAGATAGATGATCTACTTCCGGACGGATATGCATAGGGTTTTATCATACCTCTCACCGACGACTGACTCCACAATGGTACGCAGGGTTCTGAGGCGGCGACGGCAAAAAAATGGGAATAATTTATCAGGCAATCCCACGATTAGGGTATAAGAAAGCGTTGAGCTTGTATATAGGTGCGGGATGGGCCGTCAGGCCATTATTTTTTAGCTTTTCAATTTGGGTAATACTGGGCCACCGGAACTATTAAGTTATCCTAATGCGGCCCGACTGACTCAACTCATTTATATTTTTATTCTGTAATTTTCTATTACAACATAAAATTGGTACACCTATGCACATTACAGTGCGAGACATAGCTAATGTGGAGAGGAGGGCAACCAAGGCGACGCAAAGTGCTCAAAGATGCAACCACCAGGCATTCCGAAGCCATCAGCAATTTTCTCGGCACAATTATGCGGATGACAAGTTGCACCGGATGATGCATATGGATGTAACATGCAACCACCATCATTCCAAAGGCAAGACATAGCTAAGCATCAGCACACCAATACATACATTATACTTAATTACATAACTTAGTTCCACACATATTCACAAAATAAGACCATCAATATAATAGATGGTCACACTAGGTAAATAACTTAGTTATTTACAAAACTAACTTTGTTCAACACTCATTACTGACATAGTTCAACACCATAAAGCAAAAGCAACAACATCACATCAGTCCACAACATCTAGGCATCATCCTCGACAGAGAGCACCACCAGCAGTCCATAATGCTCTACCCTAATCTGCCTAGAGGTGCCAGAGATGGCTAGCTCCTCGGCATGCTGCCTCAGATGATCAAGCTTGCCACCCTTCGGCTTCGACTTGTGCCATGGACAGAAGTACTTCCCACGCTTCTTGAAAGGCAGGTCCCCATTATGCAGCTTCTCCAGGAGCTTCCTTTTGAATGACCCCATGTTCCTGCTGTCAACCGACTCCGCAGAATCCTGTGAGTCATACTAGACAAGAACAATGTGTACAAATTACAATTACAGATGCAAACCAAACAAAATGAAATAGATGGAAGGGTACACAACTAAATATATTGCTCACCTCCAGCGAGCCATCAGATTCCTCCAAGTCCTGGTATGGACCATCCACAGGCACCACCACCTCCTCCCCGGTTTGCAGCATCAGCATCAGCAGGTTCTTCCTCCTCCTGGTTTGGTGGAGGCACAGGTTCCACCACCTCCTCCTGGTTTGCTGCATCTGCAGTAACAGGTTCTTCCTCATGCTGGTTTGGAGGAGGCACAGGTTCCACCACCTCCTCCTGGTTTGCTGCATCAGCAGTAACAGGTTCTTCCTCATGCTGGTTTGGAGGAGGCACAGGTTCCACGTCCTCCCGCTTCCTCTTCCTAGACCCTTCGCCAGCCTGCATACCAAAAAGATAAATCCACACATTAATCCCCTCAAGGAAAAAGTCATCAAAATAGTTTGCATACCAAAAAATCAAAAAGGAAACAATAATCCATATCATATTTAATATTCTTTCATTGTATCATCTTATGTATACTCCTAACTCCTAAGTCCTTATTATTAATTACAAACAAGTAATGGTAATCATGTCATACGTAAATGCTTTATTTATTATTCTGTAATAGAAATGATTTTGATCAACATTTATTAGTTGCTGTATTTTCCTACGGCGCAGTGAATAAATTTGATAATAAAGTACCGAAACATGGAATTTATAAGTTAGGTTATGTGGACCATATCATGCAATTTGTAGTACCTATTGCAAAAGTAAAATACTTAAAAGGGTTAGACCTAGTGTAAAAACTAAGAATCACTATCATGATTTGAGATTCTAACTTGTGTTATGCATTTGTAATCAGGCATAGTTCATTTACATCAACTACTCCCTCTGATTTGTACAATAGAGATCCTTGTGCAACTATCCAGCACATGAACAAAATGAACAAACATCACGGCACAGCATAGAACATTAGTTAAGCTCCATAGTTGCTACCGTGATAACGTCAGAGTAAACCCCGAGCATAACCTACCCAAGTATCAACATTATCAGAGCAAGTAATTAAGATGTTGTTTGGATAAGGTAGCCTGGTAGACCCGTTAATCCACAGGAAAAAAAGGGCGTAACGAGCGATTACCTCCATATGCAAGTCCGGCTTCACCTCCGAGACGTCGCCGGACGCCGGCGCAGCCGAGCAGATCCGGCACGGCCTTCTCCGCCAAGGACGACGAATCCTCCTCCGCAGATTCCTCCGCGTCCAGATCCGCCCGTGCCGCGACCACCGGGCCGACGACGACCGACCCGATGACAGAGGCATCGACGACGGTGGACCTCGCAGCGACCGCCGTAATGCTGGACTCTCCACCACCGCCTTCGCCTCCAACCGCCTCCGCCGATGCAGCAACATCGACGGCCGCCAAGTTCTCCAGATCGTCCGCGCCAACTGCTACTCCCGCAGCTTCCATCGCCGCCGAATCGACTGGATCGGCGATGCGAAAACCTAAACTACCGGCGGAGTGAGGTAGATGGAGAGGAGAGGGGTTTTTTGGCGGAGAGATTCTCGGAGAGGTGGGGAACGGGGGGAAATGGCCGCAGATGTGGGAGACGAAGCTTTTATATGCGCGGACGCCTCCGCTCCCTCGCCAGGTAGCTTTACACGTCACCATAGCCTCCTCTCCCTTGCCACGTTGCTCTACAAGTCA
>NC_061509.1:103502342-103636938 GCF_022539505.1 Lolium rigidum | reverse complement strand
CCCACTCACTCACACACTCACTACACTCCACTTCTCCACACAAACCCGAGCCTTCTCCCAACCCAGCTCATTTTTGCCCATTTCTATCCCCAATTTCACCAATTTGACCAAACAAAATCAAAATTTTTGAGCAAATCTTCCCTTCCTACATGCATCTCCCACATCCCCCTATGTAGATCTAGATCTACTATCCCGCATTGACCGCTCAATCTAGATCTAGATCTAGAAAGTCGGCTTCCATACGCCATTGTCGCGGCGCGTCGTCTCGATCTTATCGAGGAATATATCAAACAAATAGGTGATTAATGAACAAATTAAGGAATGAAATCGATGTATGTTGGACATTTGAAGAAAAGCTCTCGTGTGTGGCATATATATATGTTGTGCTTGTGCTTGTGTGTGTGTTGGCGTTGAAAATGAGTTGCCAACGTTGCGCCGAAATGTTGATTCTTCAAGTTTCACGTTTCGGCACATTTACGGCGCTCCTATGTCCTACCGTGTAGGAAGGTCATGCCGAAATTTTCCGTGAAAACTACCGAACGGATGCATGGTTCTAATGAATTATGTAATCTTACCATGCAGGCGATAATGGTTATCGAGATGAGTGAAAGCATCGTGATGAGATATACTGAAACACGCGATCATCGACATGTATGAAAATAACCGCACGGAGGTATTGTGTCCGTGCTGGAGATGCAAACGAGGGAAATGGTTTGACCCGTATTCGAGGCAAGTTGCGAGGGCACCTGCTCACTAATGGTTTCATGCATGGACACACTCAATGGATGAGTGATGATGGCGCGGAGGTCAATGGGGCGACGGCGGCGGTTGGTAAAAATGGCCGGCAAGAAGGAGGGCATCATGATACCGATGACGATGAAGAGTTTGTCGCACATGACGATAACCTTGACGGCGACAATAACCTTGACGACGACAATAACCTTGACGACGACGAAGAGGTGCCGCTAGCTTCGGTCGTGCGGGACCCTCATCTTCAAGATCCGCTTCTCGAAAAGACGAAAGGCGCCAAGCGGAAATCAAAGCTTGAGCAACTCGAGATAGACTCGAATACTCCGTTGTACGACTCGGGTCGCGGGTTGGGGAGTCTCGCTTGAGAGTAGCTCTCGATGTCGCTGCGGATGAAGGCGAAACACGGATGGACGGACACAAGCGTCGACGACATCCTGGAATACGTGAAAGATCTCCTTCTGCGGGAACACGTGTCCCGGTAGTCTAGCCGAGGCCAAGAGAATCACGTGCCCTCTCGACTTACCCCACGAAAAGTATCACGCCTGCATCAACGAGCTGTATCATGTATCGCAAGGAGCACATGGACAAGACCAAATGTCCTGTGTGTGAAGCTGAACGGTACAAGAAAGGGAAGAAGAAAGCTCCTCGGAAAGTTGTGTGGTACTTCCCGCTCGCCCCCGGCTTCAACGGTTCTACGCGGACCGCAAGGAAGCAAAGCTCATGCGGCGGCACGCGAGAAGAAAGGAGGCGGTGTTGAATGATAAAGAGCGGATTGAGCACCCGGTCTCGACGCACCCTTCGGATGCAAGCCGGTGGAAAGCATTAGACAATGAATTCGGAAGTTTTGGGGCAGATCCCGAAACATCGGGTTGGGTGCGAGCACGGACGGATTCAATCCGTTCGGAAACCAGAAGCAGCACACATAGCACATGGCCCGTGTTTGTATGGATCTACAACCTCCCGCCCTGGCTGTGCATGAAGAGGAAGTACATACGGATGAGTATGCTAATTCAAGGGCCGACACGGCCGAGGAAACGATATCAACATGTATCTCGAACTATTAAAGGAGGAGCTTGAAACGTTGTGGGCGGAGGAAGGGGTAGATACATGGGACGCCGTCGCGGAAGAATATTTCCCTTTGAGAGCCGCGTTGATCACGACGGTGCGGGACTACCTCGGATACGGTTACATTTCGTGCCGGGTGTGCCATGGACACAAGGCATGTGTCGGGTGCATGGAAGAGACGATGTTTTTGCAGCTTGGTAAGGATGGCTCTTCGAAAACAGTTTACATGGGGCATCGAAGGTGGCTACGGAAAACTGACCCGTGGAGAAAGCGTGGAGATACGTTCGATGGTACAAATGAACCCCGAGGACCTCCACGTAAGAAGAGCGGCGAAGAGATCGATACATTGCTGAAAGGTTGGAAGGAGTGCCTGCGGCCGGGAAAGATTCGTCAAAAGCCTGGAGAGAAGAAGAAGAAAAAGGAAACGACGCCGCTCATTGGTGTATGGAAAAGGAGGTCCGTGTTTTGGGACTTGCCGTCTTGGAAAATTCTCGATACACCTCAACTGCCTTGATGTCATGCATATTACAAAGAACGTGTGCGAGAGCTTGCTTGGCACTCTTCTCAACATGCGGACCGGACCAAAGATGGGCCGAAAGCAAGACGAGGACACTGAAAGTTTTGGGCATCGGGGAAGAGCTTCGAGATCCCGCCGGCCCAAGAGGGACGATCGGAGGAGGAGGCGGACGGCGGTCGAAGCGCAAAAGGATTAAGCAGCCGGACTATTACTGTCCCCCTCCTGCTTCACTTTTAGTCCGGCCGAGGTCGATCAATTTTCCAATTGCCTTGTAGGAGTCGAGTGCCCTTCGGTTACTCCGGGGTAATAAGCGGATACATGGACCCCAAGAAACGAAACTTCGGCGGCATGAAGTCTCATGACTGTCACGTGATGATGACGCAGATTCTTCCGGTTGCAATCCGAGGTATAATGGATGACCATGTCCGTGCAACGCTGGTGGGCTACGTAACTTCTTCGACGTCATAACTCGGAAGTCGATAAGCGTGAAGAAACTCGCAAGGCTCCGGGGAAGAGATCGTGGTGATCCTATGTGAGATGGAGATGTACTTCCACTTTGCATTCTTTGACGTGATGGTCCATCTGTTGGTCCATATAATGGATGATATCGTCGAGTCTAGGGCCGGCATTCTTACACAACATGATGCCGTTTGAAAGAATGAATGGGGTCATTAAAGGATACGTTCGTAACAGGTCACATCCGGATGGAAGCATCGTACAGGGCTGGCTCACCGAAGAGTGCATCTCTTTCTGCACGAATTATCTAGACATCGAGGACCCTGTTGGTTTGCCTCAAAACAAGTACCTCCGTAGGTTCGAGGGAGTAGGCCACAAAAATGGAAGGAAGGAACTGCACGTGCACATGTCTGGTCGGAGTTCCGACTTTGACAGGAGCCAACTTAGTAGCGCTACAACACATTGACTTGATCGATCCTTGGTTGAAAGAGCACAAAACCATGATAGAGAACGGTGGCAAGCCGATGATGACGGAAGCGAAATATACGAGAGAGCACAACTCCTCTTTCGCGCGCTGGTTCAAAGACCACATTGTTGCTAATCCCCCACCAATGGATTCGACAAGGATAAACTAGTATTGGCCTTGTCACATGGCCCCGCGCCCAACATCATGACTTACCAAGCGTACGATATCAGCGGGTACACATTCTACACGGAAGAAAAAGACAAGAACGAGTGTTTACCGGAACTCGGGGGTAACGATGGATTCTCGGACGGGTGACGTAAAGACTAGATACTACGGAAGAATCGCGGAAATGCGGGAGCTTAGCTACGGCTGGGGAGAAAGTGCCGATGTTCAGTATCGAGATGGGCTAAGAGCGTCAGAAAAGAAGACCGGTATTTCACCACCATGTTTCTACCCGAAGCCAACAAATCAAAATCCACGAACGCCACCGCGCAGAATGAGCCATGAGTGCTGGCGGAACACGTGCACCAATGCTTCTTCATAACCGACCCATCCGGGCCTAGCCGTGTTATCGTGAGGAGAGGCAAGAGGACCATCGTCGGAATGGATGGAGTCGCCAACGAGGAAGACTTCGAAGGACAAGTCGGAGACCCAATGATGGAAGAATCCGAGGATGAAGACACAACATACACCACAAGAAGAAGCGAGGACCACGCTACAGAGGTCGGGTCGACCCTTCAAAAGAAGAAGTCACGACACGGGGCTAAATTATTCAACGACGAGCAAGAAAAGCAAGAAAAAAGCGAAACACTCTTCTCAATCGATGATGTAAAACTTTATTTGCAATGTATAACTCATATTTTGTGTAATTCATAACTACTCATTGTCATGGCCAATATTTTATGTATGACTAATTAATATTGTGTTGGTCTATTTTCTGCATGCATGTATAACTAATATTAATTGCTTGGTTATTATCTTGAAAAGAGAAGGAAATAAAATAGTAACTCACATATCTTGGTTATTAATATGGTGTTGGTCAATATTTTTGTGTATATGTAACTCACATATCTTTTTGTTTTTGCATAATAACACTCACATATATTTTTGTTTTTGCATAATAACACTCATGTATAACTAACATATCTGAATAAAGAAACATAAAATAAAGAAAAAGAAAAGAAAAAGGAATCAAAAAAATAACCGGGGCCTATAGCTATACGTGAATTTGGTTAAGTCGTAGCTATAGCGAGACTAGCCTTATTGCCGGCGCACCGGGGCATTGGTTCGCCGGGGACAAGGTTATCCCGGCGAACCAATGCCCGGTGCGCCGGCAATAAGACTAGTCATATGACTTAGTCGTTTCGGCCGAACCCCCATCTTCCCCAAACGTAACCATCTCCCCCTCCAGAGTTCGAGCGCCGCCGCCATCCAGAGTTCGAGCGCCGCCCCCTCTCGAGCGCCGCCGTTCTGCCCCTCCACCATCCCCTCCACTAGCCCCCACCACCTACCCCGCACCGCCGCCGCCGCCGCGGAAGAGGACCCGTACGCTACCACCGTTGGAGGAGGGGACGTCGGCGCCGCCGTTGGAGAAGAAGGAGCCGCGCGCTAGCCACGGTGAGCTTCCCTTTTCCCCTTCCCTCTTCCCTTCCCTCTCCCTTCCCTCCGCCTTCGCTCTCCCTCCTCGGTAGGGTTAGGATTTACCTACTTGCTAGTTAGGGCTAGGGTTCTGCTAGATGCTCTCTAGTTGCATAGATAGATTGCATCATATTGTTCATGTTGAAAATGAAATTGAATGTTATTCATACATTCAAATGAACTACTTGCTAAAATTGTTGAATAAGAAAATGGAACAATTAAGTTCATGTTGCTCTCTGGTTAGGAAAATGAAATTGCATCATATTCCTTGTATTTGAATGTATGAATTGTGGCTGAATACAATGCAATTTGGTGAAAATGTAGTAGTTTCAATTTCAAAGCTTCTTTCTCTGTGAACCAATTCAACTAATGATGCACATACTTCTAGGATCGACCAAAATTGCATGAAGGGCTTGCATATGCTTAGGTTTAGTTTCTAGGAACATGATTTTGGCCTATGGTCACCATGTCCTACACAAATATATCTATTGAAAATATATTTAGATGTACATGGTTCTCTGTAAATGAATTGGGTGAAGTGAAAATAAAAATGCTACTTGGTTTAAAATGACAAATGAAAATTTAAAATGCAGTAGGTTTGTTTGCTAGTTGTTATTTGCTTTAAATGATGAAATGTAGTAGCAAATTCTTGGTTCATTTAACTTGTTGGTAAATGCTTGCAGTAGGTTAGTGTTAGCAAATGAAATGAGTTAGTTCTCTGGCTATTACTAAAAAATGGTTCATAAAATGCCAGCGAGTAGGTTTAGTAGTCATTTTTGAAAGGAAAGGCTAATGGAAAGTAAGCTCTGGTTCATAAAATGCTACCAGATATTCTAACAATATTTGAAGTGCGGTGCTACTTGCTATTGCTAGGTAATTAATGCTATGCTACTTGCTAGCTCATATTCATTAGGTATTTAGTTCATTAGGTGGAGTTCATTGCTTGGTTACTATTTAGGGTTTCAATTTATGTTTCACTAGGCGAGTACACTAAAATGAATTAGTTATGCTACTTGCTAGTTAGTGCTAGGTAATGCTATGGATGCTGCTATATTGGCGAGAGACTAAAGTGGTCAAGTTCTATTGTCTCTGGTTATATTTGTGTTGTTTTAGTTGATAAAGTGGTTCTTCATTTAAATGCCTACTGCCAAGAATTGGTTGATATATAAAATTCACTATGTTCATTCTCTGGTTTTAAATGGATGCTGTCAAGTGTTATTTGAGATATCTGAAAAACTAATTAAGCATCAAATGCTACCAGTAGCAAGTTTGAGAATTTATGCTTGTTTGAGAATGTATTCTGGTTCAATTCATTCTTTTAAATTCATTCTCTGGTTCAATTCATTTATGCTTGTTTGAGAATTTGAGATATGGTGGTATGGTGGTTCAATTCATTCTCCGGACAAAAGAAAATGCCATTGCGGAGAAAATGGTCCCCTTAACCGAGAGAAAATGGTCCATGCTATTGTAAAATACATGTTATTCTCAACATTTATATGTTCCCTTAACCGAGAGAAAATGCTCTCTTGCCATTTATATGTTGTATGAAATGGAGGTTGTCAAGTGTTATTTTTATGCTGATGTAAAATGCCACTGTAATGTATATGCTAAAAAGCTAGCTACTGTAATTTATGTGGTGATGGTTATGGTGATGGCATGGTTATGGAGATGGTTATGGTTATGGTTATGGCATTTATATGTTTGCATTTCTATTACGAGGGATTGAGTTGCTATTGAGTGCCGGAATGTCGATTCATTTCCGTTCCGGCAATTCTAGCACTCGGCATGACCAATTTTTAGCAAAGGTCATGCCGAATTTTTCCGTGAATTCTAACTCTTTTTCATCTTCTATTAGTGCAAGCCACCATGTCGTCTCAAGAAGAGTTAGAGGAGCACTACAATAGGCACTTCTTTAGGACGGAGGAGGATGCCGAGGCCGCAGGTGTTGGCGGCGACGAGGACCATGAGATGGAGGATGCCGGCTGGGGGTAGTGCCGACGAGCCGAGCGGCAACGAGGCAAGCGCCGCCGCCGGGGGTAGTACCTACGAGCCTAGCGGCGATGAGGCAACCGGCGCCGCCGGGGTGGCGGCGAGACAAGCGGCGACGATCCTAGCGCCGCCGCCGGGAGTAGTGGCACCGGGACAAGTGGAGCCAAGAGGCCGCGGAAGGCAAGGCGCCAAAACACGGTCGGCACCGGCGAGAGACACGATCACGAGAGGTGGACCCCGCCGGTGGTTTGCCGGTGTTGCCTAAGGATGTTGCCAAGGGGTACGGCAACCAAGCGGCATGTATCCTCCGAGAGGTCGTCAATCTCAACGAGACGGACCTCCGAGCCGAGAGCAAGCGCCTTTGCGAGCCCGGCTCATTGCGAGGTTGCACGCACGATACAAGTTCCTAGGCGACTACGCCTCCGGTCATCAAACCAACAACATTGTGAACTCACAAGCCCTCCTGAAGTTCACCAAACACCTCGGCAGCTATAAGTACATGGTGCGGAGGCTGATTGCTCGAGGGCAAAGGTTTCGAAGAGGTCCACTCCGCCTTTCCGCATGTCACCCGGGCGGACTTTGATGCTTTTGTGGCCAATGAAGAGCTACAAGCAACCAAGAATCGCAAGTTGTGGGGGAAGGAAATGCGGGAGCTTAACATCGGCAACCACAACCTTGGGAGCCGTGGGTACGAGGGAAAGGAGCCCTATTGGGCGAAGGAGGACGAGGCGTATGTAAATGCCGGCATTGAGAACCCCTGGCTCAAGTACAAGGACCCGCTTGAAAGAAGATTCATCGAGGTCCCGGTACCATAAGAAGAAACTAACCGGGGAACTTGTCACGGACCCGAAGGTCGTAACCGACATAATTTGGTTCACGAACGACCGAGAAGGTCCTGGCGTTGGAGAAAAAACTGGTAAGCAATTTACCGGTTTTATTAGATCAAGTATTGTTCATATAATAGTAGCAACATTTCTAAATGGTTCGCGTTTCTTCCGCGAGGAAGAAGAAAGACAAAGACTTTCTCAAGCCTCCCAAGGTGACGAAGGCTCCTCGTCCCAGGCGTCGACGGGCAGGGTAGCACGGGACAAGCCTCTCGTACGGGCGCTAAACATCGTTAATGAGCATTCACCGACGAGAAGGCCGCATAGAGGCCGTGTGGCTGGCGCCGGTACGAGGCTACAAGCATGGTCACTATGGCTTGTCGTCCGCGGCCGATAAAAATGCGCGTAATGAGAGGAAGCGGCGGGAGGCGGAGGAAATGAGGGAGTCAATCCTAGCCCAAGTCCAAGCTGGTTTGGTACCGCAACTGGTACCGCAACTCAAAGCTACACTCGTACCTGAAGTCAAAGCTGAAGTCGCCGCTGGAGTCCAAGCAGATTTCAACGCTATGCAAGCGTGGTATGAGGGTGGCAAACAAGGCCCCACCCCGAAAATGCAAGTGGTTAGCTTCAACGGCAGCAACTCGATGGTGCCGCCGTCCGCCGGCAATGACAATGTTATAATGGAGACTCCTCCGGCCGCCGGCAATGTCGGCTGGTGCTAGGGATTCACCGTCCATGCCGGGTAGCAGCCCCTCCGTCACTTGCACGCCCGCCGCCGCATGTGCTGGCCCGTCGACATTGGCCGAGCTCAACGCCCTCACGGTAATTAACTAATGTGTACATCAAGTTAATATATTAGTTTCGTCATCCTTGCCCTCTCTCTAACGCCATACACATGTTCTCGCGAGCTCTCTCGACGCCATGCACCTTTTTGATGAGAGTAAACGACGAACTCAAAGACGTCGCGAGGGGTCCATCATTCGGCCCCTGGATAAGAAGTGGCACACACGAGATATGGCGGATGACGTTTACCGGGTTGAAGTGGATCGGGCGTTACTCGGGCTATGAGGATTTGTTTCCTCCTAATCAACCGCATGGTGCCGATGACGATAGCCCGTTGAATCGGCCTCACCGAAGGGTTGGCTATTGCTATGGCCGAAGACCCTAATTCGGATCAACACCTACTCGGGGTCGACGGCAAGAAAAGACAAGCACCTTGCGGCGCCACATGTCGGCGTCCCTCCACGACGGCCCGGCGGCGCCCGTGGTCATCGCCCCACCGAACGGCCGGCTGCGCCGGAGGTCGGCGCCCCACCACAACAGCCAGGCTGCGCCGGAGGCCGAGGAATATGAACGTGACAACTTCCAATGGGATATTCCTACGTCTTCACAAGTTGTCCATGAGGATGCGCCGGGCTTGAAATATGTGTGCTCCAAGAAGGCTGTTCGATTCTCAAGAAACGGCTGATGAGGAGGAAAATCCTGAGGAGGTCGCCACCGCCGGCGTAAAAAATATGTTGAGCCCAAACACACTCCGTGCTACGGCCACTACGGCGATGGATGGTCCAGCACTACAACCCAAGAAGAGGAAGAGGGCAAATAAGAAGGACGCCAAAGACAAGGCGGCGGCCAAATCCAAGGACAAGGTCCCACTCCTTGACAAGTTGCCAAACAATTGGCGACCTCCGCATCACTTGGGTCAGCCGATGTCTGCGGAGCATGTCGTGAAGAAACTCACCCCGGATATGAGGAGCTTGCATGAGACTGTCTTGCATGTGGAGAACATTCTTCTCAAATCAAAAGATCCTGGTTACCCTCTCTTCGTGGCGAAGGTGCCAAGCGGCATGAACTTCGTCGAGAAGTACCCCGCGGACTTGTGCTTCATCCGGTTCAACGACATCTTCAGCATCTATCGCATGCAAGCGCTCCACTTTAGTGTGGTTCGCCTAGTTGCTCTTAGCATGTCTTCCCAGATTGTTAAGGAGGGGACGCCGACCATCGCGATCATGGACCCCTTCTATATGCGGGAGAGCATCATCCGCAACCCCGGGGATCGCGCGATTGCCACCCAAGCAGGTCGAGGATTTCATGCCGGCGAACATTAAGAAGGGCGCCATTCTCATCCCTTACTTCCCCGAGTAAGTAATCACTCGCTAGTCCCCCATCACCATTCTATCCTATATCTCCATTTGCATTTCCAAAGGTTAATCCGTGTGTTTTCCGTAGAGACAAGTTCTGCACCCTCATCGTCGTGCACCCGCAACACTCGCATGCGGTCTATCTCGACTCGGGTAGGGACCGCAAGAAAGACTACTCCCACATCGGGGCCCTTCTCAATGATGCTCTCACCGGCTTCACCAACAAGGCGAGGCCCCCTCAAAGTAGAGAGGAAATCCCGAGGAGGCTTCGTCTTAACCCACACAACCAACTTCCCCGCCTCAAGCGGTCGACGCCCGACAATGGGATGGACGCGTGGTACGCCATCCTTCGGATGCGGGAGTACATAAAGTACGCAGATGACATGTTGCTGCCGGATAATCTCGGAAACAGGTTTGCAAACATGGCGGATGTCCACGATAGAGAGATTAGAAAGAGCCGGGGTCGCATCCAGCAGTTCATTTGCACGATAATCCTGCAGGATGTCAACAATAGGTCTGGCGAGTTCTTCTACGGCTACGGTCTACCACCTAATGACGAGATAGAACTCCGCTTGGAGATGTCGCGTGATGAGAGGCCGTTCAACTCGCTTGAGGGCTGCCGTCCATTCCCCCCTAGGCGTACAACCTGATCCTACGACGGGAACACTTGCTAAAGCTTGAACGATATGTCCTTGAACTTCCGTACTGTAATAATTGTTATATATTCCCATAGAATCGAGTAGTTGCTTTTATTTAGTTGTATGAATGTGCATGTGAACATGTGTCTGTAGTTTCATTTACTTTGCTATATATTTCAAGATTATGGCGTACATAGCTTAATAATTATTTGCATTTACTCGACCACTACTTGCCTCGTATTTGGAGTTCGCCGATGATTAGAATGTTTGGTCAATCGTACACTCGGGGTGGAGCCGGTGAGCCTTGGTGCGACGGCCACAAGTATCAATCTATTGTGCATCCTACCTAGCCTCACCGACTCCATCCCTGGATGTTAATATTTGTTTCGACCAGACAAAGTATGAGACACGCTATTTAATTCGTACTACTTGTCTTCTATTTGAGTTCGCACTTCTTAATTGCATTGGCCGATGATTAAAATGTTCGGTCACTTGTACACTCCGGGGTGGGGCCAGTGAGGCTTGGTGTGATGGCCACAAATATCAATCTATTGTGCATCCTACCTAGCCTCGCTGACCCCATCCCTGTATGTTATTATTTATTTCGACCAACAAAGTATGAGGCACATGCTATTTAGTTCATACTACTTGTCTCTTATTTGAGTTGGCACTTGTTCATTGCATTGGTACTAACGTTTTACTTGTCTTGTGAATGGAGATGCCGACGACATATGTCGTGTACAAGGGGAGGGTTCCTGGAGTCTACGACGACTGGGAGGACTGTCGGAGACAGGTGTACCGTTTCAGCGGCAACAGCTACAAGGGATACCCCACTAGGGTGGAGGCGGAAGGAAGATACGCCCGTTATCTAGCGGGAGAGATGAGGGACATGAGGAGGAACCGGATGAAGACCATGGCCTTCGTGATGATGGTCATGACCATGTTGGTCATGTTCTATGTGATTCTAGTTTAGGTTAGGACCTACATTGTGAGGTGTATGACGATACTTGTGACGACTATGTACCAAGACTTCTAACTTTGTGAAACTTCGCCGTTCGGTGTTGCATATGCACATGTGTGTTGTATGAATCAACACATTCCGAAATGAAACTTGGCTCTCTATGTGCTTCTCATATTGCATGTAATACTGTATAAATATGAACTGCGTTTAAATATATACTGCTTGTCAAATATGTATTGTAATATGCTTGTCAAAATTGTATTGTAATATGCTGGAAAAAAGTGGAAAAAAGAATTTTCGAATTAATTGCCGGCGCACCTAAATGACACATTGCCGGCGCACGTGGCATTCGCCGGTCTTGGAAGCACTACTGCGCGCGCACCGACGGTGCGCCGGTGGAATAGATCTTTGCCGGCGAAGAAGGGTGGTGCGCCGGCGGTAGCGGAGATGTCGCCGGCGCACAACATGGTGCGCCGGCAGTGTCCGTTTATCACCGGCGCGTTCGCACTGGCGGGCTCGTGGTGCGCCGGCAATGGGGGTTTTAGGTGCGCCGGCAATGGGCCTTTCCCTAGTAGTGACCGAAGCTGCTCGGTGGTGTGGCACCGACCGCCCGATGCGCCGCCGCGCGGAGATGCTCGCCGCCGCCCCCGCCGGCCCATACATAGCTTCGCCGCTGCTCCCAGGAACCCTAACCCCTGTTTTCCCCTTTCCCGCATGCTAACCGCGAGGGGAAAACCCTAACCTACTATCGGCCGCCCACATCGATTCGCCGCCGGCGAGCCTCCTTCGGCGCCGCCGACACCTCCATCTCGCTCGCGGTGAGCTGCTGCATTCCCTCATGCCCTCGCCTCGCCCCCTAACCCCCTCTAGCGCCGCCGCCATGGGCTACTGCCCCCAGCCGCCACCGCACCTCGCCAGTGGCCACGCTCCGGCGACCAATAGCGGGCGACGCCGCTACCAATCGGTCGCCCGCGTCACGCCGCGTCGATTGCCCCCTCGCGCGCGCCCTCTCGCGGCCCGTAGTGTGGAGCCCGAGCTCAACCTGTGGGCAATGGCCGCGCTGACGTCAGCATGACGTCAGCGTGACGCCATATATGCTTTTCTATTTTCTGTAAATTGTTTTTCTATTTCTGTAATTCTTTTCTTTAATTAGAAAATGCTATGACATGTGGGCCCTATTGTCAAATATTTATTAATTTCACAAATTTTTAGGAAATGGTTAAAACTATGACATGTGGGTCCAGATCTGTCAGACTTTTAATATTTTTATAGAATTTTTAGAAAATGATTTAAAATGAATAAAACTTGTAAAATTCATAACTTATTCATTTTAAATCAGAAAATATGTTTAATATATCAAAATTTTCAGAAAAATGAGATCTAGAATTTGGTTACAAAATCATGCATTGTTAAATAACTTTAAACCCTAGTTGTTTTAGAAGAACTTAATCAACCCCTCTGACGCTCCGGAACTACTAACCCTAGTCCCGTCGAACCCCAGTTAAGATGATGATCATATCTTAGGGTTAGTTTCAGTACCTAATTAACTTGTCATGTCATCATTCTTGTATGTGCATTGCATCGATGCCATGTGTTGATTGTTCCTTTACCTTTTTAGTGTTTGCTTCTTCGCGATCGATAGAGCAAGTGCCGAGACGATGAAGATCGACAACGACGTAACTCAATACTTGTCCACCGACGAACAAGTCAAGCATGGGATCTCCAAAGATCCACATTGGTTTGTCAGGGACAAAGGCAAGTCCTAACCTGGTTCATATATGGTTTCGAAATGCTTTTACTTTTGGTTCCTACATATTGCATACGATTCCAATATGTTTTATCGACAGATATAGTTATTCTATGTGTTGTATTTACCATCCTTGTAGCCTAAATACTCTGATATACTGCTCCCAGCAAGACTAGATTTGAGCTATGTGTGCATCGCTAGAGCCGTTATATCGAATATGCTTAGCCATGCTTAGTTGACGAATTCTGATCCATCCGGTTGATGAATCAGAGCTACGAATGAACCTAGTTTGACTGGATGGCGTGGTAAGATCAGTGATGATAATTAAACATGCTTAAAGGCTTGGATGGGCCGCCACATGGGGAGGTGGTGATTTGACTCGTTCTCTCCGATACTAGGACCTGAGGTTCTCGCCTTCAGAACCAAGACTGAGCGTATAGCCACATAGGGCCCTTAGGAACCCCTTGGCCCGAACTTGCCTAGCTTACCCATGAGTCCCCGACATAAACCCCTCTAATGCAACTTAAAGTATTGGAACGGTTCCTGTCATTCCGTCTCTTCCAACCCTCGTCATTACATCAAAGTGAAGTCCTATGAACCCATATAGGTGAAGTAATATGTAGTCGACATTCGCATAGAACCATCATCGAACCACATAAAATATAAAAATTTGACCAAATACTCAGTGCATATTATATGGATATCATAGCCAATTTTATCATATGCCTTCAGGAACATGGAGATCTAGTCACAAGTGACAAACATGGTATGTATCAGAGGCATATGGATTACAACACAATCTGAAATTATAATCTGTCCACCAAATAAAGACAAGTTACCAATTACAATCATGAAAATAACATTTAAACGATATTCGGGGTTCAATCAATCACAAACTATGAGGGGGATGAAGTGAATATCGGAGATCAAGATGGTGATGGTGCTGGTGGAAATGTTGATGGAGATTAGTGGCGGAGCGTGACTAAAGGCAAAGCGGGGGCAAAATTAAACCTTTCGGAAAAAAATTAAGCTATGCACCCAAAATTTGCTGCAATTTCACGTTATATTCCGTATCGACAAGATATAATTTTCAATCTTCAAATGTACTTAATTTCCTTATTTACACAGGAATAGACCTAACAAGTAAGTGAAGAAAAAATTGGCCAAGATTCACCGATATGGCCAATATTGATTTCTTGATTATTATACAAAGATTTTTTAAAACTGATTAATATAGGATGTGGCATGACAAGAGATTTCTAGTTTTATTTGCAAGAAAAAGAGCATCTATCCACCGATGGCCAGAAAGGAGCATAAAAAAGAATCAGTCAATGTCCGGAAGCTCCAAGGTAAAAAAGAACGTACTACTCCACTGTACCCAGCACTCCAGCAGGACCCATCCCATCACACAGCAAACAATCTGTTGGAGATATGCCCAAGAGGCAATAATAAAGTGGTTATTATATATCTTTGTGTTTATGATAAATGTTTGCATACCATGCTATAATTGTATTAACCGAAGCATTGATACATGTGTGTTATGTAAACAACAAGGAGTCCCTAGTAAGGCTCTTGTATAACTACCTTGTTGATTAATAGATGATCATAGTTTCATGATCATGAACATTGGATGTTATTAATAACAAGGTTATGCCATTAGATGAATGATATAATGGACACACCCAAATAAGCGTAGCATAAGATCACGTCATTAAGTTCAATTTGCTATAAGCTTTCGATACGTAGTTACCTAGTCCTTCGACCATGAGATCATGTAAATCACTTATACCGAAAGGGTACTTTGATTACATCAAACGCCACTGCGTAAATGGGTGGGATTAAAGGTGGGATTAAGTATTTGGAAAGTATGAGTTGAGGCATATGGATCAAGAGTGGGATTTGTCCATCCTGATGACGGATAGATATACTCTGGACCCTCTCGGTGGAATGTCGTCTGATTAGCTTGTAAGCATGTGAATAGTTCACAAAGAGATGATATGCCACGATACGAGTAAAGAGTACTTGTCGGAGACGAGGTTGAACAAGGTATGGAGATACCGATGATCAAACCTCGGACAAGTAAAATATCGCGTGACAAAGGGAATCGGTATCGTATGTAAATGGTTCAATCGATCACTAAGTTATCGTTGAATGTGTGGGAGCCATTATGGATCTCTAGATCCCGCTATTGGTTATTGGTCGGAGAGGAGTCTCGACCATGTCTGCATAGTTCACGAACCGTAGGGTGACACACTTAAGGTTTGATGTCGTTTTTAGTAGATATGGAATATGGAATGGAGTTTGAATATTTGTTCGGCATCTCGGATGGGATCTAGGACATCACGAGGAGGTCCGGAATGGTCCGAAGAATAAGATTCATATATAGGAAGTCACTTTCCAAGTTTGGAAATGATCCGGTGCATTTATGGAAGGCGCTAGAATGTTCTAGAACCTTCCGAAAGAAATCACCATGGAAGGTGGAGTCCCGGTTGGACTCCACCAACCCTAAACAGCCAACCAAGTGGGAGGGTGGAGTCCATGGTGGACTCCACCTCCTTGGCCGGCCAACAAGGGGGGAATGGGAGAGTCCCTGTCCCTCTAGGTTTCGTCCATATGGCAGTTTTTGAATTGGGGTCTTATTCAGATCTTTGGGCAAACCCTTGGGTGTTCCACCTATATAATGAGGAGGAGAGGGAGGGGGCAGCCTACACCTGGCCGCACCACCAAGGCCCCCCCAGGCCGGCACCAAGCAGCCCCCCTCTCCCAAACCCTAGCCTCTCTCCTCCTCCATCTTCTCCCACAGCGCTTAGGCGAAGCCCTGCCGGAGATCTCCACCACCACCGCCACCACGGCGTCGTGCTGTCGGGATTCCGAGGAGGATCTACTACTTCCGCTGCCCGCTGGAACGGGGAGAAGGACGTCTTCATCAACACCGTACGTGTGACCGAGTACGGAGGTGCTGCCCGACTGTGGCACCGTTAAGATCTTCTACGCGCTTTCGAAAGCGGCAAATGATCGACTACAGCAACAACGAGATCTAATCTCGTAGGCTTTGGAAATCTTCGAGGGTTAGTCTCATGATCTTCTCATTGCTACCATCTTCTAGATTGCATCTTGGCTTGTTATTCGTTTTTGCGGTAGGAATTTTTTTTGTTTTCTATGCTACGAATCCCATCACAATCATATGAATGCGTAGAGGAGGGCAAGTAAATGCACGATCATAACCCAGACGGCGAGACCTATTTCTCTTTGCTTGGTTCTGCTTGATTGCACTTGACACTGAGGAATATGCTTAGCAAAATAGAGGGGCCACATTTGGAGGGGGGGTCGCAGCCCAGTTTCGCCTCCAAGGCGCTCCGCCAGTGATGGAGAGGCCTCCCCTACACCAAGGAGGAGTGGTGATGGCGATGGCGTTGATTTCCCCTTCACCGGAGGCTCCAGTGCTGCAGGATCTGCTATCCCCCCAGAGTAGGTGAGGACTTTCGCCTCCGCCACCGCCTCTGTAAATCTTGGAAAATTATGGCATAGGTTTTCTGGCGTGACGGAGGTACTGTCATAAGGAGGTTTGAGGCGGTGCCCAAGGTCCAAATGGGCCTAGGTGGCGCGCCCAACAAAGGGGATACATATAATAGGAGTTCCCCACTCGTACTTCTTTGGCCCACAGTCTTCCTCTTGATTAAAAACTGATCAGGTATTTTTCCTTCGATTTTTAGATGTCCAGAAGGTCCCTGAAACAGCAAAATACGAAAAAGGAGGTTTTATGCCTCCCAGAAATTAAAAACCAATGAAAAGGACTTTGTAAGAAAGTCCCATAAATCAACTAAAAAGGAATAAATACTGGTTGATCATGGCAAATATTATTTCAAACTAATCATATAAGTTTATATATTGATGATGTAAAATGCACGTATCAACCCCCCAACCTTAAACCTTTGCTAATCCTCGAGCAATAAGCGAATAAATCATATCATGTATCAATTAGCTTATGGTTGATAAAAGAATACGAGCATGACATCATTAACTTATGCATATTTACTTTTCTTAAAAGATCCTTGAATTAACAATCATAAAAATGTGGGATACATATAATAGGAGTTCTAGCAACTACCCCTTGCTTTTGAACAAAACTAACCATTGCACCGTTGGACAATTGAATAAGTCTCAAATTTTTATTTTTCTCTTTGCCATTGCTTTTTTACCTTGCTTTCTTTGATTTTTAATCTTGCCTTTGAAATGAAGATAAACACTCATAGAGCAACTAGTTAAAAGAAGAGAATTTATTGACAACAAGATAGACATGAAGTTCTACTTTTGTCAAACATTTTCACCATCTTTAAATGGCATCAGTTAACGGTCTTACCCCTAGTAACCAGTATAAACCTTATTCATGGAACTTTCAATCATGTCATATGCTCTACTCAACCATTATCTTTCACTTTCCATGGCTAACCGAATCCTCGGGTGCATACCTTTTCATTCACTTTTCTGTTGCGCATATGTATTGAAATATCTATGACCCTCAGTTTACCCGTTCATTACTAAGTAGTACAATTGTATCTCATGTCCCATTGTCATCATCTCTTCCTAACTATGTGTTCTACAAAACCACATCTCCACCCCTAATTCAAGGTATTTTTTTTCTTTGTTTATAAACATCACTTGCATGGATCTTTCCTTTGTTGCAAGTTTTGCTGGTTTGAGAAGTTATATGTTTGTCCAACATAGTCAAGTTAATCTAATTTAAGGCAAGATGTAATTGAAACTTCTAAATATGAGGCGCATATCTGCATGAATGTTACCCATAAATCACCAAACAAAATAATCATGGATGACACCATACTTTATATGTCATTCCAAAAACCACTTGACCAAAGATAAATTATAATGCTCTAAGAGTTTTCCAAGCTAAGAGAAAATCGATACCCACTCGATAGGAGCAAAAACAACCTAAGGATCGCGACTAAAAGCAATATGATAAACTAAGTAGAATTTATTTTAGTAGACAAACGAGAAGTTATCGTGTTAAGTCTCTAAAGAACCAACGCACCAGAGCAGCAACCATCGCAAATGAAGACATCCTTGGATTTGCAGAGCTAGACATGAAACCGCACCGACGAACACAAATACAATCTTAGAAGATTTGTCAGGACGCGTAACTTCACAACCCCTCCGCCGGAGGCAAGGAAACTTCCGGGCGATGCGAGGCCTTATGCTGATAAAATGGTGTGGGTTGGATTCTGCATCGGAAGCTAGTTAGCGAGCGAGCGCCAAGAAACGATAGCTTAAGGCCTGCTACCTCCGTTCCAAACAAATAATGTGGTTTTGTCTAGGTACGAACATATCTAGACGCATTTTAATGTGTAGATACATTCGTTCATGCGTACCTAGATAAAGCTTAGATACTTATTTTCGAACGGATGTAATAGAACATACTGTTGCATTATCCGTACCGTCACAAAATAAGACTATTTTGGTGCAAAACGAGTTCATTATTATCGACACTATAGGTAAAGCAAAGGACACAAATACATGAGCTTTTTATATTCCTCGCGCTACAACTGAAGTTGCAATATAACAGAAGAAGTAATAACTGTTGCTAGAGAGAACGTAGTGAGACGCAGCGCTGTTAAAATGGACTCCTGATTGCAATATATCAGACATTTTAGAAAGCTAGTTTAGTCTTCTAAAAGTTTTAAATTTCGGAACAGAGGTAGTTGTAGATAGAGAAAAGCTCACTTGCGCAGCTTGTACCATGGTTTCAGCCTTGTATGAGTGAAATTGCAGTGTTGCTGTCAATTTGTTAAACAAGCGTGCCATCGATCTGTCTGCGTGAGGATGATTTGGCATCCATCAATTAATCCTGGATCGAAATAATTACCGTGGTTGGTAGCGATAAAATATGTTCCAGTTAAAATATATACTACTCCCTCTGCTTTAAAATGAGAGGCGTTTTGACAGTTCAATTTAAACTACTAAAATGTCTGATATTTAGAAACATAGGTGATTTTTTTTGAAACAAAGGCAAAAGCTTTGTCTATTTCATTGATTAAGAGAGGTTTAAGTTTACAAGCCTAGCCAAGATGCTAGGGAAACAAAAGCCTGCTCCCACGGTACAATTGCGTTCAAACGCTTAGCCCCGCGGATCTCCAAAGGGTGGCATTCCGCTTAATAGCCTCTAAGACAATGTAGGGCATAGATGCAAAGTTTCTAAAAAAACCTGACGTTACGCTCGTTTCAAATCTCTCAAGCGGCGAGCATGAGTAGAGATGAGAGACCCTTGCAACGATGGCACCGACCCCCGAGATTGAGCACCGCCACTCCTTCACCGTGTTGAAATTGCTCCATTAGGAGATGTCAAGATCCACCAAGCCAATCCATTCCTTGATGCCCCTCCAAGTTTGGATGGAGTATCTACACTTAAACATGATGTGCGCTGCGGACTCCGGCTCCCTTTTGCGAAGTTGGCAAAGGCCACAACTTGGCCAACCTCGTCGGTCAAGCCTATCCGCCGCACAAAAAACTTGCACTTTGGGCAATTATCCCAATAGCCGGCATCATGTACGAGTTTGTGGGAAGATCAAATTGCGCCAAATAGGCTGAGGCGGAGTATTTCCCATCAATTGTATGCTTCCAACTTATAATATCCCCAGTGCACTCGCTGAGTTGTATCTCTTGGATCTTGCACCAAAGCGCATAGAGCCCGGAGATGTGAAGTGCCGAAATGCCCCCTTCAAAAGAAACATAGAGGGAGTAGTGTTTCTAAGAAGGAATTTGGTAAACTTTTGCTGCTTTTGGCATTACAGAATGGACCTTGCTGGAAATCCTCCGGAGGATTGAAACCGTCCGAGCCTCCGGGTTGCCCGCTTGACACGTGTCCTACTTTATACGCAGAAAAAATATTCCTGCCCACCTACAGCAACTGCGTACACAGGAAAATCGACAACGCCCCAGCCTGGAACTCCACCAGATCACCGGCCCTGTCGTCGAAGAAGACCGCGCTCGCCGGAACGTCGCCGGAGAAAACCGCGTCCCCGAGAAACCATGTCGCCTGAGAGGCCGAGAAGATCATGCCGCCGGAGAGGAGCATCGTCACCTGGTCGTCGGCCGAGAAGATCATGCCACCGTAAGCTTGCAGCAGCATCCGCGACGGCCCTCCGGTGGTAGGCGCCGCTGCATCCGGGGCGGCGCTACTTGCAGCTCAGACGTAGGCGCTATGAAGCTTTCGCGTCCGCCGTTGTAGCTCCGGCTGTAGGTGTTTGCAGCATCCACATCGGCCCTTGGTAGCTCCGCCGGTGGATGTTGGTAGCAGCGGCGCTTGCAGCTCCGACGTAGGCACTATGAAGCTTTCGCGGCCCGCCGTTGTAGCTCCGGCAGTAGGTGTTTGCAGCATCCGCATCGGCCCTTCGTATCTCCGCCGGTGGATGTTCGTAGCAGCGGCGCTTGCAGCTCCGACGTAGGCCTTTGTAGCTCCGACGGTAGGTGGTGGTAACATCCATGAGAGCCTTTTGCAGCTCCAATGGTATACGCTGCCAGCATCCACGGCGACGCCTGCTCCAGTCGCCGGGCTGGCACGGAGTGCCTTTGCAGCATCGCACCTCCATACTGGAAGCACCGCCGCCGCGCCCAGGCAGCACAACCGTCGCGCCGTGGCAGCATCGAGCTATTGCGGGTAGCGACAGCGACGACCTCCGGCTTGCAGCAGCTCGACACCGGCCTTGAAGGTGCCACGCCGGCGCTTTGCAGCTCTGGCATGGACAGCTTGCAGCACCGGCAGCCTGAAGCAACCATTGCCGTGGCTGTGCGATTCCTACGGCCCCTCGTCGCCGCTCTCCCCAGCATTTATGTCCTCGTCGTCACGGCGCACCATTGCCGTGTTCCTGCGCGAGAGGCGGCGCGCGGTTGGTTGGCCATGGTTGTGCCTCTTGCTGTGCGGTGGCGGAGGGGCGTGGTGGCGCGTAGCGCGTGGCTGGGAAAACGGTGGCTCATGGCCGCGAAGACGGTGGCGTGGGATCTCTCCATAGCCACGACGGAGAAAGGAAGAAGAAAGAAGGGGATGGATAAGACGCTGGGAAGAGATAAGCCTCACCGCTCCTGTGCGGGCCCAGGGGACACGCGTCGTGAGCAGGAGGCGGAGGTTGGGAAACGCGGAGCCTCCGGCCGAAACAAAGCGTTTTCCTTACAGAATAGCCGGGCGTACAATATTTTAGAACACAAATGAAATTGCTGGATAACGAATCGATAGGTTGGCACTTGCCACTTGGCGAAGCCCAGATTTGACGAGCAGCGGCGATTTGCACAAAAATAACCCAAAAGTGAAAGAAAGGACAGACTGACCCTCCAGCGAAACTATTTCACCCATCTAACCCTTTTGTGTGGCGCCCCTCCCATCGGCGCCACACATGCCAGTGTGGCGCCCCTCCTGCCGGCGCCACTCTTCCAGCCGACGTGGCGCCCTCGACGTTGAGCTGGTGCGCCGATCCGACGTGGCAGCATGTGTGGCGCCCCTCCCATCGGCGCCACACATGCCAACTTATATCAAGTTTTCGGTCGAAAACATCCAGGGGCTTCGGACGTCTGGGACTTAGCCGTTTTGGCGAGCCTCTACTTGTGGCGCCGATGCCACGGGCGCCACACTAGCATGTGTGGCGCCGATGCCACGGGCACCACACATCCACTTAAGTGTGGCGCCCGCACCCAGCCCGACCCTCTTTCTTCTTTCTTTCTCTCCTCTCTTTCTCTCCTCCAACTGCCGCCGCCGGCCGCCTCTCCTCCGCCCCCCACCAAATCCTCCACGGATTGGACAGATCTGGCCGGCCAAATCCATCCCCATACAATCCTCAAGGTATTCCCCTTCGTTCCCCTTCGATTCATCCAAGATTTGCTCCGATTTAATTCGATTTAGATTGGAAATGTTTGTTGTGTTTGAACCATAGATTTGTATGCATGTGTTTGAACCATAGATTTGTTGGAACCATAGATTGTATGCATGTGTTTGAACCATAGATTTGTTGGAACCATAGATGTTAAATTTTGCTATGGCTATGTATGTGTTGAAATGGGTATGTAAGTGTTGAATGTGTATGTGTAGGAACCCTAGATATGTATGTATCCTAGATTTGTGGACGAACCCTAGGCATCAAATTTCATGAATGTGTATGTGAAGGAATAACTCATATGGTGTTCTATCCCTAGATATGAATGTATATGTATGTATTTGATGTATTTGTGATGGCTTATTTGGATATATTCTCATGTATGCATTGCTCATAATATGGTGTATTTGTGTAAACATGTAGGATGGTGTGGCTCCTAGATCAAGAGTATGACAGGGATCACCGGGCTGTTCATATGACGGAGAGGACAACGGATCTTCACCCTTTGAAGATTCGTTACCATGGCACGATGGATATACCGTATGACGAGAGGTACACGGAGTTCATCCAGCCTACCGGTCTTCTCCCGTTCATATCCCTTGTAAGCCGTGGGGGCCGAACATGAACGCCGCGGCACTCACCGCTCTTGTCGACCGGTGGAGGCCGGAGACGCACACCTTCCACTTGAGGGCCGGCGAGATGGCCCCTACTCTCCAGGATGTTTCCATGATCCTTGGACTACCTATTCAGGGCGAGCCACTGTGTATGAACACAGCTTCTGATGGGTGGCGCCAGCAGATGGAGGCGCTTATTGGCAAGGCTCCTCCGGCGCCAGCAAATCCAAAGGAGAGAGTTCCCGCCGGCGCGTCTTTCTCTTGGATCAGGACTAACTTTCGATAATGCCCGGACGGGGCCAACGAGGACACTCGGAGGACGTACGCCCGCGTGTACTTATGGTACATGATTTCGAGGACTCTCTTTCCTGACAGTGGGGGGAAGCTGGCCCATTGGTGTTGGCTGAAGGCGCTTACGGTGTTGGACCACCGGTGGAGTTGGGGAACAGCGGCACTTGCCTACCTCTACCAGCAGGTGATGACTTGTTCTATGTACTATTTTCCTATAGTAGTGTGCTAGACAAAGTACTAACCAAATGTCTTATGTACGCAGTTGGACGAAGCTTGTCGCGGGACTGGGAGCAGGACTGGGAGCGGCGGTATTGGAGGATGCTTGCTCCTACTTTCCGTATGGAGCTGGGACCGTCTATCAGTTGAGCATCCCAGGGTACTCAACGAGAGGCCATGGCCTCATCACCATGAGAACCTTGATCGGGAGCCGACTTGGGCATACCTTTGGGACAATGTCTCGGAGATGACGAGCGATCCAAAGATCATGTACGGAGCAGTACACTGCGGAGTTGGGCACTCTTACCGCTGAGCAGGTAACCGATCACTCTTTTGCAATCCTAGTTTTCATTGATTCTACTGGCATGTTGTAAATTCTGAAATATTTGTATGCTGCAGGTGGAATGGGAGCCATATGGTACCTACTACCGTATTGGCGCGGGGATGTCTGACCTCAACCACAAGTGCACGGAGGAGGCGCGGTTCTGGCGTATGCGCTGCCCACTCATATGCATGTGGCTTGTTGAATACCACCAGCCGCACGAGTGATGAGACAGGTTTGGGCTGTATCGGAGTGCCCACCTCGGTGGCAAGACACGGACAAGGCGCTTCATAGGTAAACTTCTGGAATCATGCGATGGAAGATTCTTGATAGAAGAGGTAGAATCTAACTTCTTGATTCTTGCAGGCTTGATAGGCAGCGGCAGAGGAAGATCACAAATTGGCCAGTCCATCATAGCGGCCACGTCGCAGCGTTCCAACACTGTTTGGAAGCGACACGAACTGCTGGCCCTGTGGAGATTGTGCCTCACGACTTGGCCGCTTTCAACAACTACCTCCAGTGGTTCCATGAAAACACGCGTATCGAGTTAGTGAAGCACGCGTATGCTGAGCACATCTTGGACGACCCCATTGAGTTCGATGAGGTTGCGCAAAGCCAGCACGACACCTTTGCTCGCAGAGGGAGATCGACTTCTATTGCTTCCGAGCTGAACTTCGTGGTAATGGATTCTCTCACTAACTAGTACATCATCTAGATTGCCATGTGCTCGCTTAAATTGTGTATGCTATGTTTGTCACAGCGGACGGAGATCACAAAAACAGCTGAGGAGTGCGAGATTATGTGGGAGCAGAGCGGGAGAGATGAAAAGCCTATCGGACCGTTGCGGCATTTCATTAAGGTATGATCACCAACTTTGAATGTACGCTATTATGTTCTGGTGGCTTTGTAACCATGAGTTCCATGACGCAGAACACTGCACGAAAGATGCGGCGGTTAGCCAACTTGCTAGGTTGCCGCGACACCGAATTCCTACATCTTCCTCTTCTGAAGAGCCGGAGGTATGGACTATTTTGTTGCTGTCAAACATGTTCTTACTAATTTCAACTTTTGTAATCTCATGTGTTCATGTTTGTGAAGATTCCTGACGACGGCGAAATTTTGAGTCAAAGCATTAGTCGCGGCAAGAAGCAAGCCCCACGGTCTGCTTACCAGTTGAAGCCAAGGGGCAATGCTCCAAACCGGTACACTCCGGAAGATTATGTCAACCGAGGAAAGAAGGTTGTCATTGAGGAGGATGAGGCGCCACCGCGGAGATCATCTTTGAGGAGGATGAGGAACGACGAGCCCTTATCTTCAGAGGAGGAGGAGCAGGAGGAGCAGGAGGAGCAGCAGCAACAAGAGCCACGGCAGCGGACGAAGAGGATGGCCGTCCAGAAGCAGCCCGTGAGGACGACACGTCGAGGACGACACTAGGATGTGCTCCGTGTTGTTGTGAACTATATCTTCATAAGTATCGAGTTGTGAACCCTATGTCATTTCGAACCATGTCTGTAATGCTACTTGTTGTTTGAATCTACTTGCTACGATGTGAGCTATGAAGTGTTATATGTGTATGTTCTGAAATTGCTACTTGTTGTGTCCAATGTTGTACTCAAAACTGTTGGAGTTTGGTAGGATTTTTCAGGTTTTTAACACAAGTCAATGTGTGGCGCCCTTCACAGTGGCGCCACACTGCACTCGTGTGGCGCCCGCGGCATCGGCGCCACACATGCCAACCTATATCAACTATTGGGTCGAAAACATCCAGGGGCTCCGGACGATAAGTCCTTAGCCGTTTTGGCGAGGCTCTTTGTGTGGCGCCCGCGGCATCGGCGCCACACATGCTAGTATGTCGCCCGTGGCGTCGGCGCCACACATAGAGCCTCGCCAAAACGACTAAGTCCCAGACGAATTGTCTCACAGTATGTTTTGGGCAATTGTAAGGGCATGTGTGGCGCCGATGGGAGGGGCGCCACACATGCTGCCACGTCGGATCGGCGCACCAGCTCAACGTCGAGGGCGCCACGTTGGCTGGGAGAGTGGCGTCGGCAGGAGGGGCGCCACACTGGCATGTGTGGCGCCCATGAGAGGAGCGCCGCACAAAAGGGTTAGATGGGTGAAATAGTTTGTCCGGAGAGTAGTCTGTGCTTTTTTTTAAGTTTCGGGTTATTTTTTGCAAATCGCCACGAGCAGCAGCGTGCGAGGCAGCATGTTTCTCGTTCTAGATGACGCACGGGTGTCTCAGGCTAGGATCACGAGAACATATCCATCTCAGGATTTCAGCACCACTGCATTACTACCCAGCCGAGTATTTGGAGGCATATAAATGTCAGTTAGCAGTACTTTAGCCGTCTATCTTTCCCCGGTTTAACCGTTGTAGTACCACACTTCAACTGAACCTGAAGGAATTATTTTTGAGGTTTTTGGGAAAAACAGTATTAATCTGGTATTTCTATATGATATGATAACTGACAAACTGAAATTATTGTGACGCCCCGGTCGTCATGTTGTACCACAAAATGATATATCCAGGTTACAGAAGAAGGCATTCAGGATTTGAAACATCTTGTGGAAAGTAAACCACCCAAATTATTTCCTGAAAGAACGCGTGCAGGATCCTGACACGAGGCACACAGTAGCTGCCATGTTGACAACTGACTATCTGACAACACAACATCGACAGCGATATAGGAGTGTAGTATAAGGTTCTTGTTTCGGACAGAGAAAACAGGCAGGCAAACATCATATTTATTGTTTACAGCAGCGCAGTAGCAGCAACATCAACATTTGAAGTAATGTTCCTGATATATACTGATAGGAACCTCCAACAGGAGTAACTCTGGACGCGCCGTCGAATACCAGCAATATGGACTTCCAATACAGACTTGTAATACAGGACCTAGAACTCACACTTGACCACCTATTATGTTACCTCTCCCCTTTTATTTTATCTTACAGGGGAGATTAATTACTTAATACGAAGAGAGCATGAGGACAGTTCACACAATCACACCATAGTTTTCACACAGGAGAACAGGAGCAGAAGATAGATACTTGCCACATGTAGCGAGTCATACCAAAGTGGAGGGCAGGCGATGAATTTTGAGGGCACTAGAGCCAGTTGCCACGACCAGGGATGCTTGCTTCCAAGCCATTCACAGGTCTGCGGCTGCGAGATGCAGAAGTGCTAGCCTCCGCATTGTTGGTGGATTCGTCACCAAAGCTCATGCCATTAGCAAACATGGACATAATGCTTCTGCCACCGTGTACCCGACGCTCAGGAGCCGGGACCGGCACACGAGAAGGAGCCTCCACTGGACGCACAAAGATGTTTTGCCTGCTTGTTTCAGTATGTGGAAGGCAATCTCCATGGACAAGGGCACCCAGTGTTTGCCCCCCATGAATGCGATCGTCATCCAGCAGTGGGTTATGATGGACACACATACCCATTTTTCCTCGCGCAAGGCGATCGCAAGGAGGGCCTCCAAGGTCAGATCCCCATGAACAGCGTTTGCCTCCTCCGTGCGCCTTACAAAAATCAGTGCTTCCCTGTGCACTTTTATCACAGCCAGCAGATTTGCATCTCTTGCCCCCGCCATGACCAACACAGCGATCGGTACGGCCTCTTGCGCTCTTGGTGCATCCTTCTACTACACACCTCTTTCCACCTCCGTGTGCGACACAGAAGAGGGTGCCGCCATGAACACTTTTTGTGCAACCTTGAGTTGCACAACGTTTACCACCACCATGGCCTTTGCAGAATGGTGTGCTTCCTTCGGCGCCCTTAGTACAACTAGGGTGCGTGCATCTTTTGCCACCACCATGAGCTTTACAGAAATCAGTGCTGCCCTGTGCCCCCTTGCCGCAACCAGCCTGCAGACAGCGACGACCACCTCCGTGAGCAATGCATAGGCCTGAACGCCCTTCTGCGCTCTTTGTGCAGTTGTCCTGTTGGCACCTTTTTCCTCCACCATGTTTAATACAGCGACCAGATTTGCCTCTGGCTGCTCTTCTGCATCCTTCATTGATACAACGCCGACCACCGCCATGGGCGATGCAGAAATCAGTACGGCCTTCTGCGCTTTTGGTGCACCCAAGATGGTCGCAGCGCCTACCCCCTCCATGAGCTTTGCAGAAGATGGTCTTGCCCTCAGCCCCTTTGCTGCAGCCATCTTTATGGCACCTTCTACCTCCACCATGAGCAATGCATCGCCCTGACGAACCTCTTGCTCCTTTTACACATCCCAGATATGAACAAACTTTTGTGCTAATGCTGCGGTGTGGCAGACTGACAAACCCCGAAGTATAGGATGCTGGACTTTCTTGTGGTTGGAGAAATGTTGGCAGACCTTGAGTTTGGTTAGAGCTAGCTGGGAAAATTTGTCCAGGAGAAAATCCAGCCATCTGTGCAGAACGAAGATAAGAACGGACCTGGCCACCATCTGGTCGGTGTAGCGATGTAGATCCTTCATCAACTGTTTGGACAAAGTCCATAATGCATGGCTGAAGATATGTATTATTCTGTATAGTTGCTGCACTTAGATCTGCCCCAGTAATAGAAGATTGACATGGCCCAACAGACAAAGATAGCTCAAGATCAAGCCCAGATTTCCCCATAGTCCTTGTAAAATCACAAGCCTGCTTATCCAGCGTGGAAGTACCTTCATTGCCCAGAGTAAAATAACTTGAACCCAAATCAACAGAAGAATCATCGCCACTGCCCTTAGCAGAAGAAATGGTGGAACTAGTACGCATGCTTTGCTTGCTAGAATCGGAGCTTGATGAATTTCCGAGAACGAGCGACAAGCCATCGAATTTTCTCTTGGTCCCTCTTGGCAGATCGTACGAACTGCCCTGAGCTAGCACATGAACCTGACTAGAACTAGCAGTTGGATGGCTGGCTGAACAAATGATAGGGAACTCATTCACATAGGCATTTGGATTGGAGAAGCTTATGTTAAACGCTGATGGCCCAAGCCTGGGGTCCATTGTTCTCAGTGGCAGTGACTATCTCCGGTGCCCAAGCCCAGCCAACCTCTATGGAAAAGACCAGCTTAAATAATGGTTAACAAAACTATCAAGTTAGAAATATAGCATCTAGTACTCCATTTTGTCTTCGCAGCCTCCGCTCACAAACCCTGAAGTGTCCCTACGATCCATTTTCCAGCGCTCTAAGTAGGGAACTGCTATTTATTCACAGAACACTGATGATGCTACAGGCCAGAATACCAAGCCAGGTCTTTCATCTGATCAAGTGAGATATGTTCTGCAGACAGTAAAATGAGTCAAATAATGCACAAATTCCACAATACAAAAACAAATTAACATAGTAACAAATCAAAGGAAAAGGGCTTCTTTAGGTATTCAATTCCATATAGTACTACTATCTGGAGTATAATGCCGACTCTTGCTATATGCTATGGAATATAATGTCGACTCTTACTATATTCAAACCTAGAATGGTTAACATGACAACAAGATAATATGACTTAGATTGCTCTGAAATTTGGTACGGAGTATAACATTGAGGGAATGAAAATACAACCCCTTATTGTCGTAGCAAGCCTATTGGCAAAATAGAGAGATTCTGATCGAGTCGAAAGATCTTAACCACCTATAAAAGGTACAAGTTGCGGAAACTAAATGACCATAACCACCTATAGTCACATCTGATGGCTCATAAATTAAGTTAGACCCTTACAAATTACCTCATAATTTAAAAAATTAAGAGTTTTAAAGGAGAGTAATATTCACATATAAGAGTTAATTCATTATCTGCTCTATTCTCACGGTACCAAGCTTTCTTGGACTCCTACAAAGGCCCAACGCCAATGACCAAAAGAGATGATTCACTTCACTCTATATTGAATACTACATATATCATCCAATATATATTTGTAACGTGCATTTGACGTGTAGATTTGGTATATCTAAAAATGAAAGTCTATCTACCAAAGTGAGATTGTACTACATGAGACAGTTAAAAAATATAATAATGAAATAGCAAGGGCACTTAACAGTTAATACCCTAATATAACTATCATATCATTTTAATAGGGGAAGTTGGAGCTTCTGGGCATTACCTGGGAGAATGAAATAGCAAGGACGTATTTGAAGCAGACAATCGGAAATTCCAGCAACTGTGTCTGCAAATTGAAAAATACAAGCCAACGCAACAATCAATATAGAATCTCTACAAATGTATCGTTCCCCCGCAGAAAATTAGGTAAAGTAGCTAAGAATTTAACAACAACTTCCAAAGATGAACATAACATTCCTATGGTGAAACAAATATGGCATATCTCTAGCTTTGAAAAAGCAGGGATTCACCAACTGACATAGTTATGTACAATTTTTTATTATCAGGAATACCAAAGCTTAGAACTTTACAGTAGGATGACGAATATTAGCATAAGTACCCTAATCCTTGGGAAAGGGGGAGAATCGGTATATGTCTACCAAAAAAGGGACCATAGCAGACATCTTTATATTTTAGGCACCCGCAAATCGCATATGAGAAGAATATTCAAAAAAAAAACAGAAACTGGGTTTCAATCTTTAGCCAGATAAACCACAAAAGAAAATAAAGATATCTAAAGCACTGACTACTAAAAGCAGACATCTAATGATGCTATCACTTTGCAAGCTACGATTGTGGATGAAAGAAAGATCCAATAAATGAACTTACAAACGTATCAGCTTTATACACAATTAACTACTAACAAAATGCCTAACATGTTCATTAGCACGGCGAAAAAGATGACTCGTCTAAATATAGAACAGTAGGTTACACCCAATGTTCTCCTTGCTAATGTAGAAAATGCATGAACATTTCTATTTAGCTACTGGTGCTGTGAATCATTCAGCTAGAAAAAACTACTTGAAGCGCTCGATAGCCACATCCAGAAAGTTCTGGATTTTCTCTTTGCACAGAAGTTATTTTACATAATACTATTTTCGACTGTAGCTTTGTGCCGTAAACATGGTACTAAAGTTCTTACAGACACAACACAGTAAATAGAATCCTAGACTAAATCCAGCTTTTATACAAAGAACAGAGGATATGAGTTCACTAGAATAACAAACCGAACAACTACTCCAAACATAAGAACGCGAAATTAGAAGGGGCATAATTTACACTCCTCTAATGTCTAGGCTCACAAGGGGACCCAGAATTCTCCCCGTTGGCAGCTAATCAGTACAGCAGCAGAAACACAATGAATTCTCAAAACAAAACACCATCAAGCAAGCCTCACATCAGAAACGATCGGAACTGTACAATACTAGGTAGGTGCATATCAACATCAAGGACACGGGTATCTAGCTTTAAATGAACCTCCTAATTGGCCCAAGAACTAACAGATTCAGAGCAACACGGCTACGAAATTTGAACGCTCCTGCACTATTGCCTGAAACCTAAAGCACGGCCTAGAATGAAGAGCATGTGAGACGAACCTCGTCGTATCTCTCCTGAAAACGAGAAGCAGGGCTGGAAGAGCTTTTCCTTGAAGCACCCCCGCACGTATAAATACTACTACTAGGAGGGAGGAGGCGCACGCGCGCGCGCGCGCCGCCCGGAAATTGGGCAAGAAAGTAAAAGAAATTGCGTGGAAAGAACGAGGAATTAACCGCCCCCACCGTAAAAACGACGGCGGGAGGAGGCGTTTACCTCGCGGGGAGGAGGGACCGAGGCCGGGGCGACGGCGGCGGAGGCCGGGGTCCTTTTCCTCTCCGCCTCGGCGACGGTGGAGGGAAAGCGAGTGGCGGCGATGCGATCTCGGGATGGGGAGAGGCGGAGCAGAGACGACGAGAAAGGAGGGGGAGGAGGAGCTTGGAGATTAACGGCGGACGAAAAGCGACTTTCCTTTTTTCTGTTTTTTCGTTCGTCGGAGTGCGTGGTGATACTGTGGCAGAGAGACTGGTGGCAGAGTATCTTTCCTACAAACATTTGCATGTAGGCCATCGTGGTTGTTTCAAATTATATTATTGTCTCCATCGAATCTCCATCTTCACAAAAGATTTTGGGGTATCTTTGATTCTTTTATACAAATTCTGGAGTATTTGCAACTGTTACGAATTCTTCCTACATCTGAATGTTTGATTTATAGCATTTAATCTTGTAGGAATTTCCACAAAATAGCACCCTAAGCCTTTGAATTTACTCTTTGCCCAGGCTTCAAAATGTTCTTGGGTGATATGATGTGTATTTTACACAACATATTATAATATAGTTTTAACCAACTCAAACATGTTGCATAGTCTTTTTTTCCCCGGGAATACAATCAAATTAACTTTTTGTGCAGATATATTTTGTATGATGCAAACATGTGGTGATATTCCAATCATGTGTTTTTTTGAATCAAGTGAATCGATAAAAACTCTAATACTCCCTTTAAGACTTATGTGATCTCTGGGGACTTAGAATATAGAACAAATGCTTCCACTCGCTACTTTTTTTTCCTTTAAAAAAAGACTACTCACTAGTATTTATTGTACTGCGTCCTTAATAGTATTATGTAAGTCTTAGTGTGTAGGCACCACAGAGATGACACATAATAAGCTTAATATCATGTATGCACCACAATTAGTATACTTAGCTTTAATGTGTTTTTCCGTAATATATAATCCATAAATTGAGCTTGCTACGTTACTTTTCTTAGTATTCATAAATCACATATTAATAATTTATTTTGATTGTTCTCTCTAAAGCACGGTCATGCACATTTTATTAGTTGGCATCATTTTTTTTGACCATGTCTTAGTTGGCAGCATTGAAGCACAAGCAATATATCAAATTATGTACCTTCACATGGTACCAAAAGCTACTTAAAACAATGCACTGAACGAACATAATAGCGTGAAGGAACAAGGAGAAGAAACAGCGTCCCATAAACAAAACTATAATAGCAAGAACAAGGGAACAAACTCCAAGGGTTGGATGATTCTAATGTGCTCTACTTGCTAATTAAATATAGATAGGATCATAGGAGCAAAGCACAAAGTTGGCCGGGTTCTACGTTAGCATAAGAATGCTTCCCCCTTGTAGTGCTAGAAGACTTAGGGTGCGGTATGGATGTCATATAATGTCTGAACTATAGTTGGGGCTTGTTCATCCTAAATGTGGCCCTTAGCCAAACTGTAAACCACATCTGACCCTTCGAAAAACTTTTGAACTTCTATGCCTCCTGTAGTGTAATATCCCAGGTAACGGGGTTACAAAAAAATAGAGGAAACAGATGTGTGCATTGCATTCATGCATAGAAAATCTGGGGAATTTTTGCGCTTTAAAGTAAAACAGTCACAGTAACTGAAGTTTCACTTGACCTTTGTGGAATTGAAGTAGCTCATCAAGGCAAGCGCTATAAACCTCAATGTGACTCTATTAAAACATTGTTTTGGGTAGAGATAATTTGATCTAAGGGGTTAGATCAAATGGAAATACAATCAACACAAGAACTTATTAATCAAGGATCAACTACTTGATCTTATTAAAGATCACAACATGATATTCCTTGCCATACCATATGAACATCCATTTAATTGGAAATCAAGTAACAATAATTGGAGAAACTATTCTTCACTTATCTTCTCCATGTCTTAAACAAATCCATGATCCTACCATAAACCTCATGGTATTCATTCTACTTTATTCCCGGAAACAAGATAAGGAGATTCAACTTAAGAAATATATATTCTTCTCTATTCCAAATAGTTTTACATCAAACCTAGAGAGGTGAGAGTTCTATTATAATTATTAGAGAAGCAATAACAAACCTTGAGCTAAACTTTGGATATACATCCAAGTACTCAAATCATCATCTTTAAGAGGAACCCTAGGATATTATTCAAGACATTCCTAGAGAGAGAAACCATTTATGTTAAACATAGATATTGATGATCACATCAATCCCTATGGAGCCTAACCTTAAGTTAGTATTAAAGTCCTTTCCAAAATGAGAGAGACCATTGATACCACTCTTAGCTTTACCTATTTAAGAATAAAGGACAACCTTTGAATTAAAGTATTAGGTTGAAAACCATTTCCCTTGGAGTGGTGAGATAACCTAATATCACATGAAATAATATCATACCCTGAATTGATGAGGTGAGGAAGAGACTAACCCAATTAAACTAGACAAATGAAACCTTAGCCTAGATACCTAAGGAGATATTAGGAGTACACCATAAACCCTAGAATAACCATTCCTAAATGAGAAAGCTCAACCTATGGTGTTATACTCAAGATAATTAAGACAACCATAACCATGCCCATTCAAGAGACTACAAAAGAAAGTATATATTTACTTGATCAAGACAACACTTGATCTTGAGAGTGAGAAACCTAATTCTTGAGAGATAACTTTGGAAGCCAAACCTTTGATCATTACAAATTGGGTAATGATCATATACTCTAAGAATTGGGAGTAGAAGCCATTCGTAATAGTGGACCAAGATAATGCCATAATCATGAGTTGGAGAAATAGAAGGATAAGCCAGAAGTTAAACCCTATATGATAAATAGATATAATTCACCACATGAAATTATAGGGAGATCACTAGTAAGTAACCCTAGGCCCATATCTCAACCCTAACTTATAAATCACTTGGTGATCATAAGTAGAATCCTACCACATTTATATTCCACCTATTCTTCACTTAAGAACCACAAGAAAACCTTTAGAGTCAAACTCTATACTTTATATGGTGAGAAACCATCCATCCATATGACCAAAGTTAACTATAAAAAGAACTATAACCACTGTAGTTATTTTAATGATTAATTGAGAATAATAATAGAAGTTAATTGGTACAAGATAAAACCAATTCTCAAATCCTTAGCAATTAGGGAAGCACATGAAATATTAAGCAAGTAACCACTTTATCATGGTTAGGGGAGATTAACCCTAGCACATGCAATATAATGTCATCCCAATTCTATAAACTAGAATTGTATCTCAACCCTAGTTTGTGTATCACTTGGGTGATCACCACTATAAACCTAATTCACATTTGAGTTCCAAACCAATTGCCATTAGGTAAATATCACTAGAACCCTAGTGTGGCATATTAATAAAATCTTATGCTTCAATTATTAAACCTGAGAAAAAACATTGTGATACATCTTATAATTAAAACCACAAGTGTAATTATCAACCACTTATCTATTTAATTAAGACCCAACCTTGAGGAGAGTAATATCTACTCTAGGTATTTCAAAGTGTTAATAGACCATAACACCAATGTTAATTTTAATAAGGGTTATCAACAAACCTACAAAACCTTAATAAAAATTGCTCACATAGAATAACATGCAAGTGATTAATTAGTCAAATAGGAACTAAGATATAATAACAACTTCAGAAATACCTTGAGAAGAAAGTATCAACTCTTACATTTCTAAATTAAAGGGAATTCATAATAAAAGGGAAATCAAAGTGAAAGTATAATTCATGTCTAATTGCTATTTTTGAATCACCCATTAGTATGTAATATAATCTACTGTGAAACACTTGTTTCAAATAGAATAATGATGTGATAGTTATCACACAACATCGAAATGGAATTAACATATAAAACACCTGCAAATAAAACAGAATTCAAATATGAATTCAAATGGGCAAATTGAAAACAGAAAATAAAAAAATAGAAAGAAGAAAAGGAGAGGAAGCTTACCAGACCTCACAGGCCACCGCAGCCCAGCACCACAGCCCACCAGGCAGCCCATGGAGCACACACAAAAGGCCAAGCCCACCAGAAACGGTCCAACTTACCGCTTCGAGCGGATAAGAGCGAGGAGGAGGTCTTCCTCTTCGTCTCGCTCGCTCGACGCGCGCAGAGAGCGCCACGACTCCGGCGAGCCACGTCCCGGCCGCCGAAGTGGACTTCCTCGACCAACGAAGACCGTCGGAGGGGTATAAATACCCAGAGGAACCCTAGCCATCGTTCTTTTCCTCTCTTTCTGCTCCAAAAATTCATCCATGCCGAAACTCTAGTCGCCGGCCATTCAACCTCGCCGTCGACTGGAGCAACCCTAAGCCTCGCCGTGACCACCACTGAGATCGCCGTCCTCGACATACTCGGCCTGCAAGAGGAATCGGTCCAGAGCAACCTGTAGATCCGTCGTCGAGCTCGTCTTCTCCGCCACCGGGAGATGCCGATTACCACGATTCCGACCATCCCCGGCCTCGCCACCAAGCCCTACGGCCTCCTGGTGAGCTCCTGCATCTCATCGTGTCCCTGGCCTGCTCGATTCTGCCCTGCATCGCCTCTGTGTCGCTGGCCCGTGCGCGCCGCCGCAGCACGTCGCCGCCGTTCACGCTCCGGTGACAATTAGGGAGCGGCGCCGCCACCATTAGGTTCCTCACCGTGCCGCGGTTCGATTAGGCGTAGTCGCTCGTCCCGGGGAGCAGCCTAGCTCCGGCGCCGTCACCGGCAACCCACCGGCAGTAAACCCCCTGGCCACGTTCCCCATTTTGACCATTCAACGCCACCGTGGTCGCTGACGTGTCTCTGGCCCACATGTCAGTGACCAGGTGGGTAGCCTAACCCGGTACATATAGTAATTTTAGTTTAAATTTAATTCCAGTAAATTACTGCAACTTCAAATGAATTTAGAAAATCCAAATTAAGTCAGAAAAATATAAATGAGATCTTAAAATTCTTATAAACGAAAATTCTACCCAATAAAAATATAAAAGGAAATTTTTATTTTCAATAAAAATTTAATTATTTAACACTTGTTATTTAAACCTTTAATTTTAATTCCAAATTTAATTAAAATTCAATAATTAACAAAAACTTCTAAAAATTAATAAAAACCAATAAGTAAATCAGGAAAATAATAAAACTAATTTTCCTTTGCTTATAATTTATTAAATCCTTAATAGGAGGATTTAAATCCTAATTAATATTTACTTTAATTATTAATTCTTTAAAAATAATAAAAGGACAAATCCAATATTATTTTAATTCCAAAGTTATTAATAACTTCAACTTTATTAATGAAGTTATTAATACAAGAATTATAGAGTAATTAGGAAACCCTAGTTCCATTATAAAACAAAGTGTTAACCATCTAATTTCAGTGGAAGCCTAAAACCCTAAATTAATTAGGAACTCTAGTTCTGTTATTACATATGAACCCTAATTTGCTTCTAACCTAAACCCAAGGTTAGAACAGGTGATCATGGTACTTCAATTCAAATCATAGAGCCACCCTTAGCAACTAAAAGACATACCTATGTCCACATAAAATGTAGAACCCTATCACTAGCAATTTAGTATTCCATGTATGCATATCACTAAACCTAGTTGATCAAGTAGGATCAACCAAGTTTAAATCCTAGCTTCTACTCGTCAAAACCATCATCCTTATTCATCCATGCTTAGCATCACACCATTGTGATGAACCCAAATAGCATCTAGGCTCAATATTTATCATTACATAACCATAGTCCACTCGAACCCTACAAATACTTCATAATTATGAACCATCCTATTTAGGAGTCAATAATTCCTTACTTAGTGGATCCAGTGAGCAAAACCTAGACAACCTCAACCCAAATTGATATACTTCTTATTATTTAAGAAGTATGTTCTTCAAAAGTTATTCTTTTAAAAAAAATAAGGAATCATCACCAACCCCGCTTATAAGGACCTATAAACCCTAGCCAGCCTATCACTAGCAAGATAAACCAACCCTGACAACAACCATGCATAATGAATTGCTTAAGATGCCTAAGCTTATTTCAACCTTACAAGCCCTAGTTGCTGATGAATCCAACTATGTTGTGATCCATCTTATACTTACTCCAGAAACTACTTGGAACCAGAATAAATTATAACAAAACACAAACCCAATTGTCATACTTGTTCTTCATTAAAGAACATGTTCTTCAAAAGTTATTCTTTTGAAGAATATAACAAGTAATCATTAACCATGCCATATAGTACTAAAACTCGACAACCGATCTTTACATGTTAACATTATGCCAATTATCATTCTTTGTGTGCTCAATTGATTACTCGTACTTTATTATCTACCCGTTCATGATACCAAGTAATCACACCCGAATAAGAACCTTGTTTGTGAATCACTCTAAAAGTGCAACACACCCTAAACCAATCATTACCACTCACTAATCCTAAATCATCGGGGTTAGGTCACGCTTAGAGCGATTGCATCTCATTCTTATGCATTATTGCATCTTTGCCAATCTTTAAGCATCGTCCTTACCGGACGATGATGCTATTTCAGAATTTGGAGTTATTGCGTATCGAAGACCTTTGCCCGCATAATCTTGCAGTCAAGAAAGGCAAGTTCATCACTTGCTCATGTCATTCGAGTATTTCTATCAAATTACTTGTAAAGTATTATGGTTATCACTATTGCATACAAACCAAAACCACTACTTTCATAATTATGAATATGACTATGTGGTGGGCAATGGAACCATGGATTGTGTTGATATGGTGGAGGTTCCATTGCAAGGGTTAATATCCATCTAGGATTAAACAACAAATGTCGCCAGTGATTCTTGTGCCGTAATACCCGTGTTAACCATAAGATCCGGAGTGGGACGGAGTAGTCAAAAGTGTTTCCACCTCTCGTTCATCAACGGATGCGCTTACCGTAGACGGTTGTATCTTGCGGAGCAATTGGTGGGTGGGGAGCCCCTTCTAATTCCCCACGGTATAGTCGTTGCTTACCGTAGACGGTTGTCGCTTGCGGAACAATTGGTGGGTGGGGATCCCCTTCTAATTCCCCACGGTAATGTGGTCTATGATGGGTTGCGACTACCGGCGAAGGAGTTTGGTTAACGAGTCCCAAACTGTTGTCGTGGTCGGGGTCCACCCTGAAATTACGGGAATAATGGGACCGACGAGGACCCAGGGTCGGGGTATGCAACAAAGGGTGGGTGTTCGAGGTAGCGGAAGAACATGATTGGCTAGACCTTATACCGGGCCTCACACCAAAGGAAGTGTGGACGGGAAAGCTGCCCGGTTGGCACCAAGGTTAAGATCTCTTATGGGTAAAGCAACACACCTCTGCAGAGTGTAAAGAACCGTGACCTGTCACTCCCTCGTTCCGGGATATGGAATCGCGAACGCGGCCGGAAAGGAGCTCCATGAAGTTCTAGTAAACCGGTGAAGGCCGACGGACATAGTTCTTCTGAATAAAAGCAACCTTTTGAAGAAATGATTATGAAAACCTGCATTGGTATTAGACTATTCTGGTCTAATGCTGTAGCTAGTGCATTAAACACCTCTTTCCTATAATGAACTTGTTGAGTACGCTCGTACTCATCCCACTCTTAAATCCCCGCTTAGATATGGAGGCATCGAAGGAGGATCTACAGTACAACTCGAAGGCCGAGGAGTCAACAACTACTTCACGAGACAGGACCTTGCCAGAAGAGTCAGATACCTCATCCAACAAGGAGAAAACCTAGAATAGCCATAGAAGGGAACTAGCTTCCTAAACCTAGCTCCTATTTAGCTAGAATCTATTCTTAGCCTTTATAGCTAGTCAAATACTCTACAAATAGAGTTCGTGATAGGATTAGACTACGAGTCGTTCTTCTGGAGTTATCCGCAGCTTTACCTCATTGTAAAGTAGGAGGTCGTGATGATCTTATGTAACAGAGTCAATGTTGTAATTCTATAGACATGCCTTGGACCCGCATATGTTTCGTTGTACCACTCGAGCGATATAATACTCGTGGAACAGTTGTTTCATTGGTATTATATCGGACTTGCATACTACACCATGCGAGTGGTATGCCGGGTCACCACAGCTTGGTATCGAAGCAAATGCTTTGACCCTAGGATTAAAACCCTTTAAAGGAGACCTATAGGATTGGTAGTGTCTATAGGAAGTCGTCTTAGTTAAACCAAATCTTTTTATGACTTGAGATGGATATTCACTTGATAATAATCCTGACACACTTGAGTCAACATTTCTTACCTATATTTCCTAAGTAATGTTAGCTAGCTAATCTCAAATTATGTAGGATACTTTTAAGACCCTAAAATAATTATGAGTAGACCACAGTTGGTATACAATACATGGTAGTCCAAAGAGAGGATACAACCATAAGGAAGATATCCTATTGGAAGATGTGTACTGATACGTCTCCAACGTATCGATAATTTCTTGTGTTCCATGCCACTTTATTGATGTTATCTACATGTTTTATGCACACTTTATGTCATATTCGTGCATTTTCTGGAACTAACCTATTAACAAGATGCCGAAGTGCCGCTGTCGTTTTCTCGCTGTTTTTGGTTTCGTAAATCCTAGTAAAGAAATATTCTCGGAATTGGACGAAATAAAAGCCCGGAGGCCTATTTTCTCACGAAGCTTCCGGAAGACCGAAGACGAGACGAAGAGGGGCCACGGGGTGGCCAAACCCTAGGCGGCGCGGCCCCCCTTGGCCGCGCGGCCCCGTGGTGTGGGCCCCCCGTGCCGCCTCTCGACTTGCCCTTCCGCCTACTTAAAGCCTCCGTGACGAGACCCCCGTACCGAGAGCCACGATACGGAAAACATTACCGAGACGCCGTCGCCGCGCGATCCCATCTCGGGGATCCTCGGAGATCGCCTCCGGCACCCTGCCGGAGAGGGGAATCATCTCCCGGAGGACTCTACACCGCCATGGTCGCCTCCGGAGTGATGAGTGAGTAGTCTACCCCTGGACTATGGGTCCATAGCAGTAGCTAGATGGTTGTCTTCTCCCCATTGTGCTATCATTGTCGGATCTTGTGAGCTGCCTATCATGATCAAGATCATCTATATGTAATTCTATATGTTGCGTTTGTTGGGATCCGATGAATAGAGAATACTTGTTATGTTGATTATCAAAGTTATGCTTATGTGTTGTTTATGATCTTGCATGCTCTCCGTTACTAGTAGATGCTCTGGCCAAGTAGATGCTTTTAACTCCAAGAGGGAGTACTTATGCTCGATAGTGGGTTCATGCCCGCATTGACACCGGGACGAGTGACGTAAAGTTCTAAGGTTGTGTTGTGTCTGTTGCCACTAGGGATAAAACATTGATGCTATGTCTAAGGATGTAGTTGTTGATTACATTACGCACCATACTTAATGCAATTGTCCGTTGCTTTGCAACTTAATACTCGGAGGGGGTTCGGATGATAACCTCGAAGGTGGACTTTTTAGGCATAGATGCGATTGGATGGCGGTCTATGTACTTTGTCGTAATGCCCAATTAAATCTCACTATACTCATCATGATATGTATGTGCATGGTCATGCTCTCTTTATTTGTCAATTGCCCAACCGTAATTTGTTCACCCAACATGCTCGTTCGTCTTATGGGAGAGACACCTCTAGTGAACTGTGGACCCCGGTCCAATTCTCTTTACTGAAATACAATCTATCGCAATACTTGTTTCTACCGTTTTCTCCGCAAACAATCATCTTCCACACAATACGGTTAATCCTTTGTTACAGCAAGCCGGTGAGATTGACAACCTCACCGTTTCGTTGGGGCAAAGTAGCTTGGTTGTGTTGTGCGGGTTCCACGTTGGCGCCGAATCTCCGGTGTTGCGCCGCACTACATCCCGCCGCCATCAACCTTCAACGTGCTTCTTGGCTCCTCCTGGTTCGATAAACCTTGGTTTCTTTCTCGAGGGAAAACTTGCTCGCCGTGCGCATCATACCTTCCTCTTGGGGTTGCCCAACGAACGTGTGAAATACACGCCATCAAGCATATTTTCTCGGGCGCCGTTGCCGGGGAGATCAAGACACGCTCGCAAGGGGAGTCTCCACTTCTCAATCTCTTTACTTTGTTTTTGTCTTGCTTAGTTTTATTTACTACTTTGTTTGCTGCACTAAATCAAAATACAAAAAAAAATTAGTTGCTAGTTTTACTTTATTTGCTATCTTGTTTGCTATATCAAAAACACAAAAAAATTAGTTACTTGTTTTACTTTATTTAATATCATGCATGTTTTTATTTCACTAGTTAAGCATAATGGAAAACAACAAAAATATGAGAGATCTTTATGGACTTTATCTTGAATTAGGACATGATGTGTTTGAAGAGAGAATTAAAAACCCATGGAACTTTATATGCATGCTAATGGGAATGTTATTACTATGGATGCTTTGAACACCATTGTTGCTAATGCTATGGAAAATTCTAAGCTTGGGGAAGCTGGCTCTGATGAGCATGATCTTTTTAGTCCCCCAAGCATTGAGGAGAAAATTTTCTTTTATGATTACAATATGCCTCCTATATATGATGATAGCCACTTTGTTGAATTTGCTCCCACTACAACTAATAAAATTGATTATGCTTATGTGGAGAGTAATAATTTTATGCATGAGACTCATGATAAGAATGCTTTATGTGATAGTTATATTGTTGAGTTTGCTCATGATGCTACTGAAAGTTATTATGAGAGAGGAAAATATGGTTGTAGAAATTTTCATGTTACTAAAATGCCTCTCTATGAGCTGAAATTTTTGATGCTACACTTGTTTTATCTTCCTATGCTTGTTACTTTGCTCTTCATGAACTTGTTTATTTACAAGATTCCTATGCATAGGAAGCATGTTAGACTTAAATGTGTTTTGAATTTGCCTCTTGATGCTCTCTTTTGCTTCAAATACTATTTCTTGCGAGTGCATCATTAAAACTCGCTGAGCCCATCTTAATGGCTATAAAGAAAAGAACTTCTTGGGAGATAACCCATGTGTTATTTTGCTACAGTACTTTGTTTTATATTTGTGTCTTGGAAGTTGTTTACTACTGTAGCAACCTCTCCTTATCTTAGTTTTGAGTTTTGTTGTGCCAAGTTAAGCCGTTGATAGAAAAGTAAGTACTAGATTTGGATTACTGCGCAGTTCCAGATTTCTTTGCTGTCACGAATCTGAGCCCACTGCCCTGCAGGAAGCTCAGAAAATTATGCCAATTTACGTGCATGATCCTCAGATATGTACGCAACTTTCATTCAATTTGAGCATTTTCATTTGAGCAGGTCTGGTGGCCTAATAAAATCCATCTTTACGGACTGTTCTGTTTTGACAGATTCTGCCTTTTATTTCGCATTGCCTCTTTTGCTATGTTGGATGAATTTCTTTGATCCATTAATGTCCAGTAGCTTTATGCAATGTCCAGAAGTGTTAAGAATGATTGTGTCACCTCTGAACATGTTAATTTTTATTGTCCACTAACCCTCTAATGAGTTGTTTCGAGTTTGGTGTGGAGGAAGTTTTCAAGGATCAAGAGAGGAGTATGATGCAACATGATCAAGGAGAGTGAAAGCTCTAAGCTTGGGGATGCACCCGGTGGTTCACCCCTTCATATATCAAGAAGACTCAAGCGTCTAAGCTTGGGGATGCCCAAGGCATCCCCTTCTTCATCAACAAATTATCAGGTTCCTCCCCTGAAACTACATTTTTATTCAGCCACATCTTATGTGCTTTTTCTTGGAGCGTCGGTTTGTTTTTATTTTTGTTTTGTTTGAATAAAATGGATCCTAGCATTCACTTTATGGGAGAGATACACACTCCGCTGTAGCATATGGACAAATATGTCCTTGGTTTCTACTCATAGTATTCATGGCGAAGTTTCTCCTTCGTTAAATTGTTATATGGTTGGAATTGGAAAATGATACATGTAGTAATTGCTATAAATGTCTTGGGTAATGTGATACTTGGCAATTGTTGTGCTCATGTTTAAGCTCTTGCATCATATGCTTTGCACCCATTAATGTTAAAATACATAGAGCATGCTAAAATTTGGTTTGCATATTTGGTTTCTCTAAGGTCTAGATAATTTCTAGTATTGAGTTTGAACAACAAGGAAGACGGTGTAGAGTCTTATAATGCTTTCAATATGTCTTTTATGTGAGTTTTGCTGTACTAGTTCATCCTTGTGTTTGCCTCAAACAACCTTGCTAGCCTAAACCTTGTATCGAGAGGGAATACTTCTCATGCATCCAAAATACTTGAGCCAACCACTATGCCATTTGTGTCCACCATACCTACCTACTACATGGTATTTCCTGCCATTCCAAAGTAAATTGCTTGAGTGCTACCTTTAAACAATTCAAAATTTATTACCTCTTATTTGTGTCAATGTTTTATAGCTCATGAGGAAGTATGTGGTGTTTATCTTTCAATCTTGTTGGGCAACTTTCACCAATGGACTAGTGGCTTCATCCGCTTATCCAATAATTTTGCAAAAAGAGTCGGCAATGGGATTCCCAGTCCCAAATTAATTAACAAAAATAGACACTCCTCCATGGTATGTGATTGTTGGACGGCACCCGAAGGATTCGGTTAGCCATGGCTTGTGTAAGCAAAGGTTGGGAGGAGTGTCATCATAATAAAACTAAAATAAAAAGGCACTCCTTCATGGTATGAGATTGTTGGCGTGCACCCGAGGATTCGGTTAGCCATGGTTTGTGAAAGAAAGGTTGGAAGGAGTGCCACCCAAAAATAAAATAAAATGGGAGCCGCTCTTTGAAGGTTTGTCTGGCAAGGGGGTTAGAGTACCCGCTACCATTCGTTGACAACAACAAACACCTCTCAAAACTTTACTTTTATGCTCTTTTCATGTTTTCAAAATCAAAGCTCTAGCACAAATATAGCAATCGATGCTTTTCCTCTATGAGGACCATTCTTTTACTTTCAATGTTGAGTCAGTTCACCTATTTCTCTCCACCTCAAGAAGCAAACACTTGTGTGAACTCGTGCATTGATTCTTACATACTTGCTTATTGCACTTATTATATTACTCTATGTTGACAATATCCATGAGATATATATGTTACAAGTTGAAAGCAACCGCTGAAACTTAATCTTCTTTTGTGTTGCTTCAATACCTTTACTTTGAATTATTGCTTTATGAGTTAACTCTTATGCAAGACTTATTGATGCTTGTCTTGAAGTGCTATTCATGAAAAGTCTTTGCTTTATGATTCACTTGTTTACTCATGTCATCACCATTGTTTTGATCGCTGCATTCTCTACATATGCTTTACAAATAGTATGATCAAGTTTATGATGGCATGTCACTCCAGAAATTATCTTTGTTATCGTTTTACCTCGCTCGGGACGAGCGGAACTAAGCTTAGGGATGCCGATACGTCTCCAACGTATCGATAATTTCTTGTGTTCCATGCCACTTTATTGATGTTATCTACATGTTTTATGCACACTTTATGTCATATTCGTGCATTTTCCGGAACTAACCTATTAACAAGATGCCGAAGTGCCGCTTGCTGTTTTCTCGCTGTTTTTGGTTTCAGTAAATCCTAGTAAAGAAATATTCTCGGAATTGGACGAAATAAAAGCCCGGAGGCCTATTTTCTCACGAAGCTTCCGGAAGACCGAAGACGAGACGAAGAGGGGCCACGGGGTGGCCAAACCCTAGGCGGCGCGGCCCCCTTGGCCGCGCGGCCCCGTGGTGTGGGCCCCCCGTGCCGCCTCTCGACTTGCCCTTCCGCCTACTTAAAGCCTCCGTGACGAGACCCCCGCACCGAGAGCCACGATACGGAAAACATTACTGAGACGCCGTCGCCGCGGATCCCATCTCGGGGGATCCTGGAGATCGCCTCCGGCACCCTGCCGGAGAGGGGAATCATCTCCCGGAGGACTCTACACCGCCATGGTCGCCTCCGGAGTGATGAGTGAGTAGTCTACCCCTGGACTATGGGTCCATAGCGGTAGCTAGATGGTTGTCTTCTCCCCATTGTGCTATCATTGTCGGATCTTGTGAGCTGCCTATCATGATCAAGATCATCTATATGTAATTCTATATGTTGCGTTTGTTGGGATCCGATGAATAGAGAATACTTGTTATGTTGATTATCAAAGTTATGCTTATGTGTTGTTTATGATCTTGCATGCTCTCCGTTACTAGTAGATGCTCCGGCCAAGTAGATGCTTTTAACTCCAAGAGGGAGTACTTATGCTCGATAGTGGGTTCATGCCTCGCATTGACACCGGGACAAGTGACGTAAAGTTCTAAGGTTGTGTTGTGTTGTTGCCACTAGGGATAAAACATTGATGCTATGTCTAAGGATGTAGTTGTTGATTACATTACGCACCATACTTAATGCAATTGTCTGTTGCTTTGCAACTTAATACTCGGAGGGGGTTCGGATGATAACCTCGAAGGTGGACTTTTTAGGCATAGATGCAGTTGGATGGCGGTCTATGTACTTTGTCGTAATGCCCAATTAAATCTCACTATACTCATCATGATATGTATGTGCATGGTCATGCTCTCTTTATTTGTCAATTGCCCAACCGTAATTTGTTCACCCAACATGCTGTTCGTCTTATGGGAGAGACACCTCTAGTGAACTGTGGACCCCGGTCCAATTCTCTTTATCGAAATACAATCTACTCGCAATACTTGTTTCTACCGTTTTCTCTGCAAACAATCATCTTCCACACAATACGGTTAATCCTTTGTTACAAGCAAGCCGGTGAGATTGACAACCTCACTCGTTTCGTTGGGGCAAAGTAGCTTGGTTGTGTTGTGCAGGTTCCACGTTGGCGCCGGAATCTCCGGTGTTGCGCCGCACTACATCCCGCCGCCATCAACCTTCAACGTGCTTCTTGGCTCCTCCTGGTTCGATAAACCTTGGTTTCTTTCTGAGGGAAAACTTGCTGCTGTGCGCATCATACCTTCCTCTTGGGGTTGCCCAACGAACGTGTGAAATACACGCCATCATGTACCAACACATGTTATGGTTAAGTAAGGATTATCCAGACCTGTAATAGGAGTAATATCAAGTGATGAAGATAGTTATATGAGGAAAATATCCTATTAGAAGGTGTAAACCAATACAAGTAATGGATAAGTAAAAATATCCCAAATTGTGAAACATTTGATAGTAAGTGGTAAATATAAGTTAGATGCAGTAGTATAGACCATGATGAGTCAATCATGGAGGAAATAAAGAGGTATAGGAATAATGTATGCCTACTTACATAGTAGAGATAGTAATCACATATGATTCACTTGAGATTCATTATGTGATGTACTAGAACATCATAAATACTTAAGAGGAGTACAATAATAAGTCAGGTGTTCAATAATAGTGCAAGATTTGTGCTCCAAAACCATGGGAAGTGTGCCAAGCACATCATGACCATAGTCTTATGATAATATAAACACTTGGAAGCATAGGAGCTATATTTCCATAGTATGTGTTTAGAGTAGCAATGTTAGAACCTAGACATATCATGTGAGATAGTCCTCAACAAAATGGAAGTTAAGTAGTACTTCCAGAGAAAATTAGGTTAACTTTAACTATCCTAGCCCACTTTGTTTCAAGTTTATCTCATTGCAAATGTGCAATTAAGGTAAAGTTGAGACAAATAGTAGAATCCCATCTATTCGTGCTAAGTATCACGATACAACCCTATTTATGTGGTGTTATATACTACACATCTCAGCCTGATGTTTAGAGATGTCTTACTCAACTAATATATTCAGGTTTATGATGGTGTGTATTATATGCACAAAGCTGAATCTTCTTGGATTTTATTGGATTTTCATTGTTTGACTAGATCCATACATGAAGTTTGACTTTGGTATGCAAATGCATGTTGCAATATCAAGTTCCTACTTGATGCTATAGATCTAGAGGGTAATGGTATTCGTGTGAGGAAGTGACGAATTCTAAAGATTCTGAAGACAAGATGAAGGTTCATCAGAAGAAGGAGTAAAGTTGTGGGAAACAACCATAAAACTCTGAAGGAAGTACCCACCATAACTCATGCTTAGCCTCAACAGAGGAGTACTTTAGTACGAAAGAAGCATGAAGGTGAGAAATATAATGATTATGGTGAAGCTGAAGCAGATCCATAGTCAATATAGAAGAGGGAATGCAGGGGAAATCCCTTAGGATACTATATTCATAGTGTCAGCTAGGGGTTTTCTTGCAAAATAAACCCTGAATGAAGGAAGATGATTTATGAAAATATAGCAGTTATAAGAAGACCATAGTTGATATCAGAAGACCACAATTGGTATAGTATCAATACTGCGAGATAAAGTAGAAGATGTCTCGTCCAGTTGATCAGAACCTATAATAGAATCCATTTTTTAGATATCAAATAGCCACAGTTGGTATAATAACCACAACTGGTATCAGTTGGTATTACAAATAGTCCACGATTTAATTAGTTGTAACAAAAGTTTGTGAACAAATAAAAATCTTGTCAGCCAAATAGCTAGATCTATAAACATTTAGTCAAAGGATTCACATTGGATGTCCACGATTGAGTGGATACACCACAAAGTTTCTTCGCAAAACCTTAGAGGAATATAAATTAGAAACAAGACCTATACCAATATTCTAACATAAGTCCAATAGTTGGAAGAAATGGAGTTGAAGACCATAAGAAAACTCTAAGGGGTAGAGTAAAATATTGAGTTGGATGTACAACAACTCAATATTTTGAGCAAGATAGTTGAGGAAGGTCTGAACTGAGAGGAAGTTCGATCTTATTCTCATAAGATCGTTGGACAATACTTTCAGAAGGATTTCAGACAGAAGCCGAGGTTCATACCTCGAGGACGTAAGAAGGGATTATAACTTGAGCAAGTGAGTAGTATTTACTCAGAAGTACGAAAGCTCAAGTCAAGCATAAAGAAGTTGGATGAAGAAAATACTATAGACCAAATACAACTCAAGGAGGCCAAAGATCGAAGTACATTGAACATACCAAAACTAAAGTCTAGTTGAAAGATTCCTTTCATGGAACCTAAATAACCTAAAATAGTTATAGGTATCAACTATAAACCATGATTGGATGGACTAAATGAGTCTAATTCATTCTTAAGGAAATAAACCATCACGACCATTTCCATGGTCAGTACCTTACTAAGTACCAATATTGAAGTTTTGGTAGTAAGGGAAAAACAAAGACCTATTTTATCAAATAGGAGAATGTTATCCAATTAGTCCTCAATAAATACTGCCAGGACAAGAAGAAGTCCCGATCATTGAATCCTCAATGAGAAAGGAAACGAGATTATAATATTGAAAGAAATCATGGAATTGAAGTACAGAGCCATGGTTCAGAGACAGGTATTATTGGATTCCAGGAAGAAAATCATAGAACTGGAGTAAGAACTAATGTTCAGAGACAAACCCTAATGGATTCCAGGAAGAGTCTGGACAAGGGATATATTCAATTATATCCAGTGAGATCACCAAGGAGTTTGAGAAAAGATGTAGTCTGCACAAGTCTGATCCACACTCCGAAACGTGAGAGATATCAAACTTCGAGGACGAAGTTTAGTTTAAGGGGTAGAGACCGTAATATCCCGGTAACGGGGTTACAAAAAATAGAGGAAACGAGATGTGTGCATTGCATTCATGCATAGAAAATCTGGGGAATTTTCGCGCTTTAAAGTAAAACAGTCACAGTAACTGAAGTTTCACTTGACCTTGGTGGAATTGAAGTAGCTCATCAAGGCAAGCGCTATAAACCTCAATGTGACTCTGTTAAAACATTGTTTTGGGTAGAGATAATTTGATCTAAGGGGTTAGATCAAATGGAAATACAATCAACACAAGAACTTATTAATCAAGGATCAACTACTTGATCTTATTAAAGATCACAACATGATATTCCTTGCCATACCATATGAACATCCATTTAATTGGAAATCAAGTAACAATAATTGGAGAAACTATTCTTCACTTATCTTCTCCATGTCTTAAACAAATCCATGATCCTAACATAAACCTCATGGTATTCATTCTACTTTATTCCTGGAAACAAGATAAGGAGATTCAACTTAAGAAATATATATTCTTCTCTATTCCAAATAGTTTTACATCAAACCTAGAGAGGTGAGAGTTCTATTATAATTATTAGAGAAGCAATAACAAACCTTGAGCTAAACTTTGGATATACATCCAAGTACTCAAATCATCATCTTTAAGAGGAACCCTAGGATATTATTCAAGACATTCCTAGAGAGAGAAACCATTTATGTTAAACATAGATATTGATGATCACATCAATCCCTATGGAGCCTAACCTTAAGTTAGTATTAAAGTCCTTTCCAAAATGAGAGAGACCATTCATACCACTCTTAGCTTTACCTATTTAAGAATAAAGGACAACCTTTGAATTAAAGTATTAGGTTGAAAACCATTTCCCTTGGAGTGGTGAGATAACCTAATATCACATGAAATAATATCATACCCTGAATTGATGAGGTGAGGAAGAGACTAACCCAATTAAACTAGACAAATGAAACCTTAGCCTAGATACCTAAGGAGATATTAGGAGTACACCATAAACCCTAGAATAACCATTCCTAAATGAGAAAGCTCAACCTATGGTGTTATACTCAAGATAATTAAGACAACCATAACCATGCCCATTCAAGAGACTACAAAAGAAAGTATATATTTACTTGATCAAGACAACACTTGATCTTGAGAGAGAAACCTAATTCTTGAGAGATAACTTTGGAAGCCAAACCTTTGATCATTACAAATTGGGTAATGATCATATACTCTAAGAATTGGGAGTAGAAGCCATTCAGAATAGTGGACCAAGATAATGCCATAATCATGAGATGGAGAAATAGAAGGATAAGCCAGAAGTTAAACCCTATATGATAAATAGATATAATTCACCACATGAAATTATAGGGAGATCACTAGTAAGTAACCCTAGGCCCATATCTCAACCCTAACTTATAAATCACTTGGTGATCATAAGTAGAATCCTACCACATTTATATTCCACCTATTCTTCACTTAAGAACCACAAGAAAACCTTTAGAGTCAAACTCTATACTTTATATGGTGAGAAACCATCCATCCATATGACCAAAGTTAACTATAAAAAGAACTATAACCACTGTAGTTATTTTAATGATTAATTGAGAATAATAATAGAAGTTAATTGGTACAAGATAAAACCAATTCTCAAATCCTTAGCAATTAGGGAAGCACATGAAATATTAAGCAAGTAACCACTTTATCATGGTTAGGGGAGATTAACCCTAGCACATGCAATATAATGTCATCCCAATTCTATAAACTAGAATTGTATCTCAACCCTAGTTTGTGTATCACTTGGGTGATCACCACTATAAACCTAATTCACATTTGAGTTCCAAACCAATTGCCATTAGGTAAATATCACTAGAACCCTAGTGTGGCATATTAATAAAATCTTATGCTTCAATTATTAAACCTGAGAAAAAACATTGTGATACATCTTATAATTAAAACCACAAGTGTAATTATCAACCACTTATCTATTTACTTAAGACCCAACCTTGAGGAGAGTAATATCTACTCTAGGTATTTCAACGTGTTAATAGACCATAACACCAATGTTAATTTTAATAAGGGTTATCAACAAACCTACAAAACCTTAATAAAAATTGCTCACATAGAATAACATGCAAGTGATTAATTAGTCAAATAGGAACTAAGATATAATAACAACTTCAGAAATACCTTGAGAAGAAAGTATCAACTCTTACATTTCTAAATTAAAGGGAATTCATAATAAAAGGGAAATCAAAGTGAAAGTATAATTCATGTCTAATTGCTATTTTGAATCACCCATTAGTATGTAATATAATCTACTGTGAAACACTTGTTTCAAATAGAATAATGATGTGATAGTTATCACACAACATCGAAGTGGAATTAACATATAAAACACCTGCAAATAAAACAGAATTCAAATATGAATTCAAATGGGCAAATTGAAAACAGAAAATAAAAAAAATAGAAAGAAGAAAAGGAGAGGAAGCTTACCAGACCTCACAGGCCACCGCAGCCCAGCACCACAGCCCACCAGGCAGCCCATGGAGCACACACAAAAGGCCAAGCCCACCAGAAACGGTCCAACTTACCGCTTCGAGCGGATAAGAGCGAGGAGGAGGTCTTCCTCTTCGTCTCTGCCTGCTCGACGCGCAGGAGAGCGCCACGACTCCGGCGAGCCACGTCCCGGCCGCCGAAGTGGACTTCCTCGACCAACGAAGACCGTCGGAGGGGTATAAATACCCAGAGGAACCCTAGCCATCGTTCTTTTCCTCTCTTTCTGCTCCAAAAATTCATCCATGCCGAAACTCTAGTCGCCGGCCATTCAACCTCGCCGTCGACTGGAGCAACCCTAAGCCTCGCCGTGACCACCACTGAGACCGCCGTGCTCGACATACTCGGCCTGCAAGAGGAATCGGTCCAGAGCAACCTGTAGAGCCGTCGTCGAGCTCGTCTTCTCCGCCACCGGGAGATGCCGATTACCACGATTCCGACCATCCCCGGCCTCGCCACCAAGCCCTACGGCCTCCTGGTGAGCTCCTGCATCTCATCGTGTCCCTGGCCTGCTCGATTCTGCCCTGCATCGCCTCTGTGTCGCTGGCCCGTGCGCGCCGCCCCAGCACGTCGCCGCCGTTCACGCTCCGGTGACAATTAGGGAGCGGCGCCGCCACCATTAGGTTCCTCACCGTGCCGCGGTTCGATTAGGCGTAGTCGCTCGTCCCGGGGAGCAGCCTAGCTCCGGCGCCGTCACCGGCAACCCGCCGGCAGTAAACCCCCTGGCCACGTTCCCCATTTTGACCATTCAACGCCACCGTGGTCGCTGACGTGTCTCTGGCCCACAGGTCAGTGACCAGGTGGGTAGCCTAACCCGGTACATATAGTAATTTTAGTTTAAATTTAATTCCAGTAAATTACTGCAACTTCAAATGAATTTAGAAAATCCAAATTAAGTCAGAAAAATATAAATGAGATCTTAAAATTCTTATAAAGGAAAATTCTACCCAATAAAAATATAAAAGGAAATTTTTATTTTCAATAAAAATTTAAATTTAACACTTGTTATTTAAACCTTTAATTTTAATTCCAAATTTAATTAAAATTCAATAATTAACAAAAACTTCTAAAAATTAATAAAAACCAATAAGTAAATCAGGAAAATAATAAAACTAATTTTCCTTTGCTTATAATTTATTAAATCCTTAATAGGAGGATTTAAATCCTAATTAATATTTACTTTAATTATTAATTCTTTAAAAATAATAAAAGGACAAATCCAATATTATTTTAATTCCAAAGTTATTAATAACTTCAACTTTATTAATGAAGTTATTAATACAAGAATTATAGAGTAATTAGGAAACCCTAGTTCCATTATAAAACAAAGTGTTAACCATCTAATTTCAGGTGGAAGCCTAAAACCCTAAATTAATTAGGAACTCTAGTTCTGTTATTACATATGAACCCTAATTTGCTTCTAACCTAAACCCAAGGTTAGAACAGGTGATCATGGTACTTCAATTCAAATCATAGAGCCACCCTTAGCAACTAAAAGACATACCTATGTCCACATAAAATGTAGAACCCTATCACTAGCAATTTAGTATTCCATGTATGCATATCACTAAACCTAGTTGATCAAGTTGGATCAACCAAGTTTAAATCCTAGCTTCTACTGTCAAAACCATCATCCTTATTCATCCATGCTTAGCATCACACCATTGTGATGAACCCAAATAGCATCTAGGCTCAATATTTATCATTACATAACCATAGTCCACTGAACCCTACAAATACTTCATAATTATGAACCATCCTATTTAGGAGTCAATAATTCCTTACTTAGTGGATCCAGTAGCAAAACCTAGACAACCTCAACCCAAATTGATATACTTCTTATTATTTAAGAAGTATGTTCTTCAAAAGTTATTCTTTTAAAAAAAATAAGGAATCATCACCAACCCTGCTTATAAGGACCTATAAACCCTAGCCAGCTATCACTAGCAAGATAAACCAACCCTGACAACAACCATGCATAATGAATTGCTTAAGATGCCTAAGCTTATTTCAACCTTACAAGCCGTAGTTGCTGATGAATCCAACTATGTTGTGATCCATCTTATACTTACTCCGAAACTACTTGGAACCAGAATAAATTATAACAAAACACAAACCCAATTGTCATACTTGTTCTTCATTAAAGAACATGTTCTTCAAAAGTTATTCTTTTGAAGAATATAACAAGTAATCATTAACCATGCCATATAGTACTAAAACTGACAACTGATCTTTACATGTTAACATTATGCCAATTATCATTCTTTGTGTGCTCAATTGATTACTGTACTTTATTATCTACCTGTTCATGATACCAAGTAATCACACTTGAATAAGAACCTTGTTTGTGAATCACTCTAAAAGTGCAACACACCCTAAACCAATCATTACCACTCACTAATCCTAAATCATCGGGGTTAGGTCACGCTTAGAGCGATTGCATCTCATACTTATGCATTATTGCATCTTTGCCAATCTTTTAAGCATCGTCCTTACCGGACGATGATGCTATTTCAGAATTTGGAGTTATTGCGTATCGAAGACCTTGCCTGCATAATCTTGCAGTCAAGAAAGGCAAGTTCATCACTTGCTCATGTCATTCGAGTATTTCTATCAAATTACTTGTAAAGTATTATGGTTATCACTATTGCATACAAACCAAAACCACTACTTTCATAATTATGAATATGACTATGTGGTGGGCAATGGAACCATGGATTGTGTTGATATGGTGGAGGTTCCATTGCAAGGGTTAATATCCATCTAGGATTAAACAACAAATGTCGCCAGTGATTCTTGTGCCGTAATACCCGTGTTAACCATAAGATCCGGAGTGGGACGGAGTAGTCAAAAGTGTTTCCACCTCTCGTTCATCAACGGATGCGCTTACCGTAGACGGTTGTATCTTGCGGAGCAATTGGTGGAGTGGGGAGCCCCTTCTAATTCCCCACGGTATAGCTGTTGCTTACCGTAGACGCGTTGTCGCTTGCGGAACAATTGGTGGGTGGGGATCCCCTTCTAATTCCCCACGGTAATGTGGTCTATGATGGGTTGCGGCCTACGGCGAAGGAGTTTGGTTAACGAGTCCCAAACCGTTGTCGTGGTCGGGGTCCACCCCGAAATTACGGGAATAATGGGACCGACGAGGACCCGGGGTCGGGGTATGCAACAAAGGGTGGGTGTTCGAGGTAGCGGAGGAACATGATTGGCTAGACCTTATACCGGGCCTCACACCAAAGGAAGTGTGGACGGGAAAGCTGCTCGGTTGGCACCAAGGTTAAGATCTCTTATGGGTAAAGCAACACACCTCTCGCGAGTGTAAAGAACCGTGACCTGTCACTCCCTGTTCCGGGATATGGAACTCGCGAACGCGGCCGGAAAGGAGCTCCATGAAGTTCTAGTAAACCGGTGAAGGCTGACGGACATAGTTCTTCTGAATAAAAGCAACCTTTTGAAGAAATGATTATGAAAACCTGCATTGGTATTAGACTATTCTGGTCTAATGCTGTAGCTAGTGCATTAAACACCTCTCTTTCCTATAATGAACTTGTTGAGTACGCTCGTACTCATCCCACTCTTAAATCCCCTGCTTAGATATGGAGACATCGAAGGAGGATCTACAGTACAACTCGAAGGCCGAGGAGTCAACAACTACTTCACGAGACAGGACCTTGCCAGAAGAGTCAGATACCTCATCCAACAAGGAGAAAACCTAGAATAGCCATAGAAGGGAACTAGCTACCTAAACCTAGCTCCTATTTAGCTAGAATCTATTCTTAGCCTTTATAGCTAGTCAAATACTCTACAAATAGAGTTCGTGATAGGATTAGACTACGAGTCGTTCTTCTGGAGTTATCCGCAGCTTTACCTCATTGTAAAGTAGGAGGTCGTGATGATCTTATGTAACAGAGTCAATGTTGTAATTCTATAGACATGCCTTGGACCCGCATATGTTTCGTTGTACCACTCGAGCGATATAATACTCGTGGAACGATTGTTTCATTGGTATTATATCAGACTTGCATACTACACCATGCAGTGGTATGCCGGGTCACCACATGTAGTCACGCCACTTCACTGACTAGGGGGGGGAGGCTAGACGAAGAAGTCCCATAGTTGATGTAATATATTATCTATAAATTAAGCGTACTACATGACTTTTCTTATTACTCACGAGTTACATGTAATAATTCTTACGTCTACTAAGCACACACACGCATGTATGCATTAGAACAACGAAGTACAAGCAATATAAAAAAATGGACGTACCTTCACATGGTACCAAAACCTATTTTTATTAAAAACAATGCGCCCACCGGACATAGTAGCACGGATGAACGAGGAGAAGAAACAACACCTATAAAGTAAACTGAAATAGCACGAAGCAAGGAACAGAGCAACGGAGGTTTTGGATGATTCTAAACGCAGGACGGTGCTTGCTTTATTAAAACAGAGATAGGAACAAAGCAGTGAGGTTGCTCGGATCGTCGTATACAAAAGAGTGATTTATTCCTCTTCACAAGAGAAAGAGCGAGTGAGTGAAAACTGAAACGGGAGAGGAGGTGCAAAACACCAAATTGTAGGTTTGGAGAGGGCCTGGGTGCTCAACGTACGAAACAAAACGAAGCCGCCCGGAAGAATCCCGCAGCCTACGCACGCAACGCTCGGCGGCGCATCTTGCTTTCCCGCACGGCCACCCCCTGTTCCGATGCGCGGGACCCAGGCGTCAGCGACGTCCATGGCGCGCGGCGGGCCCCCCTACGCGTCGCTGCCGGGCGGCTCGTCATGCGTGACGCGACGCCGCACCCAGGGAGCAATACTAGATCCGTGCATAGCCTGCGGCGGCACCCTGGCTGGCTATCTAGCTCCTGGGCTGGGCCCCGCGACCGAGCGAGAACTGGTGGTCGGCGCGGGAGATGACGTGCCACCGCCTGCCGCCGTTGATCGTGCTCGCCCACGTCACGGAAGGACGTATCCTCTCGCTGCCTCGTGTCGCCCTGCTGAGTCACGCCCCCGCCAAGTTGCGCACAGTTCGTCTCCTTTTTTTACGTGCCAATTAACAACTTGCGTTGGTCCAGCTCGTTTCAACCTTTTTTAACTGAGATGGCCAACGAAGCCAAGTTGGTCTTGACAACAAGCAAAATGTTTACTCGCAACTGCGTCTCCTGTAGCATTGCCAACCATGTTCCTCGGTTGCTACAGGTATCGCAACCCCCCTCTTACGCCATCATAGTATATCGAAACGGTTTGTCTGTGGTGACCCGTGGATTACTGGATTGGCCACAGGGCCGTATCAATTTTTGTGGTTCATCAACAGTCTGTCATACTCCCTCCGTTTGTTAATAGATATCCACCTAAAAATATCTAGATATATTCAAATTTAGATAAATTTTTGACATCTAAAAACGGACAGAGGTAGTACAATAAAATGCTAGCGGTGCCACCATCTTCAACCCGAACGTAATTTCCCGCCCATCCCACCCCTCTTCTAGCTATCGGGATCTCGCCCCTCCGCAGCACAACCAGTGGTGGATCCAAGATTTTCGTCAAGCCTTGTCACACCGTGATTAAATTTTCATCAACTTTTGATATAAATAAGTTGTGCCGTGGGCAGTAACTAACGATGAAACTAGCTACGCTGATGTGGGCGACAATAGCTCGACTTAGTTTAGTTTTAGGTTAATTGTGTTTAACGCGTAATTCCTATCGAGAAAATGAATGCGATTTCCTAGCACATACTGACTTGCGGACCATGGAGGCAGTGGCGGAAGCAGGAAAGAATTGGAGGGGGGCACACCTATAAAAAAAAAATTTGCGCCCGCCCAAAATGTGAAATTTCAACCGAGGTGCTAGATCTTTCTATAAGATGGTGCTTAAAAAGTTAGGTTATGTTACCGGAATTTATACAACACCTATGAATTGCGACATTAGACTGCCAATTTGCAACTTTAATCTTTCTAGTCTTTTGATAGGTACTTGACAATTTCAACTGAGGTGCGGTATCTTTCTGCAAGAGGATGCTTGAAAAGTTAATTTGTGGTACCGAATTGTAGTTTTCCAGAACTCAAATGCAAGCAGCATACCCCTGGGAGGTTAATTTAAGTAAACAACATTTCTGCGCTGAACCAACATAGGAACTAACGGGCTTTCTATAGTTCTAAAGTAGATTGACTAGCCATGAACACTTGGTAACATCAATGTTGGACTCTGAAAGTTCACTTGGATCCATGGAAATCAACACCATCAATCAGTTCAAAATTATTCACCACTTCATCAATAAATCACTGGTTATATAAATTTCATAAACAGATATGGAAAGCATGCAATATCTTATGGTTTAGTTTCTCAGACGAGTGTATCATGAAGCATTTTGGTGTGTGAATTTTGCGGTATCTAGAGAGGAAGGCATCATGCAAAACCTAAATAGTACAAGGTATTCATGTGAAGAATCCTTGACTTTAGCATGCAATATCTTCTTCGATGCTTGTTTCTGAAAAAGTAGCAGAATTTGGCTATTCCTCTTCATTTCTACACAATTAAAACATTCAAACATTAGCAATTTTATGTATTCTTCATCATTATAAGATTTAACATACAGAGAACAGACATATAGAGACATGTACAGAGAGCAGTTCACATGTACAGAGAACAAACATTAGCAGTTGATAAGACTTAACATACAGCTCAATAGCAGAATAGGGCAGGAATAGCCGAATAGGGGCTCACTTCTGGGAAGATCAGGGCGGCGCTCGACGTTTAGTGCGGCGGTCGGCGACCGGCGGTCAGTGCGGCACTGCGGCGGCCGGGGCGGCGGGGCTGGGTGACGCCGTGAGGGCAAAGCTGCAGAGGGCGGGCGAGCGTCGGGCGGATAGCCGGACTGAGTCGAGGACGGGCGAGCGCGGGGCGGACAGCCGGACTGAGTCGAGGGCGGGCGGGGCCGACGGGCAGCGGCGGCGCTGGGTCTGGGGCGGCGGGCGGCGGCGGTCGGGGCGTGGGGAACCGTGGGGAAGTGCCCAGTGCAGAATGCGATGCGTGAGACTGAAGCCTCGTCGTCGTGACCTCGAGCAGACGACGCTATCTCCATGAAATGGGCCTTTTTCGAAGGGGTATAAGTTGGGCCGGCAGAATTTCTGGGTGGGCCACGGACCCCTCGGCCCCCCCGCTGCGTCCGCCCATGCATGGAGGGACAAGCAACCCATCTGCGGCCCCTCCACCGGACCACAAAGCCAGCCAAAAATTTTTTTGCTAGGAATGCACCTAAACTGACCTATCAGCGGGGCACGGCCCGTTTGTGGGTCACTGTTGGGCCTCACATTTAGTTCCCGCGGATAGCTTCATACACCAAATGTACATTTGCAGCCTCCGTTGGAGATGACTTAAGCCTTCCAATAGTGTTGTGGGGAAGCGTCGAATAAAAAATCACTCTGAGTCGTGGTGCTAATAGTGATTTTGTGTCTCGCGCATTCGGCGCTCCCATGCCAATCCCAGTAGGGAGCCTATTAGAAGTGACGGATACATGCTGCAACTAGTCAGGTACCGACAAGCTGGTACCATTTTGCCAACCAACCCATGCTCCCCTGCCACCACACCTCTCCCTTGATCGAGCCTCTACCATCCCACTAAATCGAGGATGTCCCCACACCCCCACACCCTTCGACGTTGATAGTTCAGCCACACATACACAGCCCGCCTTGCACGCAAGATGTTTGGCCGCTTGCATCGGTAGGCTTCATTTCTAGATTTCGAAGAAGACCATGCCCCCTCCCCTCCCTCACCACCAAGCCTCTCTTGTTGCCATTTGGTTTGATTGGTTGCTTCATTGCATTATCCATAAAGTATGGATAGCAACGACTAGTTGATGATCCATCAATTCACGAGAGAGGAACCAATGTCACCGCGGATGAAGACAAGGACTTGAGGATCCTCGCTTGTCTTCTACAAATACAAGCGAAACGAGTTGAAGAATGTCTCTCCCAAACATGGATGTTCGGAGTTTGGAAGAAGGAAGAGCAAGGTCCTCTTGTCGTTGTTAGACACGAGATGTTGGCTGAGGTTGTTGATTTCCTCGATATGCTTGATCTGATAGAGCATCTATCGGACGCTCAAAGAAGATGTTGCCACTTGAGTGATCTAGTTGAGCTTTAGTTCATTTGAATTGTATAAGTTATATTATTATTATTATTATTATTATTATTATTGAAGTAATCTATTTATGTGTTGAAACTTTTGCAAAATTATTTAAGAACACGGTTAAATTTCGAATGAAAAGGAACATTGTGAACCTCATAGGAAGCAACATTTATAGGCGTCTTCAATAACGCTCATCCAATGATGTTGCTCGACGATAAGAAGATGCACCTGAAGATGCTCTAATCACCTCACTGCTTTCCAAGAGAAAAGGAACCAACCTTGGATTGCGTTGTAAAAGGAAGCTCCAACGATATCTTAGAATCAATCAACGGCTGAAAAGGATCGTTCGGACGTAACGATGCCTCCCACTAACCTGAGACGGCGATCCGTCGATGCTAGCTAGCTAATTCCGCACGAAACTAAACAAGAATATTGCTCCGAATAAAGATCTCCTCGGTCCTTGGTGACTGCCACCGACGACGATGACTCGCGGCGTCTTTTTTATCCTTCCATATGGTAGCACCTTTCGAGGATGACCAAGCGGCCATCATCGTAAACAACTGGCGATCGACGTGAACGATTAGCTACCTTTCGCCTCAAGCTAGCACACTTGACGCGCGCCATTAAAATTTTCAAATCCAAGCACCACGTTGTTAGGTTTTGAGCAGCTGGCTCACCTCGCATTACGTTTTTAATATGCCTGCTGCCGGCTGGTTAATTAATTACTTTGATGTCTGATATTAACCTAATCTCGACCTGACAGAGCGATGATGCAATGCGTGTTTTTCTATTTCCCCACTAGCTAGGTGAAACCGTGGAAGAAAAAGGCTTGTTTGTTGTTAACCGCCGGGGAGATTTGCGTAGGAAAGGCCTGTAATTAAGGGCTAAATAAAAGGTAAGACCAATGTGGAGTGAGCAATACCTAGCCATGCAAAGTGCGATGGTTCATTGCACCTGGACGTCCCTTGGTCAGTGGAGGCACGGATGGTTCACTACATCTCGACTCTTCCAATTCTGTGATCCATGGCTGCGACATCTTCCGTAGAAATAGTAATTTGAGGAGGGTGGCCACTCATGTGGTTCAAACAATCTATGAAAACTCGCCGTGATCTAGTACTTTTTTTCCCTATCTCCTATTTTTCGCCTTTCAACCATTGGCTAGTCACATTTCCCCCCCCCCCCCCCCCCGCCCTCCCCTCCCCTCTCGATGTTAGTAATTTGAGGAGGGTACGTAGCCACTCATGTGGTTCAAACAATGTATTATGAAAACTCGCCGTGATCTAGTACATTTTTTCCGTATCTCCTATTTTTCGCCTTTCAACCATTGGCTAGTAACATTTCCTCCTCCCCCCCCCTCTCGATGTTAGTGGTACCATGGTTGTATGAAAATGTGTGTTTGTTCTTAACCCTAAGAGAACTTGACGTTTATAAAGATTCTTTCTAACAAAATATAAGTTCGGTGCGGATTGAATAATGTGCGTGTGGAAGGATACACGGATGGGTTCACCGTATCAGACGTCCCATGGTCTCTCCCGCCAACTTTTTAGGAAAAAAGAATTGGTGCTTTGTCGAAACTCAACAAGCCTCCGTGGTTTTTTTTTCCTTGTGAGCGGCAGCTAGTTTTTCTCTTCCTCTTTCTCCATGCTCTCCTTCTTTTCATCTCCATTTCTCCTCCACAATGTGATCAATGAGCATACCACCCTCACTCCCCCGACGAATGATAGATGCCTAAATAATACTAACACCACAACAACGTGTTGTAGTGCAAAAAATAAATAAGAGTGGAATTGTTGTGATTCGTACCATTGAAATTGGACAATATTCATTTGGCTCTTAATACAACTCTACAAAAGGTTGAAGGTGTATCTTTATATATGAGATGAACCACAAGCTTGAATTCGAGGGCGAATCTCCCTGTAGGGTAAGGTAGGGCATTCACCTTACCTTGACTTTGAGTGGATACATTTAGATGCACATATTTTTTTCTAAACAATTTGAGTGATCATACGTCGAAGATAGACTATGTATGAAAAAGTTATGCTTTTTTGTGAACACTACGAGTAAAACTGACTTCGAACTGAAAAAGAGACTAATTATGACAAAAATATAGACTAATTTTCTAGGTTCAATGTGAATAAGATTGCTTATTTTACAAATATTTAGCATGGATCTTACTATATAGAAGATAACCTTGAGCCATTTAATATTCATACTCCATTCCTGTGCATAAGACGTCCATGTTTTCCATATTTTTTCTTTGACCAAAAAATATTTAAAATATAAAAAGATTTTTGGTATAAAATCAACATCATTAGAAAGTGTTTTTATTATGAATCTAACGGTACTAATTATGTGCAATATAATCAACATTTTGTTGCTCAACATTTTGGTGAAAGTTCGTCTTGGAATACATGTGTTCCTTATTCATTGAAACGGATGTAGTACGTGGAGAATCGCAGACTTTTGTCGATATTTCAAAGGCACGCCATGTGTCCTCCGACAACTTCTTCGCCTCATTTTGTTGGCTTTGTTTTTTACCGGTGGAGACGGCAATAATCAAAAGGGATTTTCCGGCGAGAAAGATCATCAAGACCAAGTTACTCATCGAGCAAGGGATATTCAAAAAATCTTCATTGATATAATACATAAAATTATATGTTGGTTATAGGTTCTACTTATAATCAAATACGTTTCTATATATATTGTTCTAAGTGACTGTATTAGAATCATATATAACACATGTCTTGGGACTATTTTGGTCTTTGCAACATTTTCTAAAAGTTCGTCCTACCTCAGATTATTTTCGTCTGTTGCCACTGAATGAATTTATGTGATAAATAGTATGTCAGTTGTATGTCCTAAAAAAGTTGATAATCTAATGCCCCTCTCGTTCACTAATATAAAATACTTTAGAACAAAGGAAGTAGTTGGTGCATCTGGACGTCCCATGACCTCTCCTGAGAGATTTCTTGGAAGAAATGATAGTTGGTGCAAGGCCGCAAGGGACAACACTCACATGCTGAACCTTTTTTTTTCATGCTGAACCTAAAATGAATCCTAACCAAGTAAGCAATGTAATGACGAACTGCTCGCCCGTTCGAGATTTGGAGACACTGTAGCTTGTTTTGGAAATTACAGTGTATGTGCGACAACGTATCTTATTCACATTGGTTCCACGTCAAGAGTTGGCTCTAGTAGAAGAAGAAGAATTGCACGGTGGTTCGTCCATGATGGAGAACAGAATATACCCCACGAGCCTGGGAGATTCGAAACTGGGCGTCACTTTCCCTCTTGACGTGGAATCTACTCACGGCGCACCGTCGCGACGAGTATCTAAATCCAAGATCTAAAAGGACTAGAGCACGTAATCAAAGGTCGGCCAAACGATTCCACGCGTATGGATTCCATCAAACCTCGTCAATGACCAGGAAAAAACAGCCCACCGCACGAAGGGAAAGACAAACAACTCGGCCGGAGCTGTGTCTAGGAGCAAAGGAAAGGAAGGCCCAATTCTGTGGAGTAGGTATCTGGGAGATTGGAAATGGGCTGTTTTTTTCCTATGCTATTTGGGAATTGGGAGGAGAAAAAGACTGATGAGGTTTAATCTAACCATCAAAACTGTGGTTTTGATACGTCACTTATACGTGGTACTCCTCGTTTCATACTCAAGACGACGACGACTGAACCAAAATTTTCTGCATAGGGCCAAAACGAGCAATGCATTTCTTCAGGCTTTGGTAAGAGTCTCACATACTGCCAGGGTATTAGGTTAGCTCATCTATGAAATTCCGGGAAGCTATCACTTTAATGTTGGATTATGACAACCTCAGACAGCATTACTTTTGACTATTACAAACATTTGGACTAATCTAGATAACCCAGACATTGTTTCATATCGGCAATTGTCTGCTGATGTTGAAGATTTTCTCGGATGACTTGTAATTAGTAGGAAACTGCGGAGGTTCAGTCGCACATGCTGTCTACCCAGATTAGCGTAGTATTTTTTTGAGCTTGCTGATGCACTCGAAGACCATCATCATCTGATCATGTTTAATCCACTTTTTGGTTGGAGGTAAATTCATTCACGTATACGCAACCAGTGGATGCTGATGCCTGCTTAGACAATGGAGCACAACCATTGCTCTGTCAGACAAACGATCTTTCATCTTTATTTTAGGAAGGATGGAAGTGGTGCTATCCAACGATGAGTTAAATCCGCTACCTCAGGGCATCCCCAACCGAGCAACCCAAACGAACGCGCTGGGCCGTCCGTTTTGGGCCGTTTGCGTGCCCGAGCGGACGCGCGGACGGAGCCCCGCGTCCGCGCGTCCGTTTGGGTCGCACGCTGCACCCAACGCAGCGACCATCCATTTGGCCATTTGGCCATTTGGCCATTTGGCCTATTTTTTTTGGAAAATAGGTCCTCTGGCCACAGATCCTTAAACAATGTCTAACAAATATAGAATAATATCTCGTAAACATAGAATAATATATAATAAACATAAAATATTATCAAATACCATAAAATATTATCAAATGTACCATGATAAATCAAATAAAATGTGCCATAGTTTGAGAAAAATATAAAAATTACAATTGAGATTGTCTAACTCAATTTGGGCGCTCGAGGATCTCCTTCGTCTCTTCTCGAACCAAGCTCTCTTTGCCTCGCTCATGTTGGTCAAGTCGGCGTTCATGATGAGGTTGTCCTCGGCTTGGCGTTTGAGCTCAACTTCCTTCGCCTTCAGCTCCACCTCTTTGGCCCTTGCCATTGCTATGAGCTCAAGTTCTCTCTCTTTGAGCTCAAGTTCTTTAGCTTTGGTTTTGGCCTTGACCTCTTCAATCTCAAGCTTCTTCTCGCTGGACATCAAAGAATTTCTTCCTGTCCTCTTCTTTCTCCCGGCGCCTCCTCTCATCCCTCTTGTCCGTGGACACCTCTCTGTCCGCATGCATCTCCTTCAAAGTGCCATACAATAGCATGGACGAAGCATCACGCTTCATGTCGGCTTTGGTTGACTTGTGGCCGCGTGGACGACTAGCACGAGAAGCGGAGCTACCGCAAGGCTGCCCACCATCAAGGTCAATGACCGTGGCATCTTTGGCGGGATTGTTGCCAGTCAAGGTCGCCATGTACCCCTCGTACCCCTCCTGGAACTTGGGGGTGCCTTGGAGTTCCTTCCAACAATGAGGGAAGGCAAAGGTCTTCTCTCCATTGTTAACTTTGTAGAATTCCAAAGCTCGCCACACCTAGAGCAAAGCGAGACAACAACGATAAACAGATGTGCAAACATCGGATGAATAAGTTGAGGTTAAGAATCATACCAAGTCCTTCACACCCATGCCACTAACGGGAATCCGCTTCGCGTGATCATACGCCGCCTGGAACTTGTTGCATTCCGTTTGAATTGCTCCCCACCTCTTTTGGAGCGATATTTCGATGCGGTCGCTCTCAAATGGCTCCTGTCCATATTTGCGATGTTCATGGAAGTATTCATAGATCCGGCGCTGCAACGCGGTCCCCTTCGCTCGGCACCCGTCAACGCATCTTGCCCGATGGTCAACCATCCATCGATGAGCACCTTGTCCTCCTTCTCCGTGTAGTTGGCGGTTCGTTTGCTTACCCGACGACCTCGAGCTTGTGCAGCTGCGGCTTGTGTGAGGCCCTCACCGAACAACGGCTCCTCCTCGATGTTTATCGTCGCCGGGACGGGCGGTTGTGCCCTCCCGTGTGTCAATGGGAGGTGGGCCGGGGAGCCTGCTCGTGTCGAAGGATATGGCGGTGGTCGTCGACATTGTCCGCGCGAAAGACGGAGGGGCTCGCACGGTGGAAGGTGATCGCGCGCGCGCGGCCGACAAATCGTCGAACAGGTTGCGCGCACCGGACATCGCAGCTGCTCCCGGGTTCTTGGGGCCTTTGGAGTTCGCCGGCGCACGGTTCGAGGTCAATGGACGAAGGTGACGGCCCGTCATGGACTCGCCCACCTCCGGTGACCCATCCCGTGGCCGGTACGTGTGCCGCCCATGCGCCCCCATTTCGTGCCCAAACGGGGCGGTCGGTGGGGCGCTTGACCTTGGAGGAAGGGGCGGGGTCACGGAGGAGGCCGAGCTCCCCCCGAGGCCGCGCCGGTGCCGGGATGATCATGTGCCGGCCGAGCGCCGCGTGGCCGTAAAAGAGCATGGCCTCGCGCCGCGCTGCTCTTGAAGGACAGGTGCTCTTCGCCTCCGTCTTGAGTTGGAGAAGCCGCTCCGCCGCCGCGCCGCCGCTCCTCCGCGGCAGCGATTTCCTCTTCCGTTGGTCGAGCGCCCGCGGCGGCCGGCCCTCTTCTTGCTCTCGAGCTTCCTCTGCTCCGGGGTGAGGTCGGCCTTCGCCTTCTTCGTCGGCGGCCGGGGGGGAGCTCGGCCTCCACGGCAACGGCCGCGGGTGCCTCCTCTCCGATGGTGGCGGTGGCAGTCGCTTCGTCGGCCATCTCTAGGTTTTGGGAGTACAGTGGAGTGTTTCTGTTTTCGGAGGCAGACATGCGGGCCAGGGGGGGACAAGGGGAGGACGCGAGCGACCAGCCTTTCGCGTCCGCGGCCACGCAAACTCGTCCAAGATTTAGGACGGGTTTGGGTCGTCCCGGACGCCGCGGCCATCCGTTTTAGGGATGGGTCCGCGCGCTGGGCCGCGGTTTTGTCCGTTTCGACCCATCCGGACGCGCGGGCGCGAGATAGGTCACCCGGTTGGAGATGCCCTCACTACCTGTTCCTACTACAGCCGTCAAGGGTGTCAGGCATTAACATGATTATAACTACCGAGTACAACTTTACAAGAACAAACCTGGCACAACAAAAAACTGTACTGCATGCATGAAAAAAAGGCCTTTTATTTTCTTCCACCTGAATTTGCCACTTTCACATCTACAGACACTAAAGTATAGACATGCATGTCCATTTTTCTATATTCACCCATCCGTATAGGTATATGCACTTGTCGGCAAACAACAAGTTTTCTCTTCAGGAAAGTGGCTACCACGATTGATTAGTTGTGATCAAGTAACCCTTACCATGGCTACGACCAGTAGCGGACCCAAGAATTTTTGAAAACCCGGGCAAACAGTACATTTGAAGGCTTGCTAAATTTTATCAAATACGGTGTGCCGGACGGCCGGAAGCCCGGGCAGTATGGGCGCTAGATCCGCTACGACGTTACTCTCAGAGAAGTTTGAAATTGGCCTAGAGAAGTCTGAAACAAGTAGGATCCAGAACTGTTTTTTTTTTTTTGAAACAGAGGCAAAAGCTTTGTCCCTAACTATTAATTAAGAAGAAGAGAGCCCAGTTAATTAACGGAAAACCAGGCAAAAACCATTACAGCAGAACCACAACGAACAACACCCAAAGCATGACTAGCACTAGGATAGAAGGACTAATAAAGTCAGAACTGCCAGAAAGAATGTAATGCACGAAGTACTACAGAAACATGTTTATTTGCTACGAGTTCTGCAACACCACAACTCCAAATACTAAAATTGAAGACATAAAGCTAAGCGCATGCAGATTACAGACGTCATCCAGAACACTGGTAATATTAGCAATGTTATGTAGTTCAGATCTCGACAGCTGTAAGAATTGCAGTCTGAAGCTAACATGTCCCGCATTGGCACTGTAGTAAAATGCTTTTCCGTGTCTTTAGGCAGAGATAGTACAGTTGGTGGAACAAGAGAGATGGTGGAATAAACAAAGGATGGAACAACTGGATGACTGGCAGCATTTAGAATACACCAACTTAGCAAATAGTGGGGAAAAAAGGCTCTTGCAATCTAATGTACTACCAGCCGTTTGTCACTAAACAACTTACAATTACACTTAAGCTGGAACCTGAAGTATTGGGTCAGCAGGATACTCCTCATATCCACTTATGCCAGTAATTCTTAACCTTGTATTTGGCTGCAAATCAAAAACAAAATATGAATTTAATCAGTTCTTATGACTAGACTCGAATACTTCCACCTAACATGGGGGCGGCAAATAGATATACTTACCTGTCTGTGACCAGCTTTCCTCTGGTATTTCTTCTTCTTCTTGAACTTGAAGATAATCACCTTATCATCCAGTCCCTGGGTAACAGATAGTAGGGAGAGAAACCCGTATTAGCTAATTTTGTATATTCACGATCAATCCCACAGCTTGCACTGGTCATACCTGTTCTTCAACCACCGCATGAACAGCAGCATTGGTCACCACTGGCATGCCAATGTAAGCTTTGTCTCTAGTTGACACCAGTAGTACCTTGTTTAATATGATCTGCATAGCGAGCATTATCTGGGAGTTAGATTTCTGGCAAAATACAAAGGGGCGTCGAGGATCCATAAGAATGTGTGAGATTTTAGGCTTTGGATTAGAATGCCATCCATGGGGAAGATAATGAAGCTAATACACCACTACACCGGGACCAACTAGATAGGCCCTGGAGGTCCCGATGAAGGTGATGTTGCAGAATATCTACACAGACATTTGCTGACATTAAGACATTTCTATACTTGCAGGATAATGACTCCTTATATCCTAGAATGTACTAACTCAATACCAATTCTGCATAACTTCTCAATGTACTATCTGCAGCATCTTTTCAATGTTTGTCCCTTTACTTCACAGATAATTCAACATAATCGTAGTAGACCTACATTGTTTGTATTTTTTCTCTATTTCATCACCCTCAACATCTTATACCATCTTTGTTTACAGGCTTAACACAACCGACTATATTGAGCAATATAAGTCAGCTAACCTTATCAATCCTCCAAAAAAATTGTTTTTCAATGTATTCTTTTGACAATCTTATCACGCCTCAAGATTTCATTCCCAGAAGTTATACATTCCAATCGACAAAGTTAACTGAACCGCAGGTGGGATACTTTCCTAACCACACGTGCATACTGCGCAGGTTCATCAGGACCAAGGAGTGCACATAGGGAGTAGGTATTAAAATGAGAGACCTTTCCTTGAATCCCTAAGATAGCTAGTCACGAGTATTCCTACTCACAGGAAGCAGTATGAAAATCATGCCAAAATGAAAGAGCAGCGCTCTTCTTTAGCTCTTGAACAAATACTTCATAGTTAACTACTGTTATAAGAACTACAAGTCTGTGATGCAGTAAGGTGATTCTAGAAAGGAATTTCTTTCCCCATCCATAGATGCTGGATGGAAACAACATACCAAAAACATTACCTACAGTCTTGAAAACAGACAGGCAGAGACTTGGGAGTCTTAAACGAAAATATATATCAAAGTACAAGCACTAACCTGATCGTTGACATTGGCGTCTTTCAGCCTCTGCGTGTATATGTACCGACCGGGCATCACAATGTATTGTCTCGACCCAATCTGCAAACCAGAAAACAGAAATCAAAATAGTTTCCTCCTGTAATCACAAATCACAGCACACAAAAGCTCTCTCAACTCCGAAGATGCATCATTTGCAGATCCCGCATTTTGCAATTGCGCACAATTGTAGGTTTACCACTAAATCAGTTGGATTAAAAATCAATTTGCTAACACAGTGACCTGCACATCCTAATAAACACAGACTGCACATTTCTGTTAGTAGTCTATTCACGACACAGCCTAAAGGTATTACTTGTGCAGCCCCAACAGAAGCATGAAGTCCTAACTGCACCACAAGATACAGCTCGAGTACAGCTAATGCAGCACAAGAAGGCGCTAGATTTGTTTTTCCATTTTTTATCTGGACCAGAATTGAAACTTTGGAGGGCAGTGAGTGAAAGAGCGAGCTAACCCACCATAACAACGGCGAAGATGTCGGCGTCCTTCCCGGCGCCTGCGGCGGCCAGCTGCACCTCAACAGGCTCCGGAACCGCGGCATCCTCCACCACTTCCTCTGCAGGCTCCTCTAGCACATCCACCTCGCTGTCCACCGGAGCGGGCGCCTCCTCGGCGGATGCGAGAATGCGCCAGTGGCGGGGCGCGGAAGCGGCGAAGGAAAGAGAGGTGCGCGCGGGGAGGAAGGAGGCGGCGTGGAGGGCTGGGGTTCTGGAGGAGAGGAGGCGGAGAGGGAGCGTGGCGGTGGCCATGGTCGGGGGAATGGATGAGGGGAGGGAGAGGGGGTTTTGGGAGGAAGGGAGGGGTGGGATAATATTGTGGATAGAAGGAGATCGCGAGCTGTTCAGTGGGACACGGACGGTTGAGATCAGACACCATTGGAGAAACTTGGTGCTTCAGACTCATAGATATCATGCTCGCTATTTATTTTTGTTATATATCCTTGTGAACTTTATTTAGTCCATGTTGTCATCAATTGCTAAAAGGGAAGACAGAAAGTACGTTTAATCATTATTATCCACATGTTGTTACTTATGACCATAAATTGAAGGAACTAGTGAGGCCGGTAACTGCATGAGCATGTTCATTCATTCGAGTGTCATAGATCGTCGACCAACAGAAAAGGTAAAGAGGATCAAGATGTCTTATCAAAAGTTTAGTATGAAGATTTTCCCATTTACAATCGCTCACACTATTAAGAGGGAATCAAGGGTGGTAATGTACCTTCTCCACTATATTGCCTCCCCATCCACAAGAAATTTATATTGAAGCTTTGCTAAAGAAGACAAGACAACATGCTAAAATACAATGTTTTCTATAGTGCACTGGAATGATCCTTAATGTGTCGAACTACCCGGTGGCTAGGTGTTCTCCACTGGGTGCCATACACTGGATGACCCATATCCGGGTGCTCTCTATTGCCGCCTTTGGACTTTCCGACGCTTGTAACTAAGGGTAAACACGAGAAATACCCAGATGAACCCAGGTGCACATGCATCCGATTTCACTAATTTTGAAAAAAAATGCTATTTAAAAATCTCAAAAAATTGAAATAATTTTTTTCATGTACATATTATGTTGATAATTACTTGTGTAAGTTTTCATGGAAAAACTCGATTGTATGTGGCCTACACGAAAATGACAAAATGTCCAAATGGTACTATAATGATTGGCTGTGCACTGTTCATGGAAATAGGAAATTCAGTTTTCACGTTTATGTATAGGTCACACATGGCACAAACAGGTGTCAACATAGGATATACATGACAAAAATTATTTTAATTTTTTCTGAAACTTTGAAAAAAAACATTTTTTGGAATTTTTCAAAATATGGTTCACATGCACCCGGGTGAAAATCGCCAACCTCCGGGTAAACACTTGTAACGCTGGGCATCGGTTGACTTCTGTATGGGCTTCCTCTATGAACCGGGCCTGACTATTCGATGTTTGGAAAACCAAACTCTTCAGCACCTTTAGTGAAGGGTGCATATCAGCCTTTCAGCTAATTATATAAAACTTACCGTGTGATGTCATGTTTGGTGTCCTATTAAGTTCTCCAAAATAGCTAGTTTCCCGCACTCACTTTTATAAAGGCCTTAGCTCTTCAGGGTTAGCCCAACATTGAATTCCCCATTTTCAAATATGAGATTTGGGCTTCCCTCCATCTCTCATACCTTCAATTCTTAATTCGTCGGGAATTTTTTGAGTGATTTGAGAGAGAAGCTAGCCTTGGCCATGATCCAAAAAGCTTCATATCTATTTTGACCAATCAATTTTGTGGTTTGAGAAAATTTCAAACATTCCCTTCGATCCCAATACTCTTATAATTAAAGGGCTTCTAGGAGGAAGCAATTGCCCAAGGCATTCAATTTAAGATTTACCAGAGGTTTGCAAAGAATTGGATGCATTCCTAATGTCTCCACTAGCGAATTGAGCTCCTACTTAGTGGACGAGGCTAAGAGAGAAAAAAGTGAGCTTATGTAACGTTTGCTGGCCCTTTGGGGGTAGCCAACACTTCTCCAACAGGATAACTCTCGTTAAACCGATGCCCATGAGCCCTGTTGTTGTCATAGTATCAGCTTAAAAATCGACCAAGCAAACATCAATGGTCGGCCAACACATCATCACCGACCTACAAATGGATTTAAGAAAACATGCATGCATGGTGGCCTCATATGATTCATCATCAACCCATGGACCCCCCCCCCCCCCCCAAAACAAACTACATGATGTTGACAATAGTGAGATTTCACTCCAAATCTATGTACATTGCATATAGTGCTAGTCTACACTAACGGATAGATGGGAACTAATCTACAAGAAACACTGGTTAGAAATCATCAACTTAGGTTCCACCACGCCACCATCCTACCGTAGGGTTTGGGAATTACATACCGTCAGTCCTTGCCACCATTATAGAGGAAGTAGAAATCGTCTCCATGGTGTTGGCCTAGTGAGATGGGAGGGTGGGAGAGGTGGAGACCTAAGAAGAGAGTGAGCGGGTAAGGGCGAGGGAGTGGACTGTGAGGAAATACATCAGACACGAACCACCCTTTTGCTCTCTTGCATCTGCTTGGGCCGGCTACCTGGAAACAACTAATCGATTGTTTGACCTAGCCAGTAGTGTTTCAGCCAAATCCTCAAATCTAACCTTTTGACCAAACTTTGGCCTAAAATAAAACCATTTCAATTTTTTAGCGGGTTCCATCACTTTTTGGTACCGCCATTTTACACACACACACAATGGCTTTGGCGGTAACCACCACGATACCTCCGGAGGCTGCTGCCGTAGCGTGTGGCGGTGCTGAAAAGAGTCAGATTTCTTAGAGTAAAATGCACCAATGGTCACTGTAATTGTCGGAGCTGCGCGGTACGGTCACCGTACTGCTGAAATACGCCGCGGAGGTCACCGAACTTGTCATACATGATTTATACGGTCACTGGTGGTGTACGCGAGCGTGTATTTGGCAGCTAGGACGTGCAGGTCACTCAACTTTGACATGAATTGAATCAAAGTAACTGCGTCGGCTGGTTGTCGTGCAGAAAACAGAAAGTGTAGGGGCGAAATTGCAAAACAGCACATGGGGAGAGAAATGCAAAGTCCAATCCCCATCGCGTTGACCCGCCCCCATTCTCCACCCGCCCCCGCACTCCCCCCAGTTCTTCGTTTTTGTCTTTGTTCCCAGTTCTTCGTCGCCCACAGGAGCCGCCGCCGATTCGTGCGCACCGTCGGCCGATTCGGCCACGGCGGCCGCCGATTCGTCGCCCACAGGAGCCGCCGGCAGAATCGACCCCACAGCGAGGCCGCCGCCGATTCGTCGCCCACAGCCGGCCGCCGGCCGGATCGGCCGTACGGCGGCCCGCCGGCGATTCGTCGCCCACGGCAGCCCGCCGCCGATTCGTCGCCGGCGAAGCCGCCGGCCGAATCGAGCCCACGAGCAGCCCGCCGCCGATTCGTCGCCCACAGCAGCCCGCCGGCCGAATCGACTGCGTGCGGCCCGGCCGGCCCGATTCGTCCCCACGCGAGCTCGCCGGCACAACCTCTCCGATTCGTCGCCACGGAAGACCGGCGGCACATCCTCCCCTTCGTCGCCACAGAAGACCGCCTGCACGTCCTCTCCTTCATCGCCACAGCAGCCCGTCGGCCCTGTGATGGAGCCTCTTCGTCGCCTGTACCTGCAGCCGTCGTCCTGTACCAAAGAAGGGCAAGAGGAGGAGGAAGCGGCGGCGGCTCTGATGGATATGGCGGGGCTGCCGCAGGAGGAGGTCTTTGCTCCTCGATCCATGGTCGATATGAAGCGTCTGGGGGTGGCGTGCAGGCGCAGAGGTATGGAGCTTCTCATCCGCTGGGATTCCGAGTTCAAGGTGCGCCATTTGGTGGAGATGCCGCTGCATATCATTGTTGCATACAGATCCGGTGCTGCCAAGGCTGGCGGAGAACCGGAGCACACGTCCGAGATCATCGAGGTTTGCAAGTATGCAAATGCTCCAGTGGTTGGTTTGAGGTACATTTCGAAGATCGAAATGGCTCGATTTTGATGAAATCCATGGAGCACGGGGCTGCTCCGCTTGGGGTGCCGATTGCATGGAACCCCCCTACTAGTGGAAGCTAATTGAAGATGCAGTACAAGAAGAAGTCCATGGTTAACAGCCAGTAGATGATGGAGATGTATGCTTTTGGAGAAGATGAGCAGTACACATGTACTGCTAGCTTTTGAAGTTGTTTGTGGTGTACATGTGTAGTGGTAGATGGAGATGCAGTAGCTATGTAATGCAGTAGCTTTGTAAGTTAACCAAAGTTAGAGTTTGCAAGCAATGCTATGTAATGCAGTAACCTTTTGGAGATGCAGTAGGTTTGTAATGTTGGAAGCTACGCTATGATCAAATATAAAGGAACTAGTTTGAATTTATACATGTCATCAATTTCTGCTCACATATATAATTTTGTTGTGCTTATTTATATCTTTTATGTTGTTGTGGTATTTAATGTTGAATACAGGATACAGCGGCTTGTAGGCGGTGCCGCCCAAATATGGTCGCAGCCGGCAAAATTTCGACGGTGGCGCCGCCCAATAACGACTGTCATTTTCCTGTGTTTATTTATCAGTAGTTGCCCATATTCTGTAATAATCATCTCATATGCAGCAAGTATTCATGGAATAACTCCAGCAATTTGTAGGCTATATGCATGACATTGTTTCTCACTGCCCAGACCATGGAACTTCACATTTTGTTTTGCTTTTGTACATGTGCAGCTTGTGCTAGCAGCAGATTGTGCTGGTGCACTTGATGTCATTGCTGTTTTACTTCAGCAGTGAACAAGGCTATGTTATCTATGCACACTACCTATGCAATAGTCATCAGGTGAAGCTCTGTTATCTTCAATTAGAAGCTGCTTTACCTGAATTAACCAATGGTATAATAGTCTCTGTAGTGGTACATGCACACTACCTATGCAATACCTATGCGATATGAACTGTACTAGAGATCGGAAAAGTTGTTAACATAAACATCTATGTGTGATAAATCCAATGTGTGATAAATTAAGGCAGTAGCCCAACACCCTAAACTCTGCGCTCTAATCAACATCAATATCCAAGGGCACCTTTGATTCTATGGATTTTCGTAGGAATTCGAAGACTGTAGCTCTTAAATTCTTCCTGTGTTCGTATTCTGATTCTTTTCAATTGTAATCCATAAACGCACAAACAAGATCAAGATCTAACTTTCCCCTAACCAACTCTAGATGTGTCTTACTGTACACAGGAGAGGGGCTTCCTTCCTCACGACGCCGAGCCGCCATCGCCGACTCTCGCTGGACGGATACGCCACCCAGATCAAGTCCCTCGCTGAGAGCCCCTCTGAACTTCCGCTGCAATGCGTCCGAACTTCCGCCGCAATGCGTCCGAACTTCCGCCGGAATGGCTCCGAACTTCGGCCAATGTCGCCCCGTAACAAACAACACGATCTTCTGGTTACGTCAACTGCATCTTCTGCGTGATCCTCGTTGCATGGAAGGCAATAGAAAAGTCGGCCCACACGATGTGTTTTTGCAGTCAAGACCCCTTACCTCTTTTCTTCCACGCAACCATCCAGCCGACACAATGACCGTTACTGAATTTCATGTCAAAGTTCAGTGACCTCCACCAAATACACGCTCGCGTACACCACCAGTGACCGTATAAATCATGTATGACAAGTTCGGTGACCTCCGCGGCGTATTTCAGCAGTACGGTGACCGTACCGCGCAGCTCCGACAATTACAGTGACCATTGGTGCATTTTACTCGATTTCTTATTAAGTTTGCAGAAAAGTTGATTTTGTGTTGGAGTATATTGCTTCGAACAGCGTGTGAGTCGGGCCGAGTCTCTCATGCGGAGATCCGAACACCGGAAAGCTGCAATAAATGGGCTTTGGGCTAACGCGCCCTATGCCCCCGCTTCGTCCTGGGTTCCGGCTGGTGGCTCAAATATGTCGCCGTGCGGGCCCAGCGGCTTAATCGGGTTCGGGGCGACGGAGCCACGAATGTGCTGGAAGCGCCCAGAAGAAAGAAATGCACGCCGATCGCGTCGCGAAATCTCCCGAACGCTCCCCCGAGTTCCACTCCTCCGCATAAATACCTCCTTCTTCTCCGCGCGCCTCGCTCCGACACAAGAGTTGAAGAACAATCAGCAAAAGAAGCGCCCACGACGAGAGGAAGAGTAGGAGGACGACGACAGAAGCTCGTTCGGCTGTGGTCCGTCTGATCCGCATCCGCAACGCACCCCCGGTCTTTTTTTTCTACACGCGCGCTGTAACTGTAAGCACCCCTTGCCTCCCCCCTCTCCCAATTACATCATCGAAAATGCTAGTACTGTATTTGAGTGTTCTGTTAGAGGACCGACCAATTAGCACGGAAGAATCACTCGGGCAATCATCTAGTCTTTTTTTTTTTAAAGGGCGGGCAATCACCCAGTCGATTTTTCTAGAACACCAATCGCCTAGTCGATGCTTTGGCCTGTGCGAGGGGTAGGGTATGCTGGGTCACTAGAAATTGCGGGGAAGAAATGGAACTAGGATGCGTCGATACTGGGTCAGTATCGACTGGAGTAGGTTTTGTTTCCGCTGGGGTGCTCTGGTTAGGCCTTGTTTGGTAATAGTGTTTTAGTGAGAATTAGTGGGGATAATACTCTAGAGTATTGGGTGAATCTCTGTTGTCACCTAATCCCCACAAAACTTCATCCCTAATCCACTAGGTAGGGGTAGAGTATTGGGGATTGAAAAAATTGCACTAAAATTTGGGGAAAACTGGAGATAAGTGAGCATTAAACTCGCTCATACTTTAGCACCAAACATGCACTGGGGATAAATGGGGATTTGAAGTTTGGAGCGGATTATTCCCACTAATCCCCACTAAAAACACTAGTACTAAACAAGGCCTTAGAGGGTTTTCGTGCCAGTTCTTCCTGGAAATCATGCCATCAGTTTTCTCTATCTTCAACAAACTACAACTACCTCATTTCACTTTGAGTCTTTGACCGAACATTTGGTCACTATAATGTCAGTTACGTGCCAAGAAACTACACGATTTGAATCATCTTTCAAGTATGGATTTCATGAATAAATCATGTATTTGTTGGACTAATTTTGTTGTCAACCTTCAGTTTTTGGAAAGCGTGCGTGTCTTTTTTTTTGGAACGGAAGGAGTAGTTAGTAAAGGACTATTTACTAATTAACCGCGTGATGTACGGTTTTTGGATCCGGTTTTTCTTATTAACTGGATCAATTTTCCTTTTCTATAAAGCAAAGGCAGAGCTCCTGCCGTTCACAGTCAAATAAAAAAAGTAAAGGACTATTTATCTTGGGGTAGAACATGTAGCATTAGATAATTTACAAATTTCTACCTCAACTAAATCTAAAAGCTTTTTTTACCTGGCCCATTTCTTCCCCGAAAAGTATGATGAAACCATGTCCTCTGTAGCCCCGAAAAGTATGATAAAACCCTGTCCTCTGTATCAGTTTTATGGTATGCACATCTTGTCCATTGCTTTGTCCAACCCACCATGTCCATTACTGTTAGCTGTTGGCTTTTGAACTTATTTATTGTATTCAAACTTGGATTATGTACGACATCAAACTAATCTATTATTTCTTGTTTATTATTGTTGCAGGTATCACAGGCGTGCAACCTGTTCAACAGGTCGACGCATTTATTCTACCAGTATATAATAAGCTAGTAAATAATGTATCCAACAAATCAGTACATGGATCCATATTATTCATACTGCAGAGATCATCCTCCATATCCCTATTACCCCCCACCTGGTTGGGAAGCCGGCCACCGGCAGATGGCAATGGACTCGTCATGTCGCCCACCAAGCTATGGAACTTTGCCTTACAGTGGTAGCACAAGTCACTCACACCTTCCGGAGTCCCATAGCTGCTGCAACAAGACATATCCTCCTGGTTACTACAGTTTCAGACCCCCATTTCCTCAAGAATTCCCACCATCTCATCTGTATTATCATGGTCCGTTTCCTCATCACCTTAACACCTGTCCCTCATACTTTGTCCCACCGCCACCGTATCCTGTTGATCAAATGCCATATGATTATGGCAAGTTCAAGGGCCATTGCTGTGGGTGTCCAAACCATGTTTGCCATGGGGGAGAGAAGAGCAACTTGAAAATCGAAGAAGAGATGCCTGAAGTGAAGCCTGACACTGAGCAGAAGGGTGCAAATAATTCCAGTATAGTTGGCCACCCGAGTTACCAATATCCGGCAATGCGGCTGCCATTCGGAAACATGAAAGACCATGATAAGGAAAGGGGTTTCGAAGTGCCACCTCATCTCTTCAGTAAATGGGTTCCTCAGAGTGGGGAATGGACATCAGATGGGAAAGAACGGAGCAATGCCAATCATAACGCAAGACAATTACAGTGGCCAGTAATCTGGATGCCAAAAGGATATGATGAGCCTAAACAAGAAACTAAAGAATTCAAGGAGGTCGATCAGAGCCCAAAGGTCAGTAAGGAAGCTCCACATTCACCAGATGTCAAGATTATTCCCCTGTCATGGTTTGAAGATGACCATAATGATCAGAAGCCTGCTCCTAGGGATGGCTCTGGAGAACACAATGGAAGATCATCAGCGATGAACCGGTCTGCGTGTGCTGAGCATCAACATGACACTACAGTGGATAGAAATTGTAAGACCATTCCAGTTATGCCAGGAGGAGTAAAAAATGAGAATAAACCTGCTGAGGAAAATTGTAAGGCTGTTTCAGTTGTACCTGATAAAGAGGGTGATGAAAAGAAGGTCCGTACCTGCAGGACCATCCCTGTTATGGATCAGAAAAAGAATGATGAGAAAGTCAACAATGTTGAGCAGAAAAAGAATGATGAGAAAGTCAACAATGTTGAGAAGGAGGGAGAAAATAAGAAAAGTAACCACGTTGGAAAATCAAAAGCTAAGCCTTCAAAATTACCTCCCGTATGCTTGAGAGTGGATCCTTTGCCGAAGAAGAAATCAGGAAACATATCTTCAGGGTCACTCAACCCAGCAACGAACAAGGTTTGTGAAAAAGAGAATAATACGAAAGAGGTCCAAAGAAAGAACCAGGAGACAAAGCTATCAGGGGCTAACAAAGAGAGTAACATGCCGGTGAAAGAAAAACCATCTGAAATGGACAAAGGAATAGGGTCTAGAAATGTAATAGTGCAAGATGCTTGTGTGAAGCCTGCGCAGGAGGAAGACATTTCTACAAAGGTTGATCAGAAAGTGCAATCCAGCATCAGTGTCAAAGCACAAGAAAATACAAGTGATGGGAGCTTGCAAGAATGTGACAAAAGAACAGAGGAGGATGAGATGAAATTCCAAGGTCAAGTTTCAAAATCTGCCCGTGAAATCAACTTATCAGAACTTGATGCGGCCGTTCGTATCCAGTCTGCATATAGAGGGTACAATGTACGAAGATGGAAACCTTTGGAGAAACTCCGGAAGGTCAAGAAAGTACATGATCAGATGCAAGATTTGAAGAAGCAGCTGCAAGGCCTTGAAGCTTCTTCGAAGCAGCTGACAGTGAAAGAGCAAGTCGCTATCAATGAGACCATCATGAATTTACTCTTGAGTCTTGACAGCATTCAGGTATGGTGTTTTTTCAGCTTGGTTTCAGTTTTTCCCATACATAAAAAAACTTGTATGTTAGGTGATCGTTGAACTATGGTTGGTTTTAACACTTGATGTACTTGTACAGGGTTTGCATCCAAGTGCGAGGGAGGCAAGGAAGTCTGTAGCTCGAGAGCTAGTGTCTCTGCAGGAAGAGCTTGATTCTTTTTGCAAGCAGCTGCCTAGTGAGCCTAATCACTTTAGGAGTGAGAATGAGGAACCAGATAGAACTGACAATGCTATACAAACTACAGCTCATGTCTCAACAGCAGAAGTATCTGAGGAAGTAAGTTTCATTTCCTTCCGTGCTGTTTGCTAGTCTTGGTATGGTCTGTCTAATGGCACAACCAGTTAGTTTTACTAGTTGTCAAATTGTGACCCAGCATGGGTTAGAAAGTTTAAATATCTTAAAGCGTTTATTGCATACGAAACTGTGCAAGCTAGAATTACAGGAACGAAATTGGATGTCGTGCCATAGTTTAACAATGTGGTTGATCCAGTAGTGCATTGTTCAGGTGGCGTAATTTGTTCGGTTGCTCTCCTTTTACCAGTATAGGAATTACTTCTACTGTTATTGGCTTTTGGGGCTAAGTGAGATTTTATTTTTTATCAAATGTTTTATACTAATATGGTGGAATTCATTTGTTTTCAGCAGGCAGAGGCCTTTTATTCGCTTTAGTTGAAAGTGTGTATTCTTTGATAATTGTGTTAGATATGTATGTATTTTATTTATATTATGGCTTGAGTTGGTAAATTATTGCTTTTATAATTGAGGCATGTGTTTTTATTTCTATTATGGCTTGAGTTGGTAAATTATTATGTTTTTGTAACATTTGCTTTCATTTCTGTTATTTGATTCAAGAAGCATAATTAGGATTCTACAGTTATTGGAAGTGTATTTTCTACTTTCTTAGGATTAACATGGATCTTGAAATGAGCCTCAGTTGGTAAATATAAGATATATAACTCTTACCGAATTATATGCCTGCAGGCAAAATTTGCAGGAGCTGTGGAAGAACAAGGGACATGCTCAATTAACTCCTCAGAGATGATGAATGGAGGAGCTTCATCTGGAATTCCCGAGCAGTTGAGGCAAGATGCAGGTTCAACTGAACAGAAACATAAAATTAAAGAATCAAGTACCATACATGATGAAGTAAGTTAGCTTTTGTTTGGATTGTTGGGTACCCTGCAATTGCTAGTTGGCACGACCAGTTTAATCTTCAAGTGGTACATCTAACACCAATCGCCAACCATGTCTAATAGGGGAAAGTTGCATTACCGGGTGAATGTCAAGGAACATCATCGATGGATGCCCTGTGTGATGCAGCTCTGTCGGGACATTCCACAGATCAGAAGCACCACATGGAAGAATCAAATACCATGTCAATGGAAGAACTCCCTGAAAAAGTAAGTTTCGTTATTCTATATTGTATACACTCTTGTCCAGCGCTACGATATCAGTTAGTTGGTTAACAAGATGCATGCTATTTTATACTTCCCAAGTTAGATATTGACAGTGTTCATGCCGGCAGGAGAAAGCCGCAGCAAAGGATGAAGGACATGAAGTATCTTCATCAAATTGTGCGGTATCATTGCAAGATAAATCTGTATCAGAGGAATCGAGTACGCTGCAACAATGCTGGGGTTCCACTGAATGTGATAGTTGTACTGACGAATTAAATACAGGGGTTTCTTCTCCTGGTGCCACTGAGGACGGTACAGCTGCAACGGCCACATTGTCTATGCAAAGCGGATCGTTAGTTCATAAAGTGAGTTCTCATTGTACTTATCTTTAATTCTTGATGGTGGGATCAATATCCAGATTGGGATTGTGAATAAATTATTAACGCAGTGTACGATGAAACAGGATTGTGTGGCGGAAGGTCCAGAAAGCTCAGCGCTGAAACCTGCTGCTGCTGCGACTGAAGATGATCAATACAAAGAAACAAGTGCTGAGTTTGATCAGCATCCCGTACATCTGAAGGATCCAGTGCTACATGAACATGATCCGTGTCTTTCGTCCGTAGTATTCAGTCCAGGAGATCAACCAGAAGACGCCATGGATGCCAGCACGCAGAGCCAAGTTGATACTATGCAAGATTCATCAACCGGAGGACCAGATGGAACACCAGAGCTTACGGCGGGTGATAATAGTACTATGGACTGTGTTAGCACCGTAGTTTCAGAGAACCCAGTGCAATCTTCCTTGCTTGAAGAAACGCCGCAGTGCGACTCTACTCTGCAAGAATCTGGGTTGCAGGAATCGGAGGCGGTTAAGCAATGTGAGGTTTCTCACGAGGACGATCCAGCGCTTGTGGATCAGACAAATGAGGCCCATCTGGAGAAACCGATAGGAGGCTCTTGTACTGAAGAGAAGGGTGAAGCTTTGTCGTCAGAAAAGGAAGCCAAGACCGTGGAAAGTACTCTGCATGTCGCAGGAGCACCGAGTAACATGTGTGCTGAACCTGTCCTGCCTGAAAGCGTGAGCGCCGAGTCACCGTGGCATCAAGATGGTACCATGTCCCATGAGAATCCTGACTCCAAGATGTCATTGGAGAGCCAAGGCCACCCTCAGAATGAGGATCTCAGCGGAGAAAAAACAAGCGAATGCAACGAGACGCTGGAGGAAGCTTCAGTATGTGAAACAGGAACACCTGTCGCAGAACCTCAATCTGGTGACCCAAAAGAAGATGCCGCAATACAGATGGCTTCTGAGGAAGCGGCTGCTGCTGTATCAGTATCACACAAAGCTGTGAACAACGACGAGAAGAATCTGGCCGACGAGAACCTGAAGCTGAAGGAGATGCTGCAGAAGCTCCTGTCGTCCGGCAACGATCAGATGGGGATCATCACGGAGCTGAGCGAGAAGGTCAGGGCGCTCGAGGGGAAACTCGCGCGCAAGAGGAGGCCAATGGTAAGGGTGCGCAGAGCAGCCAGGAATGCGACGGACAACCTCCACTGACCAATGGATCGAGATGATCTGGAGCTTTAGGTTTGCGTCTATATCTGTCGCTAGTAGTTTAATACTGTTTCTATCCGTGCTGCGATGTATAGTCTGCGATGCACGGTGACCGTGTGCCGCTGTGTCCAGGAACATGCAAGGATCGTGTTTGTGATATGTAAATGTGTGCTGTATCGAGGAACATGCAAAGATCGTGTTTGTGATATGTAAATGTGCGCAAGACATATCACCGTCGGAGTCTTTGGATACAATTGCTAATGATAGTCTTGGATACATCTTGCACTTGTGCGGCAGTGACAGGACATCTTCAAGATTACAAATCCTGATTCGGAGAGCTGCATTACATGGCATGTGAACTGTCCCTGTGCCTCACAGTTCAGAGATGTGGGCGGCATCGTGCAGAGAGCTTTCATGTAAGATTTCGCCACTGTACCACCGGTAGTGGCAGATTTTTTTTCCGGGTCTGTAGTGGCAGATTACTCCCAAAGATTTCAGGAAAGCTACGCCACACAAGCCGTATCATTTGTACTATTTGCACACCTATAAGGAGAAAAGTAAGAGCTCGCTTGCTGAACTTTGTGCATTGCAAGTGCTTCTGTTCGACCCATTTTTCAGCAAGTGTACTGTGTCTCAATCTGTCTGGGTCTACAAGTTTTATACTTGGGCCATGCCTCCAGTTGTTTGCCGAGTTGGCGTTTGATTTGAGGGTGCATTGCAAGATGATCGTAATGTGGCTTATGTCAAGTTTCACAACTGAAACTCCTAGTGGAAAAGAATACTATACTTGAAAACCATGCACGAGGATTTCGAGAAACTCAGCCAAAGTCTAACAAGATAAAAAATTCAGACAAAGTTAAACTGCGAAGTCGAATACCCAAAAAATAGAAACCCTGAGGTTGTATGCCTCGCGGCAGCGAATGCATCAGGCCACCGCTGACTCTACGATAGAAGACAGAAACAAACTAAAAATATGCACATTCTTGCTAATAAGCCGGGGAAGACTTAGATAGGATCTATGAGAATAATTCTTTTGCAAAGATAAAACATGTTCAAAAATTCTGAAAAAAATGACAACACACATATGTGTTATATATGCAATGCCAAAAAATTGCAACTTCAAATTCGACATACACTTAGAGAGACAAAAAAGACAAATCTAAGTGTGAATAGTGTGAAATACTGTTTCTCCAAGTGTAGATCAGATTTTGAGCTGAAATTTCTTGGAGTTGTAGATAAAACCTATATGCATGTTGTTCATTATTTTCACGTTTTTTCGCATTTTCAAAGTATGATTTCTCTGAGTTGATCCGATGATCCTACCTAATGGAGAGATCCTATACAAATCTCTCTCCTAATTTTTTTTCGATAAAGAGAATATATTAATATCAAGAAGATACCAATTACCTCCAGCCTCTGCAACAACGCACCATCCTAATGGCACTACGGATGCACACAGCCAAAAACAAGAAAAGAAAACTAAGAAATAAAAGTCCCGCTACAGTATCTCGGGCCTAACAACAACGAATACATCCACCGCCAAGACAACACCTGAATTACGTACTAGTCCCCGCTCTCAAAACAAATGTCTCCACCAAGGATATTGCCGAGCACAACCAATTAAGGCCAGACCTTGGGTTTTCACCCTGAAAGGTAGGACTCTGCACTTCACTTGTGTTGTCGCCCCCACTTTCATACCGCTGCTGTGAAGCCCGAAACACCAAGCAAGTCCCTCAACACCGCAAAGACTTGAACCTCCCTTAGCTAGTCCTCCCCTCTGGCCTTCATGAAATTCTCTTCTTCCAACTTTCATCATGGATCCATAGTCACTTGATGTCAATCAAAGAAAAAGAGCTTCGCGCCACTCCCTCCAGAACCAATCGGTCGGAATAAAAACATGGGTGCGCACGACCGAATACCTCCGATCCAAGAAACTCCAGGCAAAAGCACTGTTACATTCATCGGCGGAGCCTTCCGGACTCAACACTCCGGCCGGATCACGAGTCCAGAGCCTCCGGTAGGTCCTCCTCTTCACGCAAGAGAGGCCCTAGGACCGCCGCCTTTATTCAGGTCGGACCCCCACGTCGGCGACCATCCCGGGCTGGCCACTCCAACCCACCACCGGCGACACCGACGCCGGCTTCCAAGCTCCTCCATCACGCCGCCGGAATGCGGTGATAGATCGATAGATCCACCACCACCAACCGCAGGCCGACCCTCTCCGACGAAGGAGATGGCCACCTCCACCGCCGTACCCAAGGCTGCTGCCCCGGGCGACCTCGTGACGCGAGAGAAACCCGAGATCGCCTCCACACACGGCCGAGAGGCGGGGGGAAAGTGGCGCAGATCATGGCCTGGCCACTGCCCGCCACCAGCCCCTCCGACATGCTGCGGTGAAGATCCGGCGGAAGGCAAGGGGCTGCCGCTTCAGGCCGTCACGCAGAGGTCTGGCCGCCGCCGCCGCCCATCACCAAGTCCGACCGGCCGCAGCGAGCGTCGAGGGATCCTGGTCGCCGTCCCGGCGCGGCACCAAGGAGAGGCCGCCGCGGCCGCCACGCCCCGCGGCCTTTGCCCGATGGCGCTACCGGCGGCGGCGGCAGCGGCAGGGTGCGTTTAGGGTTTAGGAGGGGTGCGGGAGGAGGGGTGCGGGAGGAGGTGCAAAACCAAATCCGACCATGCCATCTCTCCCCTAATAAGCCTTCAGGAATAGATCGTCGCTGTGATGATGATGAGAGTCAACCAAATGTCGATTTCTAGGTTTTTATTTCTATAATGACATTTTTAGAGAGAGTACCAGATCAAACCTTGAATATTTGTGCCTGATAAAAGAGGCTCCAACCTAAATGGCTTGCAATTAGTCTCCGTGCTGTCCTGATACAGATCGACTGTACTTTAATGGAAGAACAGGTGCCGCGGAAGCAGGTAATCTCCTATGGTGTCCGAAGTCATATCTTCACATTCGACAAGTGTGATCGATCTGGATATTACTTCTCAAAACCGAAGCCATTAAGCGAGAAGAAGGTCCTAGCTGGCTAAGGTTAACGTCAGTACGCAGACATGGACACGGAGGACATTGAGCTGATGCAGATATCCAGTCACTCCTTAGCCGTCTTCCCCAATGGAAATGTGCCAATATGTGACAAGATTCCCATCATATTCAAAAAAATAAAGAAAAGTGAAGGCCCTTTGTTTTGTCTCTCCTTTTCTTCCAAGTGATGTATTGGTTGAGACAACAACGCAAAAGCTTCTAATGTCACTACCCAATAAATGTCACTTCTTAGTATACATTTTGGAGGAGTATCTGATAGTCAGGATACAAAATCCAATGGCAAATCCCAATTCTCTCCCGAATTAACTAAGATGTGACCCTGGGCTTGATAGTGCAAAATGAGGCATTAAGTAAAGCACATCCTAAGAAATGGTGGTCAATCCTATTAAACTCAAAGCATGAAGGCTGTGTGCATCAATTCGATACGGAGAGTTAGTGAAAGGACGAGATTTCGCCCAGAGGGGGGGAGGGGGGTTAATAGGCGTTTTAAAATCTCGTACGGATTTAGCTTGTAAGAATGCGGAATTAAACTAACGTTTATTTTACAAGCACAAATCCGAAATATGCTAGGCTCACCTAAGTGCAACAACAACAACTAGAGCTAAGCAAGATAGGCACAAGATATATGTAGCACAAGTGATAGCAATATATATGTACTTCAAGCACGATGACTATCACAAGAAAAGTAAGCTCGGGTATAGAAATAACCGAGACACGCGGAGACGAGGATGTATTCCCGTATTCCCTTCCTTTGCAAGAAGGTACATCACGTTTGGAGGGGTGGAGGTCCCACGAAGGATTCCCCAACGCCACGAAGGCTCACCCTATTCTTCGAGCCAAACCCACGAAGGATAATGATCCTTTCCTTATGGTTAGCATTTCCTCCACTCTGGAGATGGCAAGCTCCAAAACCACTTCACAAGCTCCATGAAGGAGAAGCCCGGGCCTCTTCACAATCTTCCTTGAAGAGATCACCGGAGCACAAACCACCAAGCCAACTAGGAGGTCTCCCTCCAAGAGTAACAAGCTCACGGTCTCTCACTCAAACTAATCGTGATGGAGAGCTCAACACTATGCAATGATGCAAAGCAAGAACACTAGAGGTGTTCAAATCCTTCACACTCAAATCCCACCAAAGCAACAAATGCTAGGATGAGATTAGAGAGGAAGAACAAAGAGGAAATCAACAAATGACTCCAAGATCTAGATCCAAGGGGTTTCCTCACTTAGAGGAGAAATGGATTGGTGGGGATTGTAGATCTAGATCTCCTCTCTTAGATCCCTCAAGAATGAGCAAGAATCATGGGGGGGATCAAGAGATAGGGCAAGTTCTTCAAAGTCAACAATGGAGGAGAGAGAGTGGAAGAACTTGTTTAGCCCAAGGTGGAAGAAGGGCTATTTATAGCCCAAGCCGAAATCTAACCGTTGGGGAAGTGTCTAGCTCAGCACAACTTCGAGGAGCCCGGTCAACCGGGCCTGGGGCCGGACCACCTAGCGCAGGGGCCGGTCCGACCGGGCCACATGCCGGAAGATCCAGCCGACACCGGATTGTGCACCGGGACGAGACCGGGGCGAGTCCAGGACAAACAGAACATGCCCCCGGTTGACACCGGAGCAGAAGCCGGTCGGCGCCGGGGAGGCCGGTCCACAGCCCGGTCAGACCGGGCGTGAGGCCGGGCCGGCCGGTCCGAACCGGGCCGTGCCGAGACCGGGGCAAGTTCTTGACATACAGAACATACCCCCGGTTGGCATCGGAGCAGGAGCCGGCCCGCGCCGGGGCATCCGGCCCATAGGCCGGTCCGACCGGGCGTGGGGCCGGACCAGCTTCAGACCAAAACCCTTTTTCTTTTTCTTTAAAATAGAAAATGCTCCCGAACTCCGATTGACATGAAACCAATTTTGTTGAAAATATGGAGACTCCTCGCAGGATATTTTTAGATGATTCTAGAGAGGGAGTTTCCCACCATCAAGAAACGGTGAAGGCGTCCAAACTCGAAAACGCAATAGAAGATGCATGCGGATTCTGTTGTGGGTATACTTTATGGGTATATCAACGGCATGGCCTAGATCCGGCAAGCCCGGGTGGCCCATAGTTGGTGGTGAGGCATGTGGCCCATCGGGCGGCCCAGTTGCTGTAGATCCTGAAGGATGAAATCCAGCCCAGGAACAGGAAGCCGGATCTCTACCGACCTACGAGGAAGGTCGGATCCGTGACGGCCCATGAAGTATCCGGATCCAGCACGTACTTGGAGGAAGGCGGATCCTTGACGTACACGGCAGGACATTCTACTGTAGTTAGGCAACTTGTATTCCGGCTAGGACTCTCCATGTAAACCCTAGATCCGGGCGCCTTTATAAGCCGGATCTCGGGAGCCCTAGAGGCACAATCACAACTCATTGTAACAACGCGAAAGCGCCCAGATAATTCCAGACAAGCGGCGGTAGAGGCCTGTCATCGTGCGGGTGTTCCGGAAGCTGGGTAAATCGCGTACCACCGTCCCGTGTGCACTCCGCCCTATGGCCCCTACTTCTTCTCCCCTCGTGAGGATCCCTCCTCGGAGGTACCGTCGATTAGGCAACGACGGTTGGCGCCCACCGTGGGGCCTGCGGCGTCCGGAGGCCGGAACCGGGAGGGTTCCGCCATGGGAAGCTACGACGACACCATCGGCTGTGGGCGTGTCCTTTACGCCGGAAATCTGCCAATCGTCCCTCCGGGATGATTGCTGGATTCCGGCTAAAACCGACTCCGTCAAGCTCTCCATCGTCCCGATTGGCGGCATACACATCTTCATCGGGGAAACCGTCGATTCCGACGGAAACCCATTGGTAAGTAGCGCTGACGCGACCGCCGCTGAGCAGGACGCAGTCGCGAAGATCCGATCTGAGACGCAGGAACTTCCTGGCGAAGATTCCGCCTTAGATCTGAAAAAATCAAAACCCACCCAATCCGCCCACGAGCGAGGAAATAAAGGTGGAAGACCAATGCGGATCCGCCCGGGTCTCCCAGGTGTTAGAAAAGCAAAGGTGTCACTTTGTGCACTTCTTGGCCCATACCGCCGGAACCGCCCCTCAAGAAGCCGGAGCTGGTCCCGAGCAGGTCGTGGCCCCGGAAAACAATGCTGCTCCGGATCAGCAAGAGGCTGTCGGAGAAAGCGGAACTCCGGCTGAAGAGTCGATTTTGGGAAATCTAAGCCCAATTTCCGGAGATACCCAATCCATGGACACTGAAGAGTTCGATCGCAAGGTGAAGGAATATGGATACGGTCACTACTAGGAATTTGCTTACCCCTGGCGCACTGAATTTGCTACCGCCGGCACATTGCTATTCGCCGGCGATCACCTCGCCGGTGGTAAAGTGCTACTGCCGGCGTATTCGTAAGCGCCAGCGGTAAGGTGGAAATACCCCCGGCGGTTTTCCCAACTCGCCGGCGGTAATAGGTACCACCGGCGCCTCCCAGCTCGCCAGCGGTATTTTAAGTTACCACCGGCAAACAGCCCAATCCGCCGGCGGTATGTATTTTAGGATTTAAAAAAAAACTGACAAGAAATCAGAAAACCTTCATATAGAATAAAACAAATTCACTCTTTATTCTATACAACCCAAAGTTTCTCTACATAATTATATTTAAACTGAACAGTAATTACAATTTTGCTCATATTACAATTTTGCTTAGACGTGCTCCTCCGTACACATCAGGACGTGCTCCTCCCCCGCCCCGTCCCCCTCCGTCCACATCAGGCCAGCACCTACACGAGGTCCTCCTCCATCCTACATCATGATATATTACTTAGTTGAGCGGGCATGTACTCACACGAGAGAGCAAGCAATTTTAGTAATTGGACTGGATAAGTGAACATGACAAAGTTTCTGTATCCTCCTGTGACATGTAACATGTGAAGACTGTAGATTCTAATGCTACATAATAGGTTTCCTTAGCTTTTACAGAACCAATGAAAGTGAAATTAAGATACAGCTACGCCAATGCCATCTCACAGTGATTAGCATTACATATTTGTATAGTCAAATTATTGCGTCCTCTATAATATGCAAATTCAACTGAACTCATGTACTACGAGCTACATAAACCACAATTATCACTGTTCTAAACCGAGAATTAAGTCATTGCTCTGTAACAAACAAAATAAGTCTATGCAATAACAAAATGAAGCCGTTGTTCTGAACCAAGAATCTAAATCTGGACTAAAGAGTCCATAGCAGATTTCCACCAAATACAGCGAGTCCATGCTCTAAAGTAACTGGCTGTGTATAATTAGGAACCAGATGTAGGAAGAACTACAATGGCATCTTCCCACATCAGCACAGCCTCACATGCATGCAGTTGGCAGGCTAAAATGAATCTATTGAACTGGATTACATAACTAACACCTTACAAGTACCAACGGCTAAATGGTGTATAAATAATAAATAGAATTTCAACACTCCAACTTTCACATTAGGAAATGATTGGCTTTTACAGCATATAAGCAATACACGAACAGTTCCTTCCAATCCATACTATACATTGATCAAGCTAAATAAAACCTAAATTTAGCTCAACCACTTGTGCAACTCACTAATTTGTGCTGAGCGTAAATTAAGATAATATTAACAAGCTAATATTTAATATGAACTATGATCCAACATAAGTCTAAACAAACATCTGTATGTGCTTCTTCTGGTGAACTGAATATTAAGTGCTGTCAGGCTAATTAAGTTGGGTATCCCTTTTATCCTAAAATAACATGTCAGAGTTTTGTGCACCCACGAACTGAAAGTCAAGTTCAATACTTACCTGCTCATCATTGTTACAAGATTTGTCTGTAAAATTTCCACCGATCATACAGTGCATGAAGGAATGAAGATCCTTCGCACCACTCAAATAACAGAGACAATAACATGCAGACACAGCTGTTCAACTGAATTAAACAGCTGAAAGTTGAAAAACAGTCGAACATTTTCTCTAAAAGCTGAAGGGGATAGAAAGAGAGTGCTTTCTGCTACAATTTCCCAGATAGTGGATACTAATTAGTAATGTGATATCGTAACATGTCTATCAGCGATGCCCTAAACTGAACCGAAAAGCTGCATAACAAGATCTGAGTTTTCCACGCCGATAAACCCGGACTCCCGACGGCTAATCCAATCCAAGCTAATCCGCCCACGCCCAGCAAGCCAAAACCTCGCCGCAGGCACGCGTGACCCGAAAGAAAAAAGAAACGAAATGGGACTAGAGATAGGGGAAGGCAAAGGCGGACCTGCAGCTGAATGTTGCGGAAGCGCTCCTGCACGGAGTTCATGGCGAAGGAGCGGTCGCGGCGGGAGCTGCTGACGGGCGCCTCCTACCTGGGCCGCTTCCTCGCCACCACCCGCCGGCCGTTCCACGGCCGGGAGCTCGCCGAGATCCGCCTCGCCTCCATCCCCGCCCGCCTGCCTCTCTCTCTCTCTCTCTCGCCGCCCCGCCGCCACGGATGGTAGACAGATCCCCCGCTCACGCGTACACGACGAGAGCCATGGACGGCGCGGGCGCGTGAGCTAGGGTTCGGGAGCCCTCGGGTCGGAGATTGGGGGTGGAGGTGTGTGATGTGTGGGTGCTGTGGGGATTGGGTCGTGGGTGGTAGGTGTGGGTGGAAGAGGTGGAATAACTACGAAATATCCCGGGCGTGTTTCAACTGTAACCGCCGGCGGTAAATTTGGCTCAACTTCGGTCACACGAGCGGTGCAGTACTCCCGGCGAAAATGAATCCTTTTCGCTGGTGGTATTAAAGTTACCCCCGGCATTTTCCGTCCAAATCGCCAGCGGTAATGTGAGGTTCATCTGCGTGCTCTCGGTCCAATTTACCCCTGGCAGTTTCACTCCTGACTCGCCGGCGGTAAGGGGTCTATCCCCGGCGACCCCAAACCAGCTTGCCGGCGGTAACTTACCACTGGCCACTTTGAAACGGACTTGCCGGCGGTAATAAATCCGGCTATAAGCTTATTCCTAGTAGTGGGTGATCAGCCTGAAGTTGACTCCGCCAACCCAAAGTAGGTACTCGCAACTGTAGCGGCGCTGGGAGAACACGGATCAGAAGAGACAGGCACCCAATCCGACCCCCAGCCATCCCATCAGGGATCTCCAATGTCGCGGGAGCGACCCCGCAAGGATTCTTCCTCGGAGAACCTCCTGTCGCCTGAAGAGATGGTCGCACAAGCAGACATGGATGCGGTTTATCGCTCAGATATTCTTAACAAACCCATCACTCCCGAAGACATAGAAGCACTAGAAGCTAAGAGACTGGAGCTTCTGGCCACAACCAAAAAGTTTAAGCACACCGCAGCCGCCATGCTGGAGGAAAGGAAGCAGGCCGCAGTTTTTGTGGAAGGCTTCATCCAGCGCGAGCAGGAGGTGGACGAAGGACTGGCAAAGGTCAAGGAACTCCGAAAGCATTGGGAGGACAAGATCGTTGAAGCTCATCAGGAGGTCGAAAAGGTCCGGCATGAGTTGATAGCTCCCCGCAGGATCACCTTCGCAACTCCAACGGAGCAGCAGCCGTTCGCAACCCCAAAGGACAATATGACGAAAGCTGCAAAGATCTTGAAGAAAAGTAACGAAGAGATTGACATCGACTACGTTCGCACGCTCGTCGCTTCAGCGGTGAAGCAGCAGAGCAAGGCAGACACTTCGCGCAAGTTGGAGTCTAACCCAGAGCATTGCGTCTCCACTGCGCAGAAGGACGCCCACGACAATCGCCATCGAGATGACGAATCGCGAACCGGATCTTCGGAACGCAGAAGGAAAGCCAGGGAACACCCAAATCCGATCCCCGTACCATCAAAGACGCCACCGTCAGATCCAAGAAAGGGAAAGGATGCGATGTACTCTGGACGGGACAAGTACCGCAACCCCTCTCCTCCGCCTAATGGTTACCCGCGTCCCTCTCGCCGCCGTAGTCCAGCCGGAAACACCAGGCCCCAGGGGCATGGTGGAATTGTTATCCGCGACAACGTGCCGCCTTCAAGAAACAGAAACAGGGAACGCACGCCGGAACCTCGCCGGAACCAGAACAACGATCGTGAGCCCGAGCCTAGGAGGAGTCGGGATGAGGAGCGCGATCCGGAACCTCGCCGGAGCCGGAACGACCAGGGCAGCCAGCGCCACGGCGAAGGTAGCCGCAGGAGCCGGAGCCAGCACCGGGAAGGCCGGGGAGAATCTGAAGGCGGAAGCAAGAGGTCGGATCGACCCCCTCGCAGGTCTCCCTCACCACCACCTAGCGGTGGCGGCGGAGGTGGAGGCGGAGGTGGCGGCCGGAGATCTCGCTCTCGCTCACAGTCTCCCCGCCACGGCTCGCGCGACGCGCGGGAACGCCTCAACGAATACAGAACCGACTACATCGGACCGAAGTGCTTTGGCAGGATGATTCGAGAGGAACCAAAGCCAAGGATGAACCTCAAGCTACCCGGAAACCGGAAGCATTATGATGGCACCGAAAGACCGGATACCTGGATTGAGGATTACTATAATGCAGGTAACCTTTGCCGGAGGAACCCCTAATATCGCTGCCGCATGCTCCGGTTGTACCTTGTAGGTCCAGCCCGGATTTGGCTCGGCGACCTCGAGAAGAACTCCATCTTTTGCTGGTTTGACACTGAAGACCGCTTTCGAGAAACACTTCGGAGGCACCTACAAAAGACCTGCCACGGCAAGCGACTTACAAGCTTGTATCCGAGAAGAAGGGAGAATCCTCAAGAAACTTCCTCACACGATGGTTGGCATGCGAGACGAGTGCGAAAACGTCGACCACACCACTGCCATGTACGCCTTCATTGGTGGACTGCAGAGAGGAGGATTGCTGAGGCATAAGCTCACTTGTTTGGCTAACGCAAATAAACTGACTTTGGATGAGATGATCTCCATTGCCAGTGACCATACTGCCGCCGATGATGACACAGGCGGTGATATCGCAGCTACAGCAATCCCCCTACGCCAACAAAAGTAGAACCGTGATAACGACAACAACAGCAGCCATAAACGCAAAAACCCTGATGACCAGAAGAGTGGCGGATCTGAGATGGTCGCCATGGCGTTCCAACGCGGAGGTTCAGGAGGCGGAAGAGGACGAGGCCGTGGAGGCGGAGCTGGCAGGGATCAGCAGCACAGCACTGAGGTGACAGCTGGCGGATCCCGCGCCCCGCAAACCTACGAGGAGTACAGAGACATGCCCTGCCTGGCCCACTCGGATCCGGCTACAGGGAAGTCCACTCACACCAACCGCAACTGCAAATGGGTCAATGATCTAAAGAACGACCCGGAAGCAGGATACAAGCGAGCCCGGAAGCACCGCCCTCATGGCAAGGGAGGCAAGGGCAAGAACAAAGACAAGGAGGAGGACAATTCCGAGGCGATGGACGAGGATGATAACTCGCCGGATCCCAAAGCCGGATCCGCAGGTAAATCCAACCCCTTCGAGAAAAAGAGCGTGGGCGCGTACCACACCTTCCTCGGAACCCCAACGGTCCGCGCTACCAAGTCAGCTACCCGGATCCTGAACGCCACAGTTCCGGCTGTGCCGCAGTATGTCAGGTGGTCGGAAGTCCCGTGCACGTTTGACAGGGAGGATCACCCCGCCATTGTGCCAAAAGAATGCTACGCCTTGGTTGTAAGTCCTCGCATAGACGGGTATGATTTCTCCAAGTGCCTCATGGATGGCGGAGCCAGCTTGAACATCATGTACACGGAGACTCTAGAGCGGATGAACCTCACCAAGGAACGGCTCAAACACGGCAACACGCGAGTTTCATGGCGTGGTTCCGGGTAAGAAGGCGAATTCCCTCGGCAGCATCACACTTCCCGTGGCCTTCGGCGATGTTCACAATTTCCGCGAAGAGAAGATCACGTTTGAAGTTGTGCCCTTCAAGAGCTCCTACCACGTCATCTTCGGCAGGCCCACCTACCACAAGTTTCACGCAAGAGCGTGCTACATCTACAACAAGCTCAAGATTCCGGGTCCCAATGGTATGATCACCGTATCCGGAGACTACAAAAAGGCTCATGAATGCGAGTTGGGCGAAGCAGCCTTCGCGAGTACGTGATATCCGGAGAAGAGGCGAAAGGCTACGAGCCGCGGTGGATCCGACCGAGATGCAGACCACCAAGAAGCAAATCTCCGAACAGAAAAAATCCTTCAGGGCCGCGATAGAGACCAAGAAAGTCAACTTCAAGGAAGATGACGCTACCAAGCAAGTCTCGATCGGAGCCAACATGGACCCCAAATAGGAAGACGCGCTCGTCGAGTTTTCTCGCGCTAACATGGATATCTTCGCATGGCAACCTTCTGACATGTACGGAGTACCAAGGGAACTCGCCGAGCACTACCTCAACATAAACCCGGGGGCTAAACCGGTGAAGCAAGCTATGCGACGCTTTGGAGATAAGAAGCGCCGCGCCATAGGCATGGAATTAGCAAAGTTACTAGAGGCAGGTTTTGGGTCGCAAATCCCGTCCTTGTACTCAAAAAGAATACTGAAATACTAAGAATGTGCATCGATTACTCTGGCTTGAACAAACATTGCCCGAAAGATCCGTTTCCCCTGCCGCGCATTGACCAAGTCATTGATTCGACGGCGGGGCGGAACTTCTGTGTTTTCTTGATGCGTATTCCGGGTATCACCGAGATCCGGATGAAGGAGTCGACCAAAAGGCGACCTCATTCATCACCCCATTTGGCACTTACTTGCTATGTTACTATGCCCTTTGGCTTGAAAAACGCAGGTGCCACCTACCAACGTACGATGCAGCGGTGCTTGAAGGACCAGATCGGCTGGAACGTACACGCCTACGTCGACGACATCGCGGTCATGACTCGGAAAGGATCCGACTTGATCAGCGATCTCACAGAAACCTTTGAGAATCTCCGTCGGTACAAGATGATGTTGAATCCGCTGAAGTGCGTCTTTGGCGTACCAGCCGGAAAAACTCCTTGGCTTCATTGTCTCTAACAAGGGCATTGAAGTGAACCCGGAAAAAATCAAGGCAATTTTGTGCATAAAAAGGCCAACTTGTCTCAAAGATGTGCAACGGCTCACTGGTTGTGTCGCAACAATCAGCAGGTTTGTTAGCCGTCTTGGCGAGAGGGCACTTCCCCTGTACAAGATATTGAAGAAAACATACAAGTTTGTCTGGGACGAGGCAGCGGATGCAGCACTACAAGGGCTGAAGGACATACTCACCTCCCCACCTATCCTAGCAGCTCCAGGAGAGTCAGAGCCTATGCTCCTTTACCTGGCAGCCACCAACAGGGTCATCAGCCTCGTCATCGTGGTGGAACGACGGGAAGAAGGTCACGAATATGGAGTCCAAAGGCCAGTCTACTATATTAGCGAGGTCCTTACGGAATCCAAACAGCGCTACCCTCACTTTCAGAAGTTAGCCTACGGAGTATTCCTAGGCAGCGAGGAAGGCTGAGATATTACTTCCAAGAACATCCGGTAACGGTCGTGAGCAAGGCTCCGCTGTCAACGATTCTCAACAACGGCGACGCAACAGGACGCACAGCAAAATGGGGCATTGAGTTATCCGCCTTCGACATCGGCTACAAAGCCGGGACCGCGGTCCAATCACGAGTCTTGGCGGATTTCGTCGCGGATTGGACGAAGCTCCGGATGCTAGTGCGGAGCCGGAACCAGAGACATGGGTTATGCACTTCGATAGATCCAAGCAGCATCAAGGCTCAGGAGCCGGAGTCACCCTGAAGTCCCCTACCGGAGAAGAAGCTGCGAGTACGTTTGCAGATCCACTTCGAAGCTACAAACAACATGGCGGAGTACGAGGCTCTACTACACGGACTGCGCATCGCTAAGGAAATAGGGATCAAGCACATTATCTGCTGCGGAGATTCCGACCTGGTGGCACAGCAAGTAGCCGGAACCTGGAACGCCAGAAATTCCGTCATGGCGGCTTACCGAGACGAAGTTGACGAGATCGCCAAATGCTTTCTAGGATACGAAGTCAAGTACGTCCGGAGAGACGACAACGCAGCGGCAGACATGCTGTCCAAGCTCGGATCCGGCAGGAAACCAATTCCGCCCGGTATTTTCCTGGAGCACCTACGGATACCCTCGGTGAAGGGCGCTAACCCGGAAAACCCAGACGTGGCGAGTATCTCCGGCTAGAGAAGTGATGGCTATCATTCCGGCTTGGACACAGCCTTTCCTGGACTACCTCATCGATCAGAAGTTGCCAGAGGACGAGGTCCTCGCACGACAGATCATCAGACAAGCAAGATCCTACACAATTGTTGATGGACAGCTCTACAAACGAAGCGTAACAGGGGTATTTCTCAAATGCGTCTCTAATCAAGATGGCATTGAAATCCTCAGGGAGATCCACGCAGGGGATTGCGGGCATCATGCCGCTCCCAGGTCACTCGTTGCAAAAGCTTTTCGGCTAGGCTTTTATTGGCTCACAGCTAAAGAAGATGCTGACAAAATAGTCAAGACCTGCCGAGGTTGTCAGTACTACGCTACTCAACCAAACGCTCCAGCCCAAGAGCTGAAGACCATACCTATCACCTGGCCATTTGCGGTCTGGGGGCTCGATATGGTTGGTAAGTTAAAAAAATCATCTCCTGGTGGTTTTGAATACCTCTTGGTCGCTGTTCACAAATTCAGCAAATGGATCGAGGCAAGGCCAGTGAGAAAAGCCGACGGTGCTACGGCACTAAAATTCGTCTGCAACCTCGTGATGAGATTCGGCATCCCACACGGCATAATCACAGATAATGGCACCAACTTCGCTCAGGGAGAATTGAAGGATTATTGTGAGACAATGGGGATTCGATTGGACCTTGCATCTGTGGCTCACCCACAATCCAATGGTCAAGTTGAAAGGGCTAACGGTCTAATATTATCAGGAATCAAGCCACGCCTTGAAGAACCGCTGCGACGAGCAGGCTGGAGCTTGGGTCGACGAATTGGACGCTGTCTTGTGGAGTTTGCGAACTACCCCTAACGGAGTCAACGGGGTTTACCCCATTTTTCCTGGTATACGGATCCGAAGCCGTGATTCCCTCCGACATCATCCACGATTCGCCGCGAGTTTCCGCCTAAAATGAAGAAATAGCCGACGAGGCCGAGACGGCTATCCGTGGACCTGATCGAAGAAGCTCGGAATTTAGCTGACCAGCGCTCCGCCATCTACCAACAAAAGCTCCGACGTTATCACAGTCGTCGAGTCCGGAATCGCTCTTTCATGACAGGAGACCTGGTCCTCCGCCTTCGGCAGGTGAAAGACCATAAGCTGCAGTCCCCATGGGAAGGACCCTTCATCGTTAGCAAAGTGCTTCATAACGGATCGTACTACCTTGTTGATTTCCGAGAGCTGAGGGACAGACCTGCTAATTGGCACCGGAAACGCAAGCGTGAGGATCCGGATGACATCTACGACGAGACAGATCGCCCCTGGAACATCGCACAGCTACGTCCTTTCCACACTTAGCGTATTCTTTCCGAGTTATAAACTCTGTAATAGTTATACATGATCAATGAAATAAAGCTTATGGTTCACTCTTCGAGTCTTTTACCTCCTTTACTTGTTCATTTTTAGATCGTGTATGTTTTCCGACTAAAACCGCAGAGCTGGATATTTCCGCCTAGGCGTGTATGAAAGTTGCGATTTTCAAAAATCGTCCCTCAGGACGTAAGCTTAAGTTTTACGAGTCGAAATGTTTTACGTTGCGAATTCGTGGATTCCTAGTAGCGATTTCCGGCACCTTGGTGCAGGGGCTTGTTTCCGCGGTTATTGACGGATTGCCATTGGGCTTCGTCGCCGTTGGCGAGCGTTTCCGGCTAAAGGTCTTCCGGCTCGCGGAAGGTCAAGCGAGTAAGCCGAAAAACATCAAAATCAGCACTTGCTTTCCAACAAAACGAAACATGCAAATACTATTAAAGGATAGCAGGATAAGTCGTTTCCGCCCATGCATAGTTGTTTCGTCCCTAGCTACTTAAGAATTTAAAGTTATATTACAAACCCTCACTGGGGCCAAAAATGATGCATTGTTTTTCCGCAGGACTAAGTTTTTACTTCTCCTTAACCGGAGAAGTTTCCACGTTGGTATCAGCTCCTCCGGCGTCGGTTGGAGCCTCCTTCTCCGCGTCTTTGGCAGGCGAAGAGACATCTTCATCTTCTTCCGCTTCAGTTGCAGTCGGAGAAGCAGCGCCACCTTGGTTCTTTGAGCTCGTCCACGTATATCGGCTTCGGATTGGGCGGGCCTGGTTTCGCTTCGCGATCCTTCAAAAGCTCGGCTTCGAGAGGCTCGTCGGCGGGAAGAACCACCTTCTCATAGAATTCATCATGGCGGATCCTCCGAGCAATGCGTGTATCATAGCCGCTAACCGCGTCAAGCAGTGCATTGACATCAGCATCCGGAGGAACGCCAAAAGTCACCCGGTCCAGGTTCAAACTCGGATTATGCGCTAAGCACATAGCCAAGGACATGGCAGCTGCACCCGTGCTGAAGAAGATTGCAGGTCCACAACCAGCTCCGGAAGCAAATCCATCCTCTTGATGAGCTTGCGCACATCGCGAGTTCGGCTCTTCTTGATGTTGAGGTTGTGACAGATTTTCCTGGAGGCGAAGATGAGATCCTTGCGGTCTTCTCCGGCCAGTTGTAGCAGGTCATCGCGCGGAGCTGGCTCCGACGTTCCTCATCATATCCAAGTGGATCTGGAAGATGCAAGTTTTGTTAAAAACAACAAGTTACACATATCTTTGTCATATGAGTTTCGAGGACGTACCCATGACGTCGGAGTTGAGCAGGTCCCAGTAGCTCTCCGCTATCATCATATATTTGCGAAGACCTCCAATTTCTTTTTCTGCTTACGGATGATGTCACTCTGTCGATCTGTCTTTTCAGCTCAAACTCACCGAGTTTTCAGAGCAAGCTCCGAGTTCTTCTCAGAAAATTTCTGTTCTGCCTCTGCGAGCTTTGCCTCAAGATTTTTCTGTGAAGCACGTAGAGTTTCCAACTCAGAGGAAGCTGCAGCGAGAGAAGAGGAGGCACCTGCTCATCGTTACATAAAGCGTCAAGTTCGGAAAAATGCGGAACATAATCCACAATCGTCAGTAATCGGAAACCAACCTTGAGCTTCTGATAGTTGTTTCTTCAAATCCGCATTCTCTGCTTGGAAGCGCTGGATTTTCTCCGCCTGGCTGATGGTCACACGACGTTGCAGCGCAATGTTTTTATGCAACTCGTAGTGCAAGGCTTTTTGTTCCTGCAAACACAGTCAGAAACGGAGTAAGTTCCGCCATCATGGTTTAAGTCTTTCTAAAGCATTGTCACTGGAAATTCTTTCCGCCATCATGCTTGGGGGCTACCACGACTTTTAAAATTTCCTTTCAGATTAAGTTCTCTAAAAGTATTCAGACGCTAACTAATAGAGTTTCCGCCTAAATACTTGGGGGCTACTGAGGGAGTTACCTTTTGCTTGCAAACAAGCTTGTCGAAGAATTGGCCAATGTTTTTATTGGCGTCCGGATCTCCGACGTTTCAACGTCCGGTTTGCCCCAGGCATTGTTTAGCATAGCATTGAGCAAATCTTGCTCCAGCTCCCACTTCTCTGCCTCCGTTAGTTTGTTAAAAAACTTCGTGGCATAGGCTTTCGGGGTGGAGGTAAGATCAGCCGGATCTCCAAAGTTCTTGGGAAAAACGACCATATCACCTGTGGTGGCCTCAGCTTTGCCGGAGGAATTAACTTCTGCTTCCCCCGGCTTCGTCCTTCATTTTCATCGTTGATGGGACCCTTGCCGCCGGAACCATCTCCGCCCGCTCTGTCGCTGCTAACCGGAATTACTTCCGGTGGAGTGGGTGCGGCGGAGGCTGGAGGCTGGTCCGCGAGAGGAGGAGAAGGCTGCAGGGGGCTTGTGGAGCGCTCGGCGGAGTTGGCGTCAAAGGACCAACGGCGGGAGATTTCTTCTGCATAAACTTAGTGATATGCTCCTGAACATTGGTCCGCGCGGTGGTAGGGTTCGGATTCCTGTGAGCAAGTAAAAGAAAAATATGCATAACACAGCTTACCAATATAAACAACACACGTTACTCGGAAACTTACGCTGCACCCGGAATGTTGGGACGTGAGGGTTTTCTGCTGTCGAAAGCATCTTCAGGCGCTGGCGCTCCGCCTTCCTGGAGTCAAGCGGAGGTGGTTTGACCACCCTGGGTTTCTTGGCGGAAGCCTCGCCGCTGCCTCCGGCGTCGGAGCCAGAGACTTTGGCGCGGGAACGCTTTGTAGGTCGAGGAGCATCCTTTCGGGGCACTTGTTCCTCTTCCTCCTCAGGGTCCTCCGGATCCTCTTCCACCGAGTCACCGCTAACAGGAACTCGGAGTATGGTGCGCAGGTTTTCCTCCGCCAAAGAGTCAAGCTGCGAAAAGAGTGAGCAGAACAAGTTAAACACTTAGAAAATTGTGAAAGGATAAAGGAATGCGAAGGTATAAGCGCTTACCGGAGGACATTTGTTGTGTGTGCTGATATCCTTAATCAGTTCCGGGACCTGTTGGCCCCTAGCAATCTTCACCAACGTCTTGAACCTCCTCTTGAGGGAGTCGGCCGGAAGATCGTGGCGAGTGACCCGGAGGAGATCGTCCGCCCCAGTGTAAGCGCACATCAGGCGTGCGTTGTAGCGCAAGGGTTGGATCCTCCGCGTAAACCAGCTGAGGGTGAGCTGGGCTCCGGTTAGTCCATCGTGAACTAACCAGGAAATCCTCCGCGCAGCCTTCTCCAGTATGGGCGTTTGGGCAAGCGTGGGGATGAAGCTCCAGCTCGCCAATTCTTCCGGAGGCGTGTTGCTGAAGGGCGGGAGTCCGTCGTGGACGCTTGGAACTGGCGCGTTCTTCACATAAAACCATCCGGCGTTCCAATACCGGACGGATTCGTGGGAGTCGTGAGGAGGATACATCCGACCAGAGCGGAGCATGAACGTCATACTTCCGCAGTTTAGCATGGCCTTGTCCTTCGTCTCCTTCTTCACTCGGAAAAAGAATTGCCATAGTTTGATGTCGGGTCGGATTCCGAGATGCCCCTCGCAAAGAGTTGCGAAGTTCGAGAGCAGGAGGTAGGAGTTGGGGCATATGTTGTGGGGCTGGAGCCCGTACGTGTCGAGGACGGAAAGGAAGAACTCCGAGCAAGGGAGCGATAATCCGCGCTCGACCCACGCCTTTGTCATGACGCGTTCATCCGTGTCGGGTTTGGGAACGTCGGAGTCGCGCGTGAAACTCCAATGCTCGGAGATCATGCCTTCGTTTTGAAGTTCCCGGAGCTCCGCGTCTGTTGTCTCGCCGGGCCACCATTGACCCCGCACCCCTTCACGGCTCCGGGCCTTGGAAGCTTTCTTGTTTTACACCTCTTGTACCTTGGCTGCCATTCTAGCTTGGCCTTGTAGCTCCTCTTCGAGCTCCTGGGCTGTTGGGATCCGGCCTAATAAAGTACTGGAAGAGGCGGAGAACGGTTGAGCAAGCCTAACGTCGGAAACATATGGTGGTAGATACGCAATGGGATCCGGGCAAATTGGTTCCACGGCACTGGGATCCGGGCTACTCGGAGAACTACCAGTGCAGTGAGGAGAACCGTGAGGCATGCTTCCGGCTGCACCCATGCGAGCTAAGTTGAGTAACCGGAAAATCTATACTACAGCTACTTCTTCTTCTACAAGGCCGGCGCACGTACCGTTAATGGTGTGGTGGCTCGACGGAGCTCCGGTGGAGACGAGGTCGCCGGACTTGCAGAGAATCGCCTCGCGTGACCACGAATCGGCGGCGGGAAGGATTTCCCGTTCAACCAAAGGGATCTTGGCGCGAGGAGAGGCTTGGGCCGGCGGCGCGTGAAGCTCACCGTGGCAAAGTTCGCCGGAGATGAGATCTGTTGGGCGGAGCGGCACGAGGAGGAAGACGATGTGGGTGAGAAGGTGAAAGAATGAGAAGTTACCGCGGGTGAGGGATATATATAGACCTCGCGCGGAGATTCGTGTTTCAGATCTAACGGTAGAAACTGAACAGTCACGCCTTTGGATGATGGACGCGTGTCTTAGGTCAAAAACGGTAAAATGACATGGAGGTAACTTAACTGTGCGCTCCCGAAATTTCCGGCTAGAAGATTCGCATCTCCGAAAGTTTAGCGCGGAAAGAAGGAAGTTGTGCGCGGGAAAAGTGGGATTTCCGTTACATTACCAAGCCAGAAGAAAGGAAGATTTCCGAATGGATGATACCGGAAACAAGTAAAGGTTTTGAAGCTCTTCAAGATTCTCTTCAGATCCAAGCTGAATGAAGTCGGAGGAATGATGAATCTCGGAGAACTTCGGGGGCTACTGTTGTGGGTATACTTTATGGGTATATCAACGGCATGGCCTAGATCCGGCAAGCCCGGGTGGCCCATAGTTGGTGGTGAGGCATGTGGCCCATCGGGCGGCCCAGTTGCTGTAGATCCTGAAGGATGAAGTCCAGCCCAGGAACAGGAAGCCGGATCTCTACCGACCTACGAGGAAGGTCGGATCCATGACGGCCCATGAAGTATCTGGATCCAGCACGTACTTGGAGGAAGGCGGATCCTTGACGTACACGGCAGGACATTGTACTGTAGTTAGGCAACTTGTATTCCGGCTAGGACTCTCCATGTAAACCCTAGATCCGGGCGCCTTTATAAGCCGGATCCTGGGAGCCCTAGAGGCACAATCACAACTCATTGTAACAACGTGAAAGCGCCCAGATAATTCCAGACAAGCAGCAGTAGGCCACTGTCATCGTGCAGGTGTTCCGAAGCTGGGTAAATCGCGTACCACCGTCCCGTGTGCACTCCGCCCTATGGCCCCTACTTATTCTCCCCCTCGTGAGGATCCCTCCTCGGAGGTACCGTCGATTAGGCAACGACAGATTCCGTTTTCGATGAACTTGGGCTTGTTGTAAAGCTAGAAACAAGCTCAAGAACCTCACACACAGAGACACCAAGAAGCAATAAGGTTATGCAAAGTATGCAAAGGGTTGAGCTCCCTAAGACGATGTGATCAAGTTACCCAACCGAAGGCCCCTCTTGATAGTGCGGCTATCTAACCTATAACCCGGTCTCCCAACAACCACCTTGAGACCGGTAAAAGGAAAACCTAGCAAGGTCATACCTTTGCCTTGCACATCCCGATTGATCTTGATGATAACTCTTCAAGCTCCACTCAAGATGGAATGTCTCACTTGATCATTGTTGCTTCGTGAAGACTCACAAATGCTCCCCCATACACCATGATGGGAAAGCTCCATTGATGCACATCTTTACATGTCCATTATCACCAAATGGACGGAAAGCTTCAAGCATATGATCCTCTTGCTATGCTCAACTTGAACTTGCCCAACTCAACCTTAATGATGATCACCACTAGACGTCATCCTCTCATGGGTTATATGAGATCTCACTTTTGATGCATGCCCATGGAAAGATACCTAACCCATATAGACAACACAAGGACACATATATGATGGGTTAGTTCATGGAGCATAACTGACACGGCTTACCATACCACATGACTTCTCGTGGCACATTCTTCATGCTTCATGTGTTGACCAATCTTGAATCTATTCTTCACTCTTTGTATTGGTCAACCTTGTATCTTCTCATGCTCTATCATGCTATCTTGAGGTGTATAAAGAATTCTTCATTTGTTTGCATGCTCTAAATCTTAGTCAACCATAGCTCAACTCATGAGACTATCATGACACCAACTTAGAGCCATCACTTGAATTCTTCACTTGGAATCAAGCACTCAAGATCTTGATCATTTATTGCTTATCACATAAGCTAGAGCATGGCTAATATTGAGTTCCACATAAGAACTCCATCTTCATTTCTTCTTCTTGATCATATCACATATATGTCTTCAAATCGATGATCTTGATGCCAATACTCAAGGTATATCTTTATCTTCATGGCATCCATACTTGAATCCAACACATGGACTACAAGTAGTACCTATGGAATATTCCTTCATATAAACTCAATGAAAATATTATTCCATAGGGGTTGTCATTAATTACCAAAACCAAACATAGGGGCAATATACCCTTACAGTTAGAGCATCTCTAACCCAACCCCAATAATTTAGAGAAGAGAAGGGGTCCCTAAAGTGGATTCCTATATTTTTTCTCCTATAAACTTCGGCCGCCGGATTCGATCCCCAAAAATTTATAGGAGTAAATTTTTTTCATCATCATTTTCAAATCTCCACACCACATGGCAGATATCCATAATACAAATATGCATAAATATAATACAAAATACTTCAAATCAATCAAGTTAGCTCCAAAAGTGAGGCCTTCGCCATCTCAGCCACCTCAAAGAGCACCTCTGCAATCATCACCACCACCACCACTCTCTCGTGCCAAGATCCTCCCACGAGCAATCTCCCACTATGCCCTAGCTTTGTCATCCAATGTGCATGGGTTCATGAACATGATTTTATGGTCGGCATCCTCCCTCTCATTGGCCAACTTCTCCCTCTCAAGTGCTAGTCGTTCCTCTTCTATCTTCTTCTCCTTCATCACCCTTTCTTCTTCAAGTGAAATCATTCGCTCCTCCACCGCCAACTTGGAACGCCACTTCCCGTCCTCCAACATTTTGAACTCATTCCACCTAGCATCCTTGTCCTCTTTGAGTTCGGTCGCCAATGCTTTCTTTGTCTCAATGTTCCTTCGAATCCACTTCTCATTGGTAGCAAAGCTCCTTCTAGAAATGGTGCAAAGCAAAGGTGAAAGGACACGGATGCCGCCTAGATGGGGTGGGGGGTGAATAGGCGGTTTAAATCTTTTATGATTATGGCTTAACAAATGCGGAATAAAACTGGCGTTTAATTTGCCAAGCACAAAACCGATATAACTAGGGTTCACCTATGTGCACCAACAACTTATGCTAAGCAATACAAGCAACTATGTGATAGCAAGATATATAACTTAAAGCACGAAGGCTATCACAAAGTAAAGTGCATAAGTAAATAGCTCGGGTATAGGAATAACCGAGGTGACGCGGAGACAACGATGCATCCCGAATTTCACACTCTTGCAAGTACTACTCTCCGTTGGAGCGGTGTGGAGGTGTTATCACCAGATTTTGGCTAAATTAGGAGATGGGCCGTAGGTGAGATGGGCTTGAAGGTTAAACGCGTGGAGGAGCTCTGAAGCGGCCTGACACGAAGAAGTTGGGCTAAATTGCCCATGTATCTGTATTATAGTAGATCACACCTTAATTTAGAAGTTAGAGTTTTACCCGTGCACGGTTAGGTGCACGCCTGAATTAGAAAGTCCCCTGGACTATAATTATGTATCTAGGGTTAATGGAATAAACAACAACCAACATTCAACACAAACAAATCTCGGCGCATCGCCAACTCCTTCGTCTCGAGGGTTTCTTCCGGTAAGCACCATGCTGCCTAGATCGCATCTTGCGATCTAGGCAGCATAAGCTTATTATGTTGTTCATGCGTTGCTCGTGCTGAAGCCTTTTTGATGGCGAGCAACGTAGTTATCTTAGATGTGTTAGGGTTAGCATTGTTCTTCGTATCATATCTTGTCGTAGTGCAACCCTTATACATCTAGCCGCCCTTACACCTATCTTAGGTGTAGGGGCGGCACCCGCTTGATCATTGTTTAGTAGATCCGATCCGTTACGGTTGCTCCTTGTTCTTCAAGGATTAGTTTAATATCCGCAATAGTTACGCCTTACAAAGGGTTGGAGGATCCGGCGGCGTGTAGGGTGTAGTTTGCTAGCCCTAGACGGGATGTTCCGAGGATCAACCTCGTGTTGGTTTTTAGGCCCTGTCTAGGATCGGCTTACGATCACCGTACGCGAGCGCGAGGCCCAATCGTGAGTAGGATGATCCGATTATGCGGTGAAAACCCTAAATCGTCGTAGATCGCTTTAGCTTTATCTTGATCAAGCAGGACCACCATATATTCGTACACCTCGTACGAATCATGGGTAGATCGGCTCTTTGAGCCGATTCACAGGACAACCTGAGAGCCGATCGAGGCTCGTATTTAACATTTACGTGTATGCCATGCAGGAACTAAGCGAGGCATCATCCAACACCTTCCTGACCGGGTATAGGTCAGGTGGCACGCCCTTGCGACGGCATCGGACGTGTGACCGGAAGGCTTTGCGGGCCGTCGCTGCGAGGGGCCGGGGCCAACCGCAGCCCTAGTTGTTCCCGGCTCTACGGTGTTGCCGGTCGGCTGCCCGCCGGTGGGTTTCTGACCGCAACACATTCTGGCACGCCCGGTGGGACAATCTTCGACATCCACCGCATCGCCATCTACATCCGAGATGGCGGAAAGCACTCCGGTCAAGTACGAGGATCTGCCTGACGAGCTCAAGAAGAAGCATGACGAGATCAAGGCAGTCCTCGAAGCCGACCTCATCGGCTCTTTCCACAGAACCCGCTCCCATGGCGTCAGGTGGAAGGGGTTCTCACCTGAAGGCGCACTCGATGGAGTGGACCTGTCCGCCCCGTCAAAAGAACGCACCAGGTCGCTGCGTCAGGAGATCAACTACATGGTGGCTCATTCGCTGCACCGCCACTGCGAGGGCACTGGTGAACACTTTGGAGCGTGTCGCTCGCGCGTGATCCAGGAAATCATGAGCCACCGGTATTCTCCATCGGGACCAGCTGCGGGGACTCACAAAGGAGAGATGTCACTCCAGTCCCGTCCTCCGCTGCCGTTCGCATGGGCAGCACCAGAAGTGCCGAACTCATCGGCATACGTCGTCTACAAGATTGGTGGTGATCCTAGTGACTACCAATTCCTACCTGAGGCGCCCAAGGAGATCCCGCACGGATACACGTGCGCATACGTGCCGAGGCTGCAGTGCACGGGCACTCTCGAACCAGGCTGCAACAGCAGGGGCCTCTGGACCAGTAGGAGGAACGTCGGGAGCGGATCTTGAGAAGCAAACGTGGTTAGCTAAGTACGCCACTCCGACAAACCTCCAGAGCCCAGCTCCTGCAGTTGGCTTAGAACTGGAAAAGCAAGCATGGCTGGCTAAGTATGCCACCCCGGCGAATCTTCAGGGTTCGACACCTGCAGCCATCACCGCGGATCAGATTTGTACGATTCTGAAAGATCAGTTCGGCATGATGCCGAAAAGGAAGACGTTCGGCTATACCAAGCCGTACCCTAACGAGTACGAATTGATCCCGCTACCACCCAAATATCGGCTCCCGGACTTCACAAAGTTTAGTGGATCGGATGGTTCCAGCTCCCTCGAGCATGTGAGCCGATATTTGGCACAGGCTGGGCACGATCTCGGCATCGGACGAGCTGCGTGTGAGGTTCTTCGCACGGTCCCTCACGGGATCGGCTTTCGGGTGGTACACATCGCTGCCACCGAACTCAATCCGGACTTGGAAGCAGTTGGAAGAGCAATTCCATGAGCAGTATCACTCAGAGGCTTCCGAGGCTGGCATTGCCGATCTAGCGCAAGTACGACAGAAGCGCGGGGAAACAGTGTCAGAATACATCCAGCGCTTCAGGACCGTGAGGAACCGATGCTATTCGGTTCATGTAAGTGAAAAAGAAGCAGTCGAGTTGGCGGTGGTGGGTCTCTCATCATCGATCAAGGACGTGGCCTCCCAAGCGAGACTACCCTTCATTGGCGCACATGGTGCGAAGGCTGTCGGCATATGAACAGGCGCCACCCGGATGTTTACCGGGACAAATTCAAGCGTGCGGTGGCCCCGGTTGATCACGACGAGGATGAAGGTGCTGCGGGAGATCGAGAGGTAGCGAGTGGCTGAATGGACTCGGGCGGCGGGCCCCGTGTCCTGCAAGTGGGTTAAGCCACAAGGCCCTCCAAAAGGGTTCGACTTCGACGTGACCAAAACTGAGCAGATTTTCGATCTCTTACTCACGGAGAAGCATATAAAGGTACCCGAAGGCCACAAGATCCCTACGGTGCGGGAGCTGAACGGAAAGCCATACTGCAAGTGGCATAACACGTTCACCCACACCACTAACGACTGCAGGGTGTGGCGTCGGCGGATCCAAATGGCGATAGAAAAAAGGCGGTTAATTTTCAACCGGTACGCCATGAAGGTCGACACACACCCCTTCCCCGCCATTAACATGGTGGAGTACACTTACCATGGAGGGTGCCAGCCAGATTTCTCGTGCAATATCAACATGGTGGGACCTGGGCACCACTCTGGTAAGGATGGAGATGAGGGCAGTTGCTCTCATAGCAAAGACACAGAGGAAGCCGCTCCGCGCGATCGGCTCCGCCACGACCGGCAAGCGCTACGTCACGGAGGGAGAAGTGAAGAACATAAGATATCAGCGACCTCTCTGCGATCACCTCCTCAACAAGTATGTGAGTCGGTATGACCAACGCCGACGGTACAACGACGATGATGAAAAGGATCGTACGGCTAGGGACGACGAGGAGACGTCGTCGGCATGATCACGACGAGGAGCGATACGAGCGCCACGCCAAGGAAAAGTCGAGGAGCAAGACGACGTGGATAGGCACTGGGACTGCCCCTTCTTCGGATCATCTGCTGGGATTCAGGATTGAGCCGATTGCCTACAATCGGCAATTGCCCAGAATGTAAACAAAGGAAGAAGGATGCAGCTAACGTGTCTGTGTTCAAGCGCTTAGGGCCTCTCCCGCCTCGGAACAAGCATGCTGAGTCCGCTCGGGTGGAAGATCTCGAGGAACTAGAGGACGATGATGAAGAAGACAAGTATCATCGGCCAAGATGGTGCCCTGATGGGCTCAGCCGTTCCCAGAAGCGAAGGGTTCAGCGTCTGCGTGGGTTGGAAGAAGCTGAAAGGTTATACCTGCACACGTTGAGAAAGGCACAGCCTGATCTGGCCGCCAAAATTCAGCGAACCCTGGACGAAGAAGGTCGGCCACAAAGAAAAGAGTGGCGCCCCAAGCAAAGGAGAGCCGATGATGAAACATCGGCTGGCACAAACATGGTGCTCATCCTCCCAACGGAGTTTACTGCTCGAGGATTAAACGATGCACTCAAGGTGGACGACGGCGAGCGCATCGACATGACAGAGGATGAAGTTAGGCTGGTCGTATCCACTGGCCTAACCATATAGCTGGAGCAAATCAATGAGCAAACGTGGCGAGGCTGATCCTTGTGATCGGCCCCAAAAATTTATGGAGGGACATTACAAAACCTTCATCGAACAAGCAACGTGGAGGCCGATTCCAGCGATCGGCCAAAATTATCCTCATCATACATTCTGCCTGGGTTCAGCATTTGATTCAACAGGGAATACGTGAAGAGCCGATACCATCAAATCCCTTGAAAGAATCGGCTCGGGGGGCACCTAGGTGGATAAAACACGAGGATATGCAGTAGAAGCGTCTTACAAATGCCCGACAGCCCAAGATATCCTTTGATGATGGGTATTGAAGTATGGGGGCCGATACATAAATCGGCCGTAAAAAATTCAAATTTTTTTAAGCACAGCCAATGCGCAGACATCGACTTAAGGATAGAAAGCCGATGCATGGCCATCGACTCAAAGGGGTACAACATAAGCCGATGCATTGAGCAGGAAGTGGGCCACGAAGGGAGACTCTACTGGAAGAACTCCTCAATGGAATGGTTTGGTGGCTCAGATCCTCTCTTCAAGAACCTCCAAATCCTTTTTGCAAGTATTCGAGTCCGCAATATCAGCTGGGGCAAGTTTGAGGGACCATGACCCTGACCAATGCCAAGAGCAGCATGGACGTGCAGATCAGGTTAAGGATGGGTTGCATCAGACCAACAAAGCGCGAAAGGAAAGGAGCCGATCTGACCAGCAAGGCGCGAGAAGTGGACTGAGGAAACTCGGGGGGCAGCTCACCCTGAAGGCTCTCTGCTCTGGGGAGCCGATTTTGTTGAAATCGGCTGGCTCTGCATCATGACTTGGAAACCGATGGTGACACGCGTGGGTGGCCCGCTGCTGTTCTCGCCTTGATGGAGGCTCGGGGGGGCAACTGACTGCGTAGATATTCTGTTCTTAAGAAGCCGATTGAGATTTCATCGGATGGCCTTCCATCATAGCCCTTCTCAAGGGGATTGGGCAGGTTTGAAGAGTATCACTGAATATCTGAATGTCCAGAGGTATCGGCTTTAGCATCAAGCCGTTTCGGCAGCGGTTCTTGGGCTCTCTTTAAAGGCGTTGGTCTACCTCGTTGTCCACCAGAGCTCAAAGTCATCGGTCGAAAAAAGTGAAAGATAGACCGTGAAGGTTTGGTATGTCAACATCAGCTTTTGAGCAATTGATCAAGTTCACGATCACTCCGACGTCAAGGAGGTGAAGAATGGATCATGAGAGACCGATGCATTGTCATCGGCTCATTGAGCATTGGCTAAGTGACGATTGGCGGGATCAGTATGAAGGGAAATCGGCTAAATTAGCATAAAGGAAATCGGCAAAATCAAATTGGGGAATTTCTTCATTGATAAACGAGATTTCTTACATAGAAGAGTTGATTGCTCTCAAAAGGGAGTACTAAGGGGATACATTGCCCCGCCTACTACTACTGGTCCTATGCTAAGGGTCCTATCTACGGGCCGTCGCTGCCCTCGTCGTCGCCCTCGTCGCCACTGTCGGCGCTGCTCCCGGCGGGCTCGTCGTCGCTGCTGTAGCGGCCGCCGGCAGGACCTTCGTTGTCCTCATCCTCCTCGTCGTCATCGTCGTCGTCGCTGTCGTAGTCACTGAGATTCCCCGGCCAGGGGCAGTGGCGCTTGGCCGGCGGCTCGTCGGAGGGGCTGTCGTCGTCGTCGTCCTCCTCCTCCTCCTCGTTCACCTCCTCGGAGGAGGTGAAGTCATCCCAGGAGAAGCGATCGTCATCGCTCTCCTCCTCCGATTCCCCGTCGGCGAGGAAGCGGAGGTCGCTCTCCCCGTCCGTTGAGGACTTGTCGTCCTCGGACCAGATGGAGAAGTCATGGCCGGGCTCCTCCCCGGCCTCTATGGCGCGGCGGGTGTTGGCCGCATGGACCTCTCGTGGGTCCCGTTACGGCGTCGGCTCGTGGGAGGAAGAGGACTCGAGGGAAAGTCCCGATGAGGCGGAGGAAGAAGAAGACATGGTGCGCGAAGGGCTTTTGGAGTGCTAATGCGGAAAGGATGAGGAAGAGAAGCTGTTCGGTGCGGTTAAATAAAAGAAGTGGGGATTTAATGTTCGAACAGTTTTCGAGGAGGTGGTGCCAAAAAACTGTCAAATCGTGCAGAGAAGTTGGGAAGGCAAGTTGTCATGATGAAAAAATACTGCGACGGTTCTGCTCTGCCACGACATGACCCCTCGAAGAAAAAACAGAGTGGTTTTGAAATTATCATTACCAAAACCAGGGGGCATGTGTTATCACCAGATTTTGGCTAAATTAGGAGATGGGCCGTAGGTGAGATGGGCTTGAAGGTTAAACGCGTGGAGGATCTCTGAAGCGGCCTGACACGAAGAAGTTGGGCTAAATTGCCCATGTATCTGTATTATAGTAGATCACACCTTAATTTAGAAGTTAGAGTTTTACCCGTGCACGGTTAGGTGCACGCCTGAATTAGAAAGTCCCCTGGACTATAAATATGTATCTAGGGTTTATGGAATAAACAACAACCAACGTTCAACACAAACAAATCTCGGCGCATCGCCAACTCCTTCGTCTCGAGGGTTTCTTCCGGTAAGCACCATGCTGCCTAGATCGCATCTTGCGATCTAGGCAGCATAAGCTTATTATGTTGTTCATGCGTTGCTCGTGCTGAAGCCTTTTTGATGGCGAGCAACGTAGTTATCTTAGATGTGTTAGGGTTAGCATTGTTCTTCGTATCATATGCTTGTCGTAGTGCAACCCTTATACATCTAGCCGCCCTTACACCTATCTTAGGTGTAGGGCGGCACCCCGCTTGATCATTGTTTAGTAGATCCGATCCGTTACGGTTGCTCCTTGTTCTTCAAGGATTAGTTTAATATCCGCAATAGTTAGGCCTTACAAAGGGTTGGAGGATCCAGCGGCGTGTAGGGTGTAGTTTGCTAGCCCTAGACAGGATGTTCCGGGATCAACCTCGTGTTGGTTTTTAGGCCCTGTCTAGGATCGGCTTACGATCACCGTACGCGAGCGCGAGGCCCAATCGTGAGTAGGATGATCCGATTATGCGGTGAAAACCCTAAATCGTCGTAGATCGCTTTAGCTTTATCTTGATCAAACGGGACCACCATATATTCGTACACCTCGTACGAATCATGGGTGGATCGGCTCTTTGAGCCGATTCACGAGACAACTCGAGAGCCGATCGAGGCTCGTATTTAACGTTTACGTGTATGCCATGCGGGAACTAAGCGAGGCATCATCCAACACCTTCCCGACCGGGTATAGGTCAGGTGGCACGCCCTTGCGACGGCATCGGACGTGTGACCAGAAGGCTTTGCAGGCCGTCGCTCTGAGGGACTGGGGCCAGCCGCAGCCCTAGTTGTTCCCGGCTCTACGGTGTTGCCAGTCGCTGCCCGCCGGTGGGTTTCTGACCGCAACAGGAGGACAAATCACTCCAAACGCCATGAAGGCCTCACCGTGTTCTCCTCGAGAATTCCCACCAAAAGGGATATCCTCGATCCACTATAGAACCTTGAGGGTGGTCACCGAACCCTCACAAAGCTTGGGCTATCACAACTTAATTGGAGGCTCCCAATATACCGCCACAAAGGCCTTACACTTGAGGAATCTCCACAACTTAATTGGAGGCTCCCAATATAACGCCACAAAGGCCTTGCACTTGAGGAATCTCCGCAACTTAATTGGAGGTCCCAAGAGCACCACAAAGACCACTAAGCCGTCTAGGGTCCAAAGACCCAAGAAAAACAAGCGTCAGGAACAAGCTCCCGAAGTGAATATCTCACGAATTTTCTCCTCCACGTATCACCGTGGAGAAGTAAAATCGATAGACCTAATGCAATGGCAAGAACACCACAAAGATGGTCAAATCCTTATCTCTCAAATTCCAACAAAGCTACAAAAGCTATTGGGGGGATAAGAGAGGAAGAACAAATAGAGGAAGAACACCAAATTTCTCCAAGATCTAGATCTAGTGGATTCCCCTCACAAAGAGAGGGATTTGTTTGATCAAGATGTAGATCTAGATATCCTCTATATTTTCCTCAAATATGAGCAAGAATCATGGAGGTATTAGAGGGAGAGGTAGCTTCTCAAAGTCAACAGTAGAGGAGAGAGAGAGAGAGCAAGAGAAGCAACCATCCCAAGGGGGGAGAAGGGGGCCTTTTATAGCCTCCCCCCATGAAATATGACCGTTACAACCACTTTAGACCGGAGACTCCGACCTAGAGGGAGTGAGACCCCCCATACTAGGTGCAAAGAACGTTTCAAAACTGCGAAAAAATGCTTTCGAACCGGAGTCTCTGGACCCAAAGACCGGAGTCTCCGGCCCCAAAGACCGGAGTCTCCGGACCCCATACTAGGAGCAAGGCAGAAAAAGCTGAAACTAAAACCGCCATAACTTGAGCATCCGGACTCCAATTTTGATGATTTTGGGCTCGTTTTGAAGCTAGGAACAAGCTCTACAATATCATGCAATGGGAGGATAAAATTAAATGGGGAAAGGTTTAACCTATCTATAAGAGACAAACCGGTAACACCTCCAAAATGGAAAATGCAACAACTTAAGTTAGGAAACTCGGGTTTAGGTGAAATCAATTTTGTTGGAAATATGATGACAAGAGCTACCCCACAAAGAGTGAAAATATGGAAACAAGTTGGGGAGTATTTTCTATGGATTTTAGAGTAAAACCTCTCAATACGAGTAACCGACAAAAACTCCAATATCGAAAACGCAACAAGTGTTTCATGTGGAATCCATTTTGATGCACTAGAGATTGTCATGAGAATAAGCGCAAGCTCTAAAACACCACATGGATAATATCCAAATAACAACCAAGAAAGATAATGCAAGTATGCAAAGGTTTGAGCTCACTCCGAACGATACGATCGAGTTACTCACTCAAGAGTCCTTTTGATAGTACGACCACTAACGTATAAACCGATCTCCCAACTAAACCACGAGACCGGTGAGCAACAAAACCTATCAAGATCCTACCTTTGCCTTGCGCATATTAAATTTGAGGTTGATGATGACGATCATGTCCACCTCATGATGGAACACCTTTGTTGATTACAGTAGCTTATTGAAAACTTGAAAATTGCTCCCCCATACTCCTATGGGAGAGCCTCTTCTTGGGGCATGTCTTCACATATCCATGATCACCTTAATAATGGCAAGCTTCAAGCCTATGATCTCTTCTAGATGCGTATCTTGAACTTGCACTTCATTTCTTCATTCTTCATCATATTGATGTCTTGAAGATACACATGAGAGATCACTTAATATTCTTCTTCAAGACATATTCTTCATCAATTTCTTATTATTGCAACCTTGAAGCCAACATATGCTTGAAGCATTGCATATGGACAACTCCTACAAAATATGACTCAATGCAAACATTAGTCCATAGGGATTATCATTAATTACCAAAACCACACGTGGGGGTTCCATGCACTTTCAAAAGGCTTTGTGGTCGCCTCTATTGTTGCGGTTCTTGTAGACATCTTGTTGTAGAGGCCCCCATTCGGTGATTAGCACCCCAGTCGGTGGTGCATTGGTCACATACTCAACGGCCCCAGCCCATCGGTTGCAACACTCTGTTGGAGATATTCCCAAGAGGAAATAGTAAAGTGGTTATTATTATCTATTTGTGTTTATGATAAATGTTTGCATCCCATGCTATAATTGTATTAACCGGAAACATTAATACATGTGTGTTTTGTAAACATAAAAGAGTCCCTAGTAAGCCTCTTGTTAAACTAGCTTGTTGATTAATAGATGATCATAGTTTCATGATCATGAACATTGGATGTTATTAATAACAAGGTCATATCATTAGGTGAATGATGTGATGGACATACACCCATAGTAAGCGTAGCATATGATCAAGTCATTTAGTTCTTTTTGTCTCAAGCTTTAATATGCATATCAACTTAATCCTTCGACCATGAGATCATGTTAATCACCTACACCGGATGGATGCTTTGATGATACCAAACACTACTTCGTAAATGGGTTGTTATAAAGGTGACATTAAATGTTTGGAAAGTATAGGGTTGAGGCACATGGATCAATAGTGGGATTTGTCAATCCTAATGACAGATAGATATACTTTGGGTCCTCTCGGTGGAATGACATCCAATTAGCTTGCAAGCATGTGACTGGTTCACAAGGGATATCATATCATGGTATGAGTAAAGAGTACTGTTATCACCAGAATTTGACCGGATCAGAGATGGGCCGCGATTAAAGATGGGCTTGGAGAATATACATGGAAGGAATACATGAATCGGCCTTGTATACAAAGTTTGGGCTAGTTTGCCCGTGTATCTGTAAATATAGTAGGATACGTGTCGGTTAGATAGAATTTGGCTCGTGCACGGTTGGGATTATTCCCATGTTAGAAAGTCTACGGACTATAAATATGTATCTAGGGTTATTGAGAAAGACAACAATCACGTTCACCACAAACCAATCTAGGCGCATCGCCAACTCCCTTGTTTCGAGGGTTTCTTCCGGGTAAGCATCATGCTGCCTAGATCGCATCTTGCGATCTAGGCAGTACACGTTTATTCGCTGTGCATGCGTTGCTCGTCTTGAAGCCTTGTTGATGGCGAGCAACGTAGTTATCATAGACGTGTTAGGGTTAGCATTGTTTCATCGTATCATATGCTTTCGTCCGTGCAACCCTTAGACGTCTAGCCGCCCTTACACCTATCTTAGGTGTAGGGCGGCACCTCGCTTGATCATTATTTAGTAGATCCGATCCGTTATGATTGCTCCTTGTTCTTCAAGGATTAGTTTAATATCCGCATAGTTAGGCCTTACAAACGGGTTGAAGGATCCAGGTGGCACGTAGGGTGTAGTTTGCTAGCCCTAGACAAGATGTTCCGGGGATCAACTTCATGTTGGTTTTTAGGCCTTGTCTAGGGTCGGTTTATGATCACCGTGCGTGGCCGCCGAGCTCAATCACGCGTAGGATGTTCCGATTATGTGGTGAAAACCCCAAATCGTCGTAGGTCATTTTAGCTTTATATCGATCAAGCAGGACCACCATATGATCGTACACCTCATACGAATCATGGGTGGATCGGCTCCTTGAGCCGATCCACAGGACAACCTGGGAGCCGATCGAGGCTCGTATTTAATGTTTACGTGTATGCCATGCAGGAAACTAAGCGAAGCAAATCCATCACCTTCCTGACCAGGTATAGGTCAGGTGGCACGCCCTTGCACCGGCATCGGACGTGCGTGCCGAGGCTTTGCGGGCCGTCGCTCGAGGGACCAGGGCCAGCCGCAGTCCTGGGAGCCTCCCGGCTCTACTGTGTTGCCCGTCGCTGCTCGCCGGTGGGTTTCTGACCGCAACACATTCTCGCACGCCCAGTCGGACCGTCATCGACATCAACTGCATCGCCATCTACATCTGAGATGGCGGAAGGTACTCCAGTCACGTACAAAGATCTGACTGAGGAGCTCAAGAAGAAGTATGACGAGGTCAAAGCGATCCTCGAAGCCGACCTCATCGGCTCTTTCCAGAGAACCCGCTCACACGACATCAGGTGGAAAGGGTTCTCACCTAAAGGCACGCACGATGGAGTAGACCTGTCCGCCCCGTCAGAAGAACGCACTAGGTCTCTGCGTCAGGAGATTAATTTCATGGTAGCTCATTCGCTGCACCGCCATTCTGAGAGCCTGGTGAACACTTTGGAGCGTGTCGCTCTTCGGGTGATCCAGGAAATCATGAGGCATCAGTACTCTCCGTCGGGACCAGCTCTAGGGACTCACCAAGGAGAGATGCCACTCCGAGTCCCGACCACCGCTGCCATTTGCGTTGGCGGCACCGAAGTGCCGAGTTCACCGGCATACGTCGTCTACAAGATCGGTGGTGACCCTAGTGATTACCAGTTCTTGTATGAGGCGCCTAAGGAGATCCCTCACGGATACACGTGCACATACGTGCCAGACTGCAGTAACTGGGCACTCACGAACCGGACTGCAACAGCAGGGACTTCTGGAACAGCAGGAGGAACTTCGGGAACAGATCTTGAGAAGCAGGCGTGGCTAGCTAAGTATGCCACTCCGACGAACCTCCAGAGCTCAACTCCTGCAGTTGGCTCAGAGCTTGAAAAGCAAGCATGGCTAGCTAAGTATGCCACTCCGGCGAATCTTCAGAGTTCGACTCCTGCAGCCAGCACCGCGGATCGGATCGAGTACAATCTTGAGAGACCGAGTTCGGCATGGTGCCGAAAAGGAGAGCAATCGGCTATTCCAAGCCGTACCCCAACGAGTACGAGTTGATCCCGCTACCACCCAAATATCGGCTCCCTGAATTCTCCAAGTTTAGTGGATCAGATGGTTCCAGCTCAATCGAGCATGTGAGCCGATATTTGGCACAGGCTGGGCACGATCTCGGCATCGGATGAGCTGCGTGTGAGGTTCTTCGCACGGTCCCTCACGGGATCGGCTTTCGGGTGGTACACATCGCTGCCACCGGACTCAATCCGGACTTGGAAGCGGTTGGAAGAGCAGTTCCACATGCGGTATCACTCGGAGGCTTCCGAGGCTGGCATTGCCAATCTAGCACAAGTACGACGGACGCGCGGAGAAACGAGTGTCGAATACATCCAGCGCTTCAGGACCGTTAGGAACCGATGCTATTCGGCTCGTGTGACTGAAAAGAAGCGATCGAGTTGGCGGTGGTGGGTCTCGCATCACCGATCAAGGATGTGGCCTCCCAAGCGAGACTACCCTTCACCGGCGCACATGGTGCGAAAGGCGTCATTATATGAACAACGCCACCCAGAGGTATACCAGGATAAATTCAAGCGTACGGTGGTCCTGGTTGAGGCAGATGAAGATGAAGGCTCTGCGGGAGACCAAGAGGTAGCAGTGGCTGAATGGACTCGGGGGGGGGGGCAAGCCCCGTGTCCTGCAAGGGGGTTAAGCCACAAGGTCCTCCAAGAGGGTTTGACTTCGACGTGACCAAGGCTGAGCAAATTTTCGACCTCTTACTTAAGGAGAAACGGCTAAAGGTACCCGAAGGCCACAAGATCCCCACGGCTCGGGAGCTGAACGGAAAGCCATACCGCAAGTGGCATAACACGTTCACCCATGCCACCAACGGCTGCAGGGTGTGGCGTCGGCGGATCCAAATGGCGATAGAACAAGGGCGTCTAATTTTCAGCCGGTACGCCATGAAAGTCGACACACACCCCTTCCCCGCCGTTAACATGGTGGAATGCACTTACCCACGGGAGGTGCCAGCCAGGTTTCTCGTTCAACATCAACATGGTAGGACCTGGGCACCACCCTGGTAAGGACAGAGACGAGGGCATCTGCTCTCATAACGAGGACAAGGAGTAAGCCGTTCCACGCGATCGGCTCCGGCACGATGGCAAGCGCTACATCACAGAGGGAGAAGTGAAGAATGTGAGATATCAGCGACCTCTCTCTGATCACCTCCTCAACAAATACGTGAGTCAATACGACCAACGCCGACGATACGACAAAGATGACGAAAGAGATCGTCTGGCTAGGGACGCCAGGAGACATCGTCGGCATGATCTCGACGAGGAGAGATATGAGCGCCACGCCAAGGAAAAGTCAAGAGAGCAAGACAACGTGGATAGGCACTAGGACTGTCCCTTCTTCAGACACTGCTGGGATTCAGGAATGAGCCGATTGCCTACAATCGGCAACTGCCCAGAATGTAGAAAGAAGAAGAAGGACGCAGCTAACGTGTCCGTGTTCAAACGTCTAGGGCCTCTCCCGCCTCGGAACAAGCACGCTGAGTCCTCTCGGGTGGAAGATCTCGAGGAATTAGAAGACGATGATGAAGAGGAAGAAGATAAGTACCACCGGCCAAGGTGGTGCCCTGATGGACTCAGCCGTTCCCAAAAGCGTAGGGTTCAGCGACTACGTGGTTTGGAGGAAGCCGAAAGGTTATACCTGCACACGTTAAGGAAGGTGCGGCCTGATCTGGCCGCGAAAATTCAGCGAACTCTGGACGAAGAAGGACGGTCACAAAAGAAAGAGTGGCGCCCCAGACAAAAGAAAGCCGATGATGAGACATCGGCTGGCACAAACATGGTGTTCATCCTTCCGACGGAGTTTAGTGCTCCAGGATTAGACGAAGCACCTGTGGCACAACTTGACTGCGGCCCACGGCCAGTTATCTTTGAGAAGCCACGAGAAAGAAGCTACAGACACCTGAAGGCCCTGTATTTGCGAGGATATATCAATGGGCAGCATGTCAACAAGATGCTGGTGGATACCGGAGCGGCAGTCAACATTATGCCATACTCCATGCTACGTCGGTTGGGACGCTCTAGGTCGGATCTGATCAAGACCAACGTTACACTGAGCGATTTCAACGGCCAAGCATCTGAAGCACAAGGTGTTCTGAACGTGGATTTGACCGCAGGGAGAAAAACCATCCCTACGACATTCTTTATTGTCGATAGCAAGAGCACCTATGCTGTCCTGCTAGGGAGAGATTGGATCCACGCCAACTGTTGCATTCCATCCACGATGCACCGATGCTTAATACAGTGGGATGGAGATGAAGTAGAGGTCGTCCACGCAGATGATTCAGCCGAGATTTCAACGGCTGGCATGAACGTTTGGGAGACGACAGGCCAAGAGCCACTCTCAGGCATCACTTTGGACGACTGCGAGCGCATCGACGTGACGAAGGACGGGGTTAGGCTGGTCTTATCCACCGGCCTGACCGTATAGCAAGAACAAAATCTATGGACGAACGTGGCGAGGCCGATCCTTGTGATCGGCCCCAAAGGTCTATGGACAAACGTTGCAAAACCTTCAGTTAGCGATTCAGTCAACATGGAGGCCGATTCCAGCAATCGGCCAAAATTATCCTCACCATACGTTCTGCCTGTGTTCAACGTCGATCTAACGGGCAACGGGTTTACGTCGGCTGATGAGCTGGAAGAAGTCAACATTGGTCCTAACGGAGCCGACGTTCAAATACAGTGCCTTGGCTAACTATAGAGCCGATATCCGCAGCTACCTGGCAGATTCAGCTCGGGGGGCACCTAATCAGATGAACATGTGCGATACATGTGCAGTGAAATATTGGGGGCCGACAGAAAAATCGGCCAGTAAAAAAAAAATTCTCTCATGATGTACAGCCGATGCACAGACATCGACTCTAGTACAAATTACACAGGATCTACCAGCTGCGTGTTCAAGACGCGGATTTCGACCAAGTCGGTCTTCAGTCCAGCTTCGAGGTCCTCCAACCCTTTGCGCAAGATCGCCAGTTCAGCAGTGCTGTCAGAGGTGTCAGTTTTGGCGTACAAGGCAGCCTGTTGCTCATCAAGCCGTTGGCATTTTGTCTGCAATATCGGCTTTCAACGGAAGAAGAGGTGATCGGCTCTGGTGTTTCTGTTGTGGGTTTGGCCAAGTTGGCCACCTTCTCAACGGCACTCGAAGGAGTTGCTAGGGCCAGAGTGGCGGATAGCATGGGTACCTCCTCGACATCCCCACTGGAGGTGTCATCAGTTTGCAGAGAAAGAGGTTAGCCGATAAGAACGACATCTCCTGGTTTGATGAAGAGTCTTGCGGTTCCTTGCGAGCTCTCTTGATGCATCGGTTCTTTGTGCATGGGCTGCCCTGTCCCGCTTTGATGGGAGTTTGGGGAAACGGCAGGTTCAGTAGCTGACCTTTTCTTGGAGACCGATGGTGGCAAGTCTGGCTGGCTCTGCGTGGTGGTTTTCTCAGAATTGCTCGAGCTCGAGTCCCTTCGACTGAACTGTGTGTCCTCACCGCTGTTCTCGCCTTGACTGAGGCTCGGGGGGCAGCTGACCTGGTAGACACTCTGTTTTTGGAAGCCGATTGGGGTGTCATCGGCTGGCCTTGCATCATGACCTTCTTCAAAGGCGGTGAGTTGTTGCAGAAGAAAACCACCAGAGCAGCTGGAAGGGATCTGAAGGGGGAGCCGTCATCATCTACAGGGTCTGGACCGTCTCATTACTTGCAAGGAGATGAGGGGACATCATCGGCAAAACTATCCCCGAAGGAGATTGGATGTTCAAAACAGCCGATGAACAGCCATCGGCTTCAGGATTGCAAAGTATCATGGTCGGATATTTGAGTCTGGCCTCATGGGCGTTTGAAGGGAAAAGTCCGATACGTTGCTATCGGTTCTTAGTGCGGCAAATGAAGACTTGAAATTGGATAAATGGAGAGTCAAATTGGAAGAACAGTTCTTATTGATTCAAAGGAACGGCTTTACAAGAAAGAGCCGATCGCTCTCAAAAGGATCATCCAATGCCTAATGCACTACTACTACTAGGCCTATACTAGTAGATCCTAGTCTACGGGCCGTCGCTGCCCTCGTCGTCGTCCTCGGAGCTCTCGTCGGCGCTGCTGCCGGCGGGCTCCTCGTCGCTGCTCCCGTAGCCCTCTACGGGAGCCTCATCCTCCTCGTCATCGTCGTTGTCGTCGTCATCCCACCAGGTGCGAAGGCGCTTCGCTGGTGGGTAACCTTCGAGGGAGTCGTCGTCGTCATCTTCCACCTCCTCTTCCTCGGAAGGGGTGTAATCGTCCCAGGAGAACGAGTCGTCCTCGCTCTCCGATTCCAGTTCCCCATCAGCGAGGAACTGGAGGTCTTCATCTCCGCTGGTCAAGGACTTGTCGTCCTCGGACCAGACGGAGGAGGCGTGGTCCTCCTGGTCCCACTCCTCCGGGGCGTGCTCGTCGTGCGCCACCATCTGAGCCGCCACCGGGTCCCACTCTGGCGTGGGTTCGCGGGATGAGGAGGAGGAGGAGGAGGAGGAGGAGGAGAAGGTCTGGGAGGAGAGATCCGACGAGGCGGAGGAGGAAGAGGAGGAAGACATTGCTCTGCGATTGGGGTTTCTTGGTGCCGATGGCTAAGACAGAGCAAGGGGATGAAGTGGCGAACTGTTCGGAGCGGTTAAATAAAAAGGGGATATAGTGGAGATTCAATGCCACAGCAGTTTCCGAGAAGTGGTGCCCAAAAGAAAAAAAAATTGGCCAGATCACGCGGAGAAGTTGAGGAGGCAAGGCATCATGATGATGGATACTGCGACGGTTCTGCTCTGCCACGACATGACCCGACGACGAAAAGCGAGTGATTTTGGAATTGTCATTTCCAAAACCGGGGGCATGTGTTATCACCAGAATTTGACCGGATCAGAGGTGGGCCGCGATTAAAGATGGGCTTGGAGAATATACATGGAAGGAATACATGAATCGGCCTTGTATACAAAGTTTGGGCTAGTTTGCCCGTGTATCTGTAAATATAGTAGGATACGTGTCGGTTAGATAGAATTTGGCTCGTGCACGGTTGAGATTATTCCCACGTTAGAAAGTCTACGAACTATAAATATGTATCTAGGGTTATTGAGAAAGACAACAATCACGTTCACCACAAACCAATCTAGGCGCATCGCCAACTCCCTTGTTTCGAGGGTTTCTTCCGGGTAAGCATCATGCTGCCTAGATCGCATCTTGCGATCTAGGCAGTACACGTTTATTCGATGTGCATGCGTTGCTCGTGCTGAAGCCTTGTTGATGGCGAGCAACGTAGTTATCATAGACATGTTAGGGTTAGCATTGTTTCATCGTATCATATGCTTTCGTCCGTGCAACCCTTAGACGTCTAGCCGCCCTTACACCTATCTTAGGTGTAGGGGCGGCACCTCGCTTGATCATTATTTAGTAGATCCGATCCGTTATGATTGCTCCTTGTTCTTCAAGGATTAGTTTAATATCCGCATAGTTAGGCCTTACAAACGGGTTGAAGGATCCAGTGGCACGTAGGGTGTAGTTTGCTAGCCCTAGACAAGATGTTCGGGGATCAACTTCATGTTGGTTTTTAGGCCTTGTCTAGGGTCAGTTTATGATCACCGTGCGTGGCCGCCAGGCTCAATCACGCGTAGGATGTTCCGATTATGTGGTGAAAACCCCAAATCGTCGTAGGTCGTTTTAGCTTTATATCGATCAAGCAGGACCACCATATGATCGTACACCTCGTACGAATCATGGGTGGATCGGCTCCTTGAGCCGATCCACAGGACAGCCTGGGAGCCGATCGAGGCTCGTATTTAATGTTTACGTGTATGCCATGCAGGAAACTAAGCGAAGCAAATCCATCACCTTCCTGACCAGGTATAGGTCAGGTGGCACGCCCTGCACCAGCATCGGACGTGCGTGCCGAGGCTTTGCGGGCCGTCGCTCGAGGGACCAGGGCCAGCCGCAGTCCTGGGAGCCTCCCGGCTCTACTGTGTTGCCCGTCGCTGCTCGCCGGTGGGTTTCTGACCGCAACAAGTACTTATCGGTAACGAGGTTGAACTAGGTATGGAGATACCGACGATCAAACTTCGGATAAGTAAAATATCGCGAGACAAAGGGAATTGTTATTTTATGTAAATGGTTCTTTCGATCACAAAGTCATCATTGAACATGTGGGAGCTATTATGGATCTCCAGGTCCCGCTATTAGTTATTGATCGGAGAGGAGTCTCAATCATGTCCGCATAGTTCTCGAACCGTAGGGTGACACACTTAAGGTTTGATGTCATTTGAAGTAGATATGGAATATGGAATGTTGTTCGAATGTTGTTCAGAGTCTCAGATGGGATCCAGGACATCACGAGGAGTTCCGGAATGGTCCGGAGAATAAGATTCATATATAGGAAGTCACTTTCCAAGTTTGGAAATGATCTGGTGCATTTATGCAAGACGCTAGAATGTTCTAGAACCTTCCAAAATAAATCACTATCGAAGGTGGAGTCCCGGATGGACTGCACCAACCCTAACCAGCCAACCCAGAGGGAAGGTGGAGTCCATGGTGGACTCCACCACCTTGGCCGGCCAAGGAAGAAGGAAAGGGAGCAATCCCACTTCCCCTAGGTTTCACCCATATGGCAGTTTTGGAGTTGGACTTCAATTTGGTTTTGGGGCAAACCCTATGGGGTTCCACCTATATAAAGAGAGGGAGAGGGAGAGGGCCGACCACCTCTTGAGCCGCACCACCAAAGGGCACCCAAGGCCGGTGCCCAAGTGCCCCCTCTCCCAAACCCTAGCCACTCCCCTCCTCCATATTCTCCCGATGTGCTTACGGCGAAGCGCTGCCGGAGATCTCCACCACCACCGTCACCACGCCGTCGTGCTGGCGGGATTCCGAGGAGGATCTACTACATCCGCTGCCCGCTGGAACGGGGAGAAGGACGTCGACATCAACACCGAACGTGTGACCGAGTGCGGAGGTGCTGCCCGATTGTGGCACCGTCAAGATCTTCTACGCGCTTTTGCAAGCGGCAGGTGATCAACTACATCAACCACGAGATTTATCACATTAACACTTAGCGATCTTCAAGGGTACGATGATCTTCACCTCGTTGCTACCATCTAGTAGATTAGATCTTGGCTTGTTATTCGTTCTTGCGGTACGATTTTTTTTGTTTTCTATGCTACGAATCTCTACACACTCAAGTAGTGTGCCCTAACGATGACCAAGTGAGCCTTGGGTTTGGTATGATGGCATGGTGACCACCTTGTTGTAGTAGTCCTCAATTCTTCCTCAAAACCTATCCTTCGATTGATCGGTGCCAACCGATGCATCAAGTGACACATTCATCCAAGCATAGCACAATGCCACATCTTCTTCCTAGCTTTAGTTAGCGTATCTCTTGCCCGTGGCCTTGTCCTTGTTCTTTCCCCTGCCCTTGGTCGGCGCCTCCACCACGGTTTCCTCTTCTTCGGCATCCTCGGTGGCCTCCTCTTCCCCGACCAAGTAGTCGTCATTGGCCTCTTCGTTGGCCACCACCTCTTCGTCGCCGCTGAAGTTGAGGTCATCGAGGCCTTGGTGGTGAGACTGATCGAGTTGTAACATGAACTCGGCGACGAACATCTCAGTGGCACTCGGAGTCTGCCCGGGAATTTCGTTGATCACATGGCGGCCGTCATCTTGAGTTGTGACGGTGGCTGTCGAGGAGGACGACGGCGTGGCCTTGGAGCTCCCATTGGGCTTGCCCTTCGTCGGCTTGGATGCGGCCTTTCTTTTCTTCTTCTCCTCTACCGCCTGCGAAACGGCGATCATGACCTCCGTCGGCTTCCGCGCCCGCGGCCCACTCAACACTGGCGCAAGGGGTGGCCGGCCCACCTTCCATGCCTTCGATGTGGCCTTGCACGACTTGGAGTTAGTCTTGGAGGCCGCTACCGTCGACCGCGTCGCACCGGTGGTGCCCAACCGTTTCCGCTGCATTGGAGAGGTCACGTGGATTGATTTCGGTGGCGGTGCATCGGTGGGAAACTCCGGGGGGGGGGGCTGCGGAAGCAAGCTTTGGTGACATTCCGACAGGGGGAGGGGAGAATCCCAACGCCGGCGACGACCGGTGGCGGGAGGGTCGGCGCCGAGGCATGAGCGGAAATTTTAGGAGTCGAATTCGTGACCGAGTATATTTGAGTGAGTGGGGGAGGATTCTAGGAGTCACTATCCTATATTTGCTCCTCTAACCGATTTTGCGGTTTCGGTTAGAGCTGTTGTCGATCATTAGAGGTGCAAATTTGCTCATCCGGCCGCGAAAAGGGCTTCGGTTAGAGATGCTCTTAAGCTCCGTCTCTTCATCTTTAAAAATGTAGAATGAGAAACGAAAGGTGAACCTTGTGGGCAGTACATTCTTGATCGTACCATGGGTTTTGCTTTCGGTTGATAATCGACTCAATTCATTCCTTAGCAATTTGTCGCTTTTAGTGTTTTCTTACGATTTCTTTTAGCCTGGTTCTGTGTGATGGTAATTGCACTAACATTTCAGGTGTAGTCTGTATCTGACTCACATGGTAGCTCAATGTTTTGGAAAGCAAGATCTTAGCTTTCCCATGCAACACAAAAAAGGCAGGGAGGCAGGCCGACTGTCACATGCCACACGCATATATAGTAGTGGACACTAATCTAGTGGCCACTCTCATTAGTCCACCGGTATGCCTTTGATTACTTTGGGGCATAGTTGAGATCCTACTGCTTTGCCACCACAAGAATGATGTAGCCAGGTAGCTTCAATTCATAAATATGCACGAAATTGGTAGCCAGCCAGGTACTTTCCCACCTTCAGAAAGAGTTAAATTGAGCAATATGGCATAGCAATCATGCATGTGCGCTTATATTTAGTTTATGGTGGTTACGTGATGTCGTGATCTGCAGATATAAAAATATTTCAAATACACCAGCAGTTTTGCACCTTAGCCGCTAAAGCGATAGTTCAATGTTTTTGCTAGAGTAAATTCCAGTTCTTACTCCATACTTTGATAATTTTGACACTAATTACCCCATTTAGAAATTTGTCATCCTAATTACCCCATTTAATTAGTAAAAATTGTGCCAATTGTACTAATTTTTACCCCTTCTAAAATTTTGTGAGTATTTCTATCAATGGATCCCAGTGCCATCACGTGCCAATTTGTTTAATTCTATGACGGTGAAAAGCAAATCACACAATTGACCATGCTGCTATACCATGTAAATGTTTAAGAATAATTTACCACAATCAAGTGCTATTCCTTCCCATAGAGTGCGCAAGTGCTTCTCCCATAGACACGCTGATTTATTCTACCATGAAGGACAAGTCGTGCCTTCCCTGAAAGAAATAACAGACCGTGTCCTGCTTAAGCCGATCAAAACCTGTGCTACGTCAAACTGAACACCACTCCTGATCCGTTTATCTATTAAAAGGTGTAAAAATTGGCTACATTTTTGCTAAATGGGGTAATTAGAATAAAACTTAGCTAAACAGGGTAATTAGTGTCAAAATATCAAATTAGGAGGTAAAAACAGGAATTTACTCTTTTTGCTATAATAGGGTAGGGTCTTAGAGTATCTCTACCAGATTCCCTTAAAAGTGATAAAACCGTAAAATAACCACCAATTTGCGGTTTTGGTCAAAAAGATGTTCATACCAAAACGGCTCGGCCCGTAAAACTTTTTGCAGTTCCCGCATATCGAGCCCCGTGAACCCCATATACCTAGTTTTGAGGGCTATTTTTTCAGTTTACCGCAAAGGAGAAAACCATTAGTAGGATGAAACTTTCAGGAAGGTGCCACTGGTGGATTCTTCGGAGTTCCACCATCCCTGATATCAGAGTCCCTAGCCGTCGCCGCTCCAACTCCAATCAATTTTTGTCAACGGTGAAATCATGTCCAATTTTGAACTTGGATGGACAGCTGGCGGTATGCATTACTAGCAAGGATCACGAAATATTCCAACAGTTCATAGCATTTTTGTCAGTTGCAGCACACGTTACAATTTATGATTAAATCATGAAACCTCAGTTGCAACACGGCCATGTACTAATAGTAAAATCTTAGTTGTAACAACATGTGTAACTCATACAGTTCATAACTATCACAGATTACTATTCAATCCAATGGTCTAAGAGTCGACTAAAAACTAAGCTAATTTGTAGGCGGTCGAGAATTAGAAATAAAGATTCATGATAGCCCCAAGCAGGTGCTAAAGGTTTTTGAAAATTGTGACTGTGGAACTTGCCCTCGTTAGGGATTTGGCGCGGCAAAAACAAAGATGCTAACGTTAATTTCATGTGAGCCACTTTGATTTTTTTTTCTGAAAACATTGTTGGTTTGGAGGGTTGAGATCGATACAAAATTTGAAATTTCGCACGCGAATTGGGTCCAGACTTTTTGCCACCTACTACATCAGGACCCATTTAATCGACGCGCCCTTGCTTGCAGCTCTCGCCTTGCATGTAACCCTCCAGTGTCGATTAAATCCGACCGGAGGGAGTAATTAATAAGTCGTGAAAGGGAGGAGTTAGCACTTGTGCAATTAGACATGTCCTGTGCAATCAAACTTTTGAATCCGCTTATGAGATGTTTCTGCTGACGGAATTCATGTGGAACTCAGTCCGTGCAGGCAAGGCATTGCTCCACATGCAAAAGTTTTTTTTTTAAAAGGCCGACACTTCCACATATTGGCACATCCAAAAGCAATCTCAAATCGGAATAGCAGCGATCACATCTCCTCTCTACAATTGTGAACATATCCCCTTCCGGCATTTGCAACAAACAGTGACATGAGAAGAGAAATAGCAACGACGGAAAGGCGAAATATATCAATCGGAGATACTGCTAGATCCTACACAGCCTACTAGGCAACAAATTTTCTTTGATAAGATGAACTGTGGGCATGTGATGTGTGGTGGCACATGCGGACAGATTGTGTGCATCTGGAGTTTGGGGATGTTCCAAGGATCAATCGGTAGATGCAACGCAACCTTTCAACCCACGTAGCTTGTCCCCTTGCGTGTATCCACTGCATCAGACGTATGAGGACGACAAAGGCGGGTATGCATGCGTCTGTGTTTGGCACTGCTCATGACTCATCGGTCCCAAACACAACTATCTGGTTTCTGGTATGATTTTTGGACGAAGGTGTATGCATGCATCATGATTCATGCATTCTTCGGTCTTTGATACAAATCACTAGTATATATGTATGCAATATTTTAGACTGGCTGTGTGGGTATTAGGATTACCTGTCACTAAACAAACAACAAACGGACTAAATTTCTGAAAAGTGCTTTTGGCACATGAACACTAGTGATCCTGGTTTTTGAAAAAAATATACTCCTAGGATTTCAAAAAATCTGATCTTACATACGCACATACAGAGAAATCTTCTGAAGGTACGATAGGAATTTTGGAGGAAAATATGTTGTATTATGAACTATATAAAAGAGATAAATTTCTGAGAAAAACCATCTCTATACATAACCATTTTTTCCCTAGTAGCTTAAAATACAACAAAATTTCTACCAAACCTTTACACGAGTATTCAACATATGTGTGTATGTATTCATGAAATAAAATTTACAATTTTTAAAACATAGAAATATAATTTTTAAAACATAGAGCATTGGTGCTCAGGTGCACCAAATCTGCTCTCATAAATTTCAGATTCCAATGTGAGGCATTATTCACTTTGACCATCAATTTCTATGAGAACATCTTTTTATGGGGATATTATATAATTATTTGAAATGAATTTTAAAAATAAATCTATACATATGATTTACACACGCAATTAAAGTTTTTAAAAATCACACGGGATGAACATATAGAAACCATACCTATGTAAAAGAGGATGTCGCGGGGCACATAGAGGGAGATAATATAACTAAAAATTTGGATAGTGAATATTTATAAGATATTGTGTCGCGGACATGCCTCCGACATATGTCATTCTCTTCGTTTTCGTCCACCGTTTCACCACATCACCTTTAGGCTATGAAGGTCAATGCCCTAGGGCATTGCTCCTCAGTTGTTAGGTCTATCTCTCAATGCAATTACCTTGTTGCCATTTGTCACCTTTGTTGTGTTGCGCTCCTCTTCGCTTCTAGTCTTCACCTCCTTTGACTGCACCACTATGCTCAGATGGTCATTGTATCGATTTTGAGATTTAACCGAACGACATCAAGAATGATTAAGATTAACCAAAAATTACCCTCCATTAAATAAATAAAATTAGTTTAGTAACAATTGACGCCATCTTAAATGAAGTTAATAGACGGCACTTCCGATTACCTCAATATAAGCCCATTTATTTTTATTTTTGACAACAGTAAAATGATAAAACCCATATCTTTATCACATTCACACCACAAGGACAGCAACAAAGTTGATGCCCGCAGGCTGCTCATTTTAAGTGAGTTCTGCATCACTTTTCGTGGCCTTCCAACGGTGGAGAAGCAAAGCGTGCTCAGGATAGGGACGGGCCAGGGACAAAACAAGTGTGCTGAGGGAGATGGGTCATGAGATAAAGAAAATGTTGTGACATGTGAGTGGCGCACAGATGTACATACTCCACATAGGTAGATTAGGTAAAGATGGCCCCTGGTGCCTCCACCAATCATAAAATAGACCTCATCCAACACCTCCCTTGTGGCCCACACACGCTCTTCTTGTATGGGACATCAAATCCATGCATAGTTTTTATCTCTACAAAAGTATATCCATACATAGGATTAACCCCGTCGCAGGGTAAAAAAAAATGTAAGCCTTACATCATTTATCAGGATCTTGCTATGTTTTCCAAAAATATCTTAATCTTCAACATAGCCAAGATATGGAGGCAAAGATGCTTCAACCGAAAAAGAAATCCCTTGCTTTGCCCCAAATTTTCTTGGGGCTAATAGCATCATATTTCGTTGTTAGTTTGGATCCAGATCTTATGCCTTTAGTAAATCTTTCGTTTGATCTGTTGTTATCATCTTGTTTGGTTGTGCTGATTAGAGATAGACCTTTGAACTTCCATTTAGGCCTTTATGGTATCATAATAAGCATATCTTCTCACAACATAAGAGATATATAAAGCACAACGAAACCACACTATGTTTCTCATAGAAGACAGATGTCTTGTAATTCTTCCATTCTTGAAATGGTAAAGAATTAACAATTATTATAAATTAGTCATGTCATCTTTGATAAACTGACTATCAAAATATTAACAATTATACTAGAAAAACACTATATCAACATGTTACTTTAAAAATACGTGCAGTGTAGGAACATTACAATATTTTATACCTTGCAAATGCATGCCGCAAGCGCCCCGTCCTCGCCCAACCCTATGGACAATGCCTACCCCTCACCGATGATGGGTAAGACCCTTATAAGACACAAGATCATGCCGTCATGCCACATGTTGATCGATCAAAACTAAGCAAGCAATTAAAGAGAAGTCGTGGGATGATTAAGCATTGTGCAATGCAAATGTGATGCACATTCTGGTTAAGCTAGTTGCAAAAACTAGGAAGGTACAAAGTTACCTTGTTTTTTAATTTTTAGTAAACCTTTAGTGCTAATGAAAACAATCAAATCAGAATCTACAACATGCCAAAATTCAGCAATTATTTTTGGTGGTGCATCTATTGGGCTCAAAACAGTCCTTGTGCATCTCTCTGTCTCCAACCTAGCGGCTGGAAGGAAGCAACCAAACTCGTTTCCCTCTCTACCCTGTCCATCTCATCATCAATATATAGGCCATTGTGGTTGTGGCTTGTGGGTGGCAAACACTTCACACCGTCGGGGTGAGCGAGCAAGGAGAGAGAGAGAGAGAAAGCCCACTGTTTCATCCCTCCTAGTCGTAGGTAGAAAAGGGCAACAAGGACCCTCACCTTTCCCTCATTCTCGAATCCCTCCGCCCCCACCAGATTGGGCCTATTCCGCTCGCTCCCAACCAACCGATCGCCGCCGACGGCGACGGCGCTCCATTCCCTTCCGGCCATTCGCAGCCTCTGCCCTCTCCCGCAAAAAGAATCGACGTCCGTCTTTCTGTCGCCACGCGAGCGACGGGTAATCGGCCGGCGAGGTCAGCGGGAAGGCGAGGGGTGGGTGTGGCCACGAGGTAGGCGCCGGCGGCGGAGGGAGCCGCCAGACCCGGAAGGAGGGAGGTGCGAGCAGCGGAGGCGGCCCCCACGGACCGAGCTGCGAGCCTTCGCCACCTACGGTGAGTCCACTTATCATTCCTCGATCTGTGTACCGAGGGAAAGATTTAATCTTGGCTTCCATTTTTTTGTATCGTTGAAGCCGACGCTCCCATTGTAGTGTTGAAGATTCCATCTTGTCGAAGATTGGCATTGAACCGATTTATTCACTACATTGCGCACTACACCTTTCCTGTTTAATTCCGACTGTTCTATTTTTTTTCGTTTCCGCGATTTATTTTCTGTTTTCTCCGCATTAATGCGGGGTTTAGATGCTGGATTTTATGCGTTTACGAAAAAATAGATTGACACTAGCTATTGGCGTGCGTTTCTTGGTTAAAGTTTGTTAGGTAGATGGTGCTGTTCTTGGCTGCCTTGGCTTTGGTGATCGTGACGTGGCCGCCGCGGCAACTTGATTGTGGTGTCAAAAAGACCTTTCTTCTTCTATTTTGTAGAAAAAGCAGCTTCGGTTTCTGATTGCGACGTTGCTGTCCATGTTGCCACTATTGGCTTACACAAGATTTCATTCCGTTTCATTTCATCGGTAGCTATTTTTTGTGTGTGTACATCATTACATGTTTATAGCTGATAGTGAACACTAGTATATAAAAAAGATCCCTCTTTATTATTGTTAGCTCTATTGCTCAAACCTGGTTAATCTCCCTCTTGAGGGTGAGTTTAATTTGCTAAAATCCTAAAACACGTACATTATGGTACAGTTTTATGTTAGATGAAAACGTCCTATGAAAATGTTTCTGAATATTTGAGCAGTTTTATGTTACATGTTTCCATATCACTGTAGCTTTATCCCTTATATGATTGCATTGTACCACTTGCAGGCTATGTGGTCCGAGGAGTGGGAGCTCTATCCATCTTACATTGGCGCTCAAGTCATAGAATATGGAACAGTTACTGAAGAGACCAGTGATGATCGGAGTGGAGACTCCATGGTGTCGCTGGATGCCGTTCTTCCTGACGATCTCTTGGAGAAGGTTATTTCATTCCTGCCTGTTGCGAGTGTCATAAGATGCGGGTCAGTTTGCAAGAGGTGGTATGAGATTGTGCACGCTCGGAGCCGGACATGGAGTAAAATGGTTGCCCAAAAGCCATGGTACTTCATGTTTACTTGCAGCGAGGAGGCGGTGTCGGGGTTCGCCTATGACCCGAGCCTCCGTAAATGGTATGGCTTCGACTTCCCTTGCATTGAGAAGAGCAACTGGTCAACCTCCTCGTCAGCTGGGTTGGTTTGCCTGATGGACAGTGAGAACAGGAGCCGCATCATTGTGTGCAACCCAATAACCAAGGACTGGAAGAGGCTTGTTGATGCTCCCGGCGGCAAGTCAGCTGATTACAGTGCTCTCGCCTTGTCTGTGAGCAGGACATCTCATCAGTACATCGTGGCTATTGCAAGAAGCAATCAAGTGCCGACAGAGTATTACCAGTGGGAGTTTAGCATCCAATTGTACGAGTCAGAGACTGGTAAGTGGGCGGCTGCCTTCACTGAAGTGTTGCTTGGATGGCGAGGGGGTGATGAGTGTGTCATTTGTGATGGAGTTCTCTACTATTTGGTGTACTCCACAGGAGTTTTGGTGAACAGTAACGAGCATCGCCATTGTGTTTTCATGTATGATCTATCTACTAGATCTGTTCACACTTCTTTGATGAGCATGGCTATACCAGTGCCGTGCCCACTTACATGCGGCCGGCTGATGAACCTAAGGGAGAGGCTTGTTTTGGTTGGGGGCATTGGGAAGCAAGATAGGCCTGGTATCATCAAGGGAATTGGTGTATGGGAGCTCCGGAACAAGCAATGGCATGAGGTTGCTCGAATGCCGCACAAGTATTTCCAGGGATTTGGCGAGTTTGATGATGTTTTTGCGAGCTGCGGAGCTGATGATCTCATCTATATACAAAGCTATGGGTCACCATCTCTTCTCACCTTTGAAATAAACCAGAAGCTGTGGAGGTGGTCTGCAAAGAGTCCTGTTATGAAGAGGTTCCCGCTGCAGCTGTTTACTGGTTTCTCGTTCGAGCCAAGCCTGGACATTGCTTCCTAGTTTTCATTTTGTTTGAGGTCAGTGGAGATCTTCCCACTATATTTTTGCCCAGTTTCCGAGTTACAAGTGAGGAGATCATGAAGGCATTTGAGCAGCACAGAAAGTTTTCAATTCTTATAATCTATTGTATTTATTGTTGGGGTATATCTTCTATGAAAGTGGTGGGTTAACATTTCGAATCTTTTTTGATATACTACTTTGATGGTTGGATTGATATTAGTAGTGAGGGCTACAGACGTTAACAAGTAAAAATATTTCTGAATTTCAGGAACAAAATATATTTTGCTACTTTGATGGTCGAATGGTTGCAAATTGAGTAAAGTTTGTTTCTTCCTTTGCTGTCATTAGTGTTTTATCCTCTCTTAATCTTGCACAACAATTACATGCATACATCTGCATTCGACTGTATCTTAGGCCAGTACTTGAAACACAGCACTTGGTCTGTCTGCCTGCCCTAGAGCCATTTATTATGAAAAGCAGAGTCTTACGTTGCCTTCTCTTGTTTCACTATGCATAGTCCAATATAGTATTTTTTTTAATCCAATCAAAATCCGGAGATATTTCTTTGAGGTAATTTTCAGCTCATGTTCTGTATCCTATTAATGTGGTATCATTGTATTGAATTGCTGCTGAACTGTATTATACAGCAGTATGTTGTACATTGGTGTGCCAGAATTTAGCCTGCTTCTTATAGAACAATTCATACAAAGCATGTGATTGTGCAAAGCCGGGCACTGCATTTTCTGCTGCCGCTGCCTTCTCTCTCTGTCCTAAATAGTACTAGCATCTATACATTTTCCTGTCTATTGCTGCTGCAGCTCAAAATGTTGCTTAAAGCCTGTAACAAAGGGCCATCTGTGCGCTGTAAGGAATGGTGTGAATTGCTTCATGTGTCTAGTGCCATGTTGTGGTTTCGGACGAATCAATTGCTTTCACTGATAGTAGATACTAGATAGCTAGCAAGCAATAAGAGATTCAGAGGTAAGCTC
>NC_061509.1:103482485-103502242 GCF_022539505.1 Lolium rigidum | reverse complement strand
GAGCATCTCCACCGACAGCCCCCATATAGTCACCGGCAGGGGCATCGGCACTGCTGTACGGGGGGAGCCGGCACAACATCCTCTATTTGGAGATGCTGCTCCACACAGGCGCCCCTCATACGCTAGCCCCGATAGATTTTGAAATTTAAAATGATATTTGAAAACCGAAATTTAAAATGATATTTGAAAACCCAAATTCATATGAAATTTATACAAAAGTAGCTCGAATTTAAACATAACTAAAACTTAAACTTAATCCTGATGTACTGAATGTCGGTTGGGGTGCTCTATGGCCATGCCTCGTCGTCGTTCTTCGCCATTGCTGTCGGTTGGGGCGCTCTACGGCCATGCCTCGTCGTCGTTCTTCGCCATTGCTTCCTGCGTCCATGTCCGCTTCTCGTTCCTTGCTTCGCGCATCTGGCGGTGGAGCATGGCGCCCGGCGTCGCAGGAGCTTGCCGGTGGCGCTGTCCCCGCGCTTCCAGCCTTTTCCGAGAAGCTTCAATCTCGGCACGCCTCGCCTACTCGCGGGCGAACGCCTCGTAGTGGCGTTGAGCGTTGAGCTTTGCGAGCTTCCGTTGCTCCGCCTCCATGAGGAGGCGTCCCGCCTCCTCCGTGGCCGCTCGCTGGCGCGAGATCTCGAGGACTTGCTCGAGGTTCGCGTCATTGATGAACTCGCGCTCCTCCTCCTTCAAGCGCTGGTAGCGTTGAGGATCGCCGCCTGCACCGGGTGGGTGGGGGCTTGCGGTAGCTCACCCCACTGCGCCTCCTCCTCCGCCGCATCTGCTTCCGCGTCTGCGACGTAGACCTCGTGCTATGCCGCGAACCGTGGGTCCTCGTCCTCGTCGGAGCTGTACTCCGCGTCGGCCTGCGGCTCCGGCTGCGGTTGCAGCTGTGGTGGTGGTGGAGGCAGCGCGCGACCGTTGAGGCCAAGCATCGAGTCGGTGATCTTCATACGGCGCGATATTTTGAGGTGGAGAGGAGAGAATGGAGCAGTGACGGTGGTGGAGATGAGAGGAGAGAATGGAGCGGCGGTGGTGGACGGCGTACGTACTATATAGCAGTGGCAACTACCCTCGTGGCCGCCTCGGTTTCCGCGCGGGAGACCATTAAACGCCGACGACCAACCTTCCCGCGTCGCGGCCGATGCGAACCGTCGCGTCCTCTCGCTGACAAGGCGTCCCACCCGCGAAAACCATCGTTCTGCGAGGTGCCGGCGCGCTCGATTCGCGCCTTTGGCCAAGGGGCGGAACGGGGATGCCGGCGATTCTATTGGGCTCGAAAAATGGTTGGCGCCATTTGGGGCGTGTGATGGCGTGCAGTCGACACGTCCGTTGGGAACCCCAAGAGGAAGGTGTGATGCGCACAGCAGTAAGTTTCCCTCAGTAAGAAACCAAGGTTATCGAACCAGTAGGAGTCAAGGAACACGTGAAGGTTGTTGGTGGCGGAGTGTAGTGCGACGCAACACTAGGGATTCCGGCGCCAACATGGAACCTGCACAACACAATCAAAGTACTTTGCCCCAACGTAACGACTGAGGTTGTCAATCTCACCGACTTGCCGTAAACAAATGATTAGATGTATAGTGTGGATGATAATGGTTGTTTGCGAAGAACGAGTAAAGAACAATTGCGATAGATTGTATTTCGGATGTAAAGAATTGGACCGGGGTCCACGGTTCACTAGTGGTGTCTCTCCCATAAGATAAACGCATGTTGGGTGAACAAATTACGGTTGGGCAATTGACAAATAAAGAAGGCATAACAATGCACATACATATATCATGATGAGTACTATGAGATTTAATCGGGGCATTACGACAAAGTACATAGACCGCTATCCAGGCATGCATCTATGCCTAAAAAGTCCACCTTCGAGTTATCATCCGAACCCCTTCCAAGTATTAAGTTGCAAACAACGAGACAATTGCATTAAGTATGGTGCGTAATGTAATCAACACAAATATCCTTAGACAAAGCATCGATGTTTTATCTCTAGTGGCAACAAGACATCCACAACCTTAGAACTTTCTCGTCACTCGTCCCGCATTCAATGGAGGCATGAACCCACTATCGAGCATAAATACTCCCTCTTGGAGTCACAAGTATCAACTTGGCCGCAGCCTCTACTAGCAACGGAGAGCATGCAAGAACATAAACAACATATATGATAGATTGATAATCAACTTGACATAGTATTCAATATTCATCGGATCCCAACAAACACAACATGTAGGATTACAAATAGATGATCTTGATCATGATAGACAGCTCACAAGATCTAACATGATAGCACAATGAGGAGAAGACAACCATCTAGCTACCGCTATGGACCCATAGTCCAGGGGTGAACTACTCACACATCGATCCGGAGGCGATCATGGCGATGAAGAGCCCTCCGGGAGATGATTCCCCTCTCCGGCAGGGTGCCGGAGGCGATCTCCTGAATCCCCCGAGATGGGATTGGCGGCGGCAGCGTCTCTGTAAGGTTTTCCGTATCGTGGCTCTCGGTACTGGGGTATTCGCGACGAAGCCTTTAAGTAGGCGGAAGGGCGGAGTCGGAGGAGGCACGGGGGACCCACACACTAGGGCCGCGCGGCCAGGGCCTGGGCCGCGCCGCCCTGTTGTGTCGCCACCTCGTGGCCCCACTTCGTATCTCCCTCGGTCTTCTGGAAGCTTCGTGGAAAAATAAGACCCTGGGCGTTGATTTCGTCCAATTCCGAGAATATTTCCTTACTAGGATTTACTGAAACCAAAAACAGCAGAAAACAAAGAATCGGCTCTTCGGCATCTCGTCAATAGGTTAGTGCCGGAAAATGCATAATAATGACATATAATGTGTATAAAACATGTGAGTATCATCATAAAAGTAGCATGGAACATAAGAAATTATAGATACGTTTGAGACGTATCAAGCATCCCCAAGCTTAGTTCCTACTCGCCCTCGAGTAGGTAAACGATAACAAAGATAATTTCGAAGTGACATGCTATCATAATCTTGATCATACTATTGTAAAGCATATGAGATGAATGCAGCGATTCGAAGCAATGGTGAAGATAATGAGTAAACAAATGAATCATATAGCAAAGACTTTTCATGAATAATACTTTCAAGACAAGCATCAATAAGACTTGCATAAGAGTTACTCATAAAGCAATAGATTCAAAGTAGAAAGCTTTGAAGCAACACAAAGGAAGATGTAAGTTTCAGTGGTTGCTTTCAACTTCAACATATATATCTCATGGATAACTGTCAACACAAAGTAATATAACAAGTGCAATAGGTAAACATGTAAGAATCAATGCACACAGTTGATACAAGTGTTTGCTTCTGAGATAGAAAGAATAGGTAAACCGACTCAACAATAAAGTAGAAGAATGGCCCTTCGCAGAGGGAAGCATGGATTACTATATTTGTGCTAGAGCTTTTCATTTTGAAAACAAGAACAATTTTGTCAACGGTAGTAATAAATCATATGTGTTATGTATAAGACATCCTATAAGTTGCAAGCCTCATGCATAGTATACCAATAGTGCTCGCACCTTGTCCTAATTAGCTTGGATTAACATGGATTATCATTGCATAGCATATGTTTCAACCAAGTGTCACAAAGGGGTACCTCTATGCCGCTTCGTACAAAGGTCTAAGGAGAAAGTTCGCATTGGATTTCTCGCTTTTTGATTATTCTCAACTTAGACATCCATACCGGGACAACATAGACAACAGATAATGGACTCCTCTTTAATGCATAGGCATTCAACAGTTAAAATTCTCATAAGAGATTGAGGATTAATTGTCCACACTGAAACTTCCACCATGAATCATGGCTTTAGTTGGCTGCCCAATGTTCTTCTCTAACAATATGCATACTCAAACCATATGATCATGAAAATCGCCCTTACTTCAGACAAGACGAACATGCATAGCAACTCACATGATATTCAACAAGGGTAAAAGTTGATGGCGTCCCCGTAAACATGGTTACCGCTCAACAAGCAACTTATTAAGAAATAAGATACATAAGTACATATTCTTCACCACAATAGTTTTTAAGGCTATTTTCCCATGAGCTATATATTGCAAAGACAAAGGATGGAATTTTAAAGGTAGCACTCAAGTAATGTACTTTGGAATGGCAGAGAAATACCATGTAGTAGGTAGGTATGGTGGACACAAATGGCATAGTTTTTGGCTCAAGGATTTGGATGCACGAGAAGAATTCCTCTCAATACAAGGCTAGGATAGCAAGGTTGTTTGAAGCAAACTCAAGTATAAAACGGTGCAGCAAAACTCACATATGAACATATTGTAAGCATTATAAGACTTTACATCGTCTCATTGTTGTTCAAACACCTCAACTAGAAAATATCTAGACTCTAGAGACCAATCATGCAAACCAAATTTTAACAAGCTCTATGTAGTTCTTCATTAATGGGTGCAAAGTACATGATGCAAGAGCTTAAACATGATCTATATGAGCACAACAATTGCCAATTATCAAATTATTCAAGACATTATACCAATTACCACATGCGGCATTTTCCGTTTCCAACCATATAACAATGAATGAAGTAGTTCAACTTTCGCAATGAACATTAAGAATAAAGCTAAGAACATATGTGTTCATACGAAACAGCGGAGCGTGTCTCTCTCCCAAACAAAGAATGCTAGGATCCGAATTTATTCAAACAAAAACAAAAATAAAAGCAAACAGACGCTCCAAGTAAAGCACACAAGATGTGACGGAATAAAAATATAGTTTCACTAGAGGTGACCTGATAAGTTGTCGATGAAGAAGGGATGCCTTGGGCATCCCCAAGCTTAGATGCTTGAGTCTTCTTAAAATATGCAGGGATGAACCACGGGGGCATCCCCAAGCTTAGACTTTTCACTCTTCTTGATCATATTGTATCATCCTCCTCTCTTGACCCTTGAAAACTTCCTCCACACCAAACTCAAAACAAATTCATTAGAGGGTTAGTGCATAATTGAAAATTCATATATTCAGAGGTGACATAATCATTCTTAACACTTATGGACATTGCACAAAGCTACTGAAAGTTAATGGAACAAAGAAATCCATCAAACATAGCAAAACAGGCAATGCGAAATAAAAGGCAGAATTTGTCAAAACAGAACAGTCCGTAAAGACGAATTTTTTAGAGGCACCATACTTGCTCAGATGAAAATGCCCAAATTGAATGAAAGTTGCGTACAAATCTGAGGATCACGCACGTAAATTGGCAGATTTTTCTAAATTTTCTACAGCAGGGGCGGCTCAATTTCGTGACAGCAAGAAATCTGTTCCTGCGCAGTAATCCAAATCTAGTATTAACTTTACTATCAAAGACTTTACTTGGCACAACAATGCAATAAAATAAAGATAAGGATAGGTTGCTACAGTAGTAACAACTTCCATGACTCAAATATAAAATAAAGTGCAGAAGTAAAATAATGGGTTGTCTCCCATAAGCGCTTTTTCTTTAACGCCTTTCAGCTAGGCGCAGAAAGTGTGTATCAAGTATTATCAAGAGATGAAGCATCAACATCAATAGGTATCTTAGATGCTCCCCCATCCGTAGTGGTGCTAAGGGCTTTGTCAATTTTAGGCCTATAATAGTTTTTTGGCTTAGGCACTTTAGAGACATACATGAACTTTTGCTCCTTACCCACATAGGCTTTCTCCTTAAACTTAAGAGAAGAAAAAGTTGAACCCAAGGTTCTCATAGCTTCTTCAAGTTCACTAATCCTATGGGTTCGATTATCATGGGTGGCACAAATTTCTAAAACAACAATTCTCTCATTAATTCCACCTAGAGATTTATCAAGTTTATCAGTGCTATTAAGTAATATTCCCAATTTAGTCTCAATACTTGGAAGATCTTTCTCTATGGCCTCCAACTTTTTCATGACATCTTCAAGAGAGATTTCAATTTTAGCTTCATTAACAGGTGGTATTCCAACTAGACTCTCAATAATGCAACTAGCTTCTAAAGCAGGAGTGCCTAGGAAATTACCTCCCGCAAGAGTATCAAGAACATACCTATTCCAACTAGAGATACCAACATAAAAGTTCCTAAGTAGGGGGAATGGTGTTTTGGCACATGGGAGCATATGCTCCCTTTATTTTGAAATGCATGTTACATACATTTTGAAATTTCAAAAAATTGAAACGAAAAATTCGAACGTACATCTTCATGTGCTACACGCTCACAAAGTCGTTTCACAAAAATCCGACTTGTCATGTGACGTGTGTAAAAAAGACAAAATTCAATGCTGAAAATAAGACTTTTCGGGAGATAAATTTTCGCTTTTTTACAGAGACCACAAAACATATTGGTTCCTCGCGAAACTTGACGAACGTACGTATATTGTGGAGATGTACATGTAGAATTTTTTGTCAAAAATTTTCGACATTTCGAAATATGATTTTTTGATAGAGGGAGCATATGCACCCGGGAGCCGAATTGAATTTCCGCTAAGTAGGATAATAGTGGAGTGTTTCTTCATGCACCTATGATGAGCATCACTAATTCTATACCAAGCATCTTTAAAACTTTCTCCCCCTTGTTGCTTAAAGGAACGAACTTCAACTTCCGGATTACTCATTTTTAGTAATAGTAAATAAAGCAACCTAAATAAAGTAAATGCAAGTAACTAATTTTTTTGTGTTTTCAATATAGAGAACAAGACAGTAAATAAAGTAAAGCTAGCAACTAATTTTTTTGTGTTTTTGATATAAAGAGCAAACAAAGCGGTAAATAAAGTAAAACAAAGCAAGACAAAAACAAAGTAAAGAGATTGGATGTGGGAGACTCCCCTTGTAGCGTGTCTTGATCTCCTCGGCAACGGCGCCGGAAAAAATGCTTGATGGCGTGCGATCGACACGTCCGTTGGGAACCCCAAGAGGAAGGTGTGATGCGCACAACGAGTAAGTTTCCCTCAATAAGAAACCAAGGTTATCGAACCGAGTAGGAGTCAAGGAACACGTGAAGGTTGTTGGTGGCGGAGTGTAGTGCGGCGCAACACTAGGGATTCCGGCGCCAACGTGGAACCTGCACAACACAATCAAAGTACTTTGCCCCAACGTAACGAGTGAGGTTGTCAATCTCACCGGCTTGTCTGTAAACAAAGGATTAGATGTATAGTGTGGATGATGATGGTTGTTTGCGAAGAACGAGTAAAGAACAATTGCGATAGATTGTATTTCGGATGTAAAGAATTGGACCGGGGTCCACAGTTCACTAGTGGTGTCTCTCCCATAAGATAAACGCATGTTGGGTGAACAAATTACAGTTGGGCAATTGACAAATAAAGAAGGCATAACAATGCACATACATATATCATGATGAGTACTATGAGATTTAATCGGGGCATTACGACAAAGTACATAGACCGCTATCCAGCATGCATCTATGCCTAAAAAGTCCACCTTCGAGGTTATCATCCGAACCCTTCCGAGTATTAAGTTGCAAACAACGAGACAATTGCATTAAGTATGGTGCGTAATGTAATCAACACAAATATCCTTAGACAAAGCATCGATGTTTTATCCCTAGTGGCAACAACGACATCCACAACCTTAGAACTTTCTCGTCACTTGTCCCGAGATTCAATGGAGGCATGAACCCACTATCGAGCATAAATACTCCCTCTTGGAGTCACAAGTATCAACTTGGCCGAGCCTCTACTAGCAACGGAGAGCATGCAAGAACATAAACAACATATATGATAGATTGATAATCAACTTGACATAGTATTCAATATTCATCGGATCCCAACAAACACAACATGTAGGATTACAAATAGATGATCTTGATCATGATAGGCAGCTCACAAGATCTAACATGATAGCACAATGAGGAGAAGACAACCATCTAGCTACTGCTATGGACCCATAGTCCAGGGGTGAACTACTCACACATCGATCCGGAGGCGATCATGGCGATGAAGAGCCCTCCGAGAGATGATTCCCCTCTCCGGCGGGGTGCCGGAGGCGATCTCTCGAATCCCCCGAGATGGGATTGGCGGCGGCGGCGTCTCTGTAAGGTTTTCCGTATCGTGGCTCTCAGTACTGGGGTATTCGCGACGAAGGCTTTAAGTAGGCGGAGTCGGAGGAGGCACGGGGGACCCACACACCAGGGCCACGCGGCCAGGGCCTAGGCCGCGCCGCCCTGTTGTGTCGCCACCTCGTGGCCCCACTTCGTATCTCCCTCGGTCTTCTGGAAGCTTCGTGGAAAAATAAGACCCTGGGCGTTGATTTCGTCCAATTCCGAGAATATTTCCTTACTAGGATTTCTGAAACAAAAAACAGCAGAAAACGTAAAGCGGCTCTTCGGCATCTCGTCAATAGGTTAGTGCCGGAAAATGCATAATAATGACATATAATGTGTATAAAACATGTGAGTATCATCATAAAAGTAGCATGAAACATAAGAAATTATAGATACGTTTGAGACGTATCAGCGTGCCGGTGCGAGCCCAAAAATGACGCCGACCCCCAAATCGCTATCGGGGCCGCTATCGGGGCCGCTGGTGGAGATGCTCTCAGGACACTATGATGGCAGCATCCTACTATAGGTGTGGATGATATGCAGCTCTGCCTCTGTCCCAGATGCCACCTTTGTATCTAACGACATCTCCAGCAGGGCGACGCAAACAGACTGTGAGAGCGACCGTTTGCATCTGTGCGGGTTGAAAATGCGCCAGGAATCAGCTCCAGCGAAGCGACGCATACTGACCGGCCGTCCACAGCGACGCAAACCTGACACAAATATACGCCTCGGATGCGTCTATGTGGACGCACAAAGTGTCCGCTCGCGTCTGGCGGACGTTTCGTCGGGTCCGCCTGACAGTTACCCAGGCTCGATGCTTCTTCTTAGTCGCGCCAGTACTGGCGCCGAGGCATCACTTCGGCAGTCTGCGGCCGCGTAATGGCGATGCCTCGCTTGGCGCGCGGCCGTCGCCTACCACTATGCACGAAGTAATGGCGATGCCACGCGTGTCGCGGCCGTCGCCTGCCTCTGGCCTATATAAACAGGGGCGCGCATCTCATCTCCTCCCACACTAAACCCTAGCCACCGCACAAGCTCCACCGTAGCGCCGCCGCCGCTCAACCTCCACCTTTGCCACCATGAGCAGCGCCGGCTGCGGCCAGGCTGACGCGCCTCCACCTCCACCTCCGGCTCCACCTTCCCCAACATCGAGCTCCGACGGGGAGTTCGACGATGACGACCTCCTCGACCCGGTCAGGGACGCGAAGTTCCTGGCTGACTCGGAGAAGGATGCAGAGGAGGAGCATGCGGGGTGGCGACCGCCGCAGAGGATGACTTCTCCGACATCTCATGGTCTTCTGATGACCTTGATGTGCCTACCCCGGAGGAGAAGTGATAAGGGGTGGCCCGATCTTCTCAGTAAGCCACGGTGGTGATGATGATCACGGGGTGACTGCAGCGGAGGTAACTTGGATGAAGTGGATGATAACTTGTATGACGCAACGACTCTCGGTTGGTCCCTGTCGCCAATGCAACAACTCTCAACCCTGCAAGATATTCGCAACTCCACACACTTGCGCACGTAGTCGCCGACCACGAAGCGGTAAGTTGCAATCGTCTAATTCCCAATGGAACAGCAGATCACACAAGACTTTCAGATCTACACAATATCAAGCAATATGGTGTAGGTAATTCAATAGTTTTGCAGAGAAAACAACTAAGAAGTAGGGTTTATCTTAAACGTGGTCTAAAGCAGCTAGGGGGGGCGTCCTGGGCACTTATATAGGCGTCCGGGACGACTTCTGGTCGAAAATAGACAAGAATAACCGACCCAGAATAGATCTGGTCGAGACAGACTCGGACACGGCCGGTCTGGGGGCCGGTCGACCGGGCCTGGGACCGGGTTGCAACCGAGCGCAGAAATTGTCGCGCAGTAACGCTCCCGGTTGACATCAGTGTGGCGCCCGGTTGGCGCCGGGGTGGATCCAGCCTGCCGCCCGGTCGGACCGGGCCAGGGACCGGGCGCGCCGGCGTGGCGGCCGGTCTGACCGGGTGCTGGGCCGGCCTGGACTTCGTCTTCTCCTCTCGCGCATGCCTCCCGCTCATCCCTCGCGCGTCCATGAGATATCTTCATGTCCAGCTCCTTGTCCAGCTTCACGTCCAGCTGCTCTTCTCCTCCTCGTGCGATGCTTGTCTCCTCTTCATACCTGATGATACATAAGTAATAGGACTTAGGTAGTATAAAATTCTGATCAATCAAAGTATCGTTTAGGAACAAGTTTACCTGTTGTTTAAGTAGCTTCGCACGAGCTCTTGTAATCGGTCCAATCCGAACTTCATTGGACTTGAGCTTCATAGTAGGTTCATCTTCATTTGGTAATGACGAAGGTGGTAGTGTGGTAGGGATGTCCTCATCATCTCCCCCCCTTCAAAAGGCGTCGACCTCGACGCTCCAAGGTCTTCTCCGTCATATGGTGTCAAATCAGCAACATTGAAAGAATTACTGACACCAAACTCATCAAGTGGAAGATCTATCGAGTATGCATTATCATTGATCTTGGCAAGCACTTTGTAAGGACCAGCACCACGAGAAAGCAACTTGGACTTCCGTAGCTTCGGGAACCTATCCTTACGAAAATGTACCCAGACCATATCACCAGGCTTGAACAATATCTTCTTACGCTTCTTATTCATCCTTGCAGCATTGCTCTTGCCTTTCTTCTCTATCAACTCTTTAATCTTCACATGGATCTTTCGCAAAAAATCTGCCCTCTTGGATGCCTCCATATGAACTCTCTCATGTATGAGCAAAGGCAACAAGTCAAGTGGAGTAATGGGTTTGAAACCATACACCACCTCAAAAGGACACAGCTCCGTGGTAGAATGTACCGCCCTGTTGTAAGCAAACTCCACATGCGGTAAACACTCTTCCCACTCCTTCAGGTTCTTCTTGGTCATGGATCTCAACAGTTGTGACAATGTTCTATTCACCACTTCAGTTTGTCCATCAGTTTAGGGATGACAAGTAGTACTGAAAAGTAGCTTCGTTCCCAGCTTTCTCCACAGCGTCTTCCAGAAGTAGCTCATAAACTTCACGTCACGATCAGAAACAATAGTCTTCGGGACTCCATGTAGTCGCACAACCTCCCTGAAAAACAGGTTAGCAATATGCGACGCATCGTCGCTTTTGTGGCAGGCAATAAAATGTGACATTTTAGAAAATCTGTCCACTACCACAAATATAGAATCATGGCCTCTTTTAGTACGCGGCAAACCTAACACAAAATCCATACTAATATCCTCCCAAGGTGTAGTAGGTGCCGGTAAAGGAGTATACAAACCGTGAGGCTTCAGCTTGGACTTGGACTTGTTGCAAGTAATGCACCTCTTCACATATCTGTCCACATCCCGCCTCATCTTTGGCCAATAAAAATGGTCAGCTAGCATAAGTAGCGTCTTCTCACGCCCAAAGTGACCCATCAAATCTCCAGCATGTGATTCCTGCAATAATAGCAAACGCACAGACGATTCTAGAACACATAGTTTGTTAGCTCGAAACAAGAACCCATCATGTATGTGATATTTTTCCCATGCTTTACCAATAGCACACAAGCGATATGGTTCAGCAAAATCCTGATCAGTAGCATACAAATCACATAGTACTTCTAATCTAGGAATTTTAACATCAAGTTGATTTAATAGCATATTCTTCCTAGATAGAGCATCAGCAACAATATTATCTTTTCCCTTCTTATGTTTAATAATGTATAGAAAAGACTCAATGAACTCGACCCACTTAGCAAGACGTTTATGCAAAGTAGATTGAGCTTTCAGATATTTCAAAGCTTCATGATCAGAATGTATGATAAATTCTTTTGTCCACAAATAATGTTGCCAAACCTCAAGAACTCTAATTAAAGCATACAATTCTTTATCATATATAGGATAGTTCAACTTAGCACCAGACATTTTCTCAGAAAAATATGCAATTGGGCGACCCTCTTGCATCAACACACCACCAATTCCAATACCACTAGCATCACATTCAATCTCAAATTGCTTATTGAAATCAAGAAGTGCAAGCAACGGTGCAGAAGTTAACAATCTCTTCAGTTCATCAAAAGCATGATCTTGGGCTGCGACCCACTCAAATATTACACCCTTTTTAGTTAAGTCATTCAAAGGTGCAGCAAGAGTACTAAAGTTGGACACAAATCTTCTATAAAACCCAGCTAGACCATGCTAACTTGACTCACATTCATGGGAGTAGGCCAATTTTGAATAGCTTCAATTTTAGACACATCTAGTTCTACTCCATGCTGAGACAACATAACCCAGAAATATGACCTTGTGTTTGCAAAATGTGCACTTCTCAAGATTACCATAAAGTTTATTATCACGCAACACTTGCAAAACATGTTGAATATGTATAGTGTGATCAGATTCATTGCGGCTGTAGATTAATATGTCATCAAAGTACATGATACGTCTCCAACGTATCCATAATTTCTGTTGTTCCATGCTTGTTTTATGACAATACTTACATGTTTTGCTTGCACTTTATGATGATTTCATGCATTTTCCGGAACTAACCTATTAACAAGATGCCACGGTGCCGGTTCCTGTTTTCTGCTGTTTTTGGTTCCGGAAAGGCTGTTCGGGCAATATTCTCGGAATTCGACGAAACGAAGACCAAACCTCCTATTTTTCCCGGAAGCGTCCGAACACCGAAGAAGAGTCGGAGAGGGCCGGAGGGCCACCACACCATAGGGCGGCGCGGCTCTGGCTCGGGCCCGCGCCGGCTCGTGGTGTGGCGCCCCGTGTGCCCCCTGCGCCGCCTCTTCGCCTATATAACCCCTTTCGACCTAAAAACACCGTAACTCTTGACGAAACTCCAGAAAGACTCCAGGGGCGCCGCCACCATCGCGAAACTCCAATTCGGGGGACAGAAGTCTTTGTCCCGGCACACTGCCGGGGCGGGGAAGTGCCCCCGGAAGCCATCTCCATCAACGCCATCGCCTCCATCATGCTCCGTGAGTAGTTCCCCCATGGACTACGGGTTCTAGCTGTAGCTAGTTGGTATCATCTCTCCCATGTACTTCAATACAATGATCTCTCCGAGCTGCCTTACATGATTGAGATTCATCTGATGTAATCGGTGTTGTGTTTGTCGGGATCCGATGGATTGTTACATTATGATTGTCTATCTACAAAGTTTATGAAGTTATTGTTGCTTGCAATCTTGTTATGCTTAATGCTTGTCACTAGGGCCCGAGTGGCATGATCTTAGATTTGAGCTCTATACTTATTGCTTAGATTGTATCTACAAGTTGTATGCACATGTCACTGTCCGGAACCAATGGCCCCGAAGTGACGAAATCGGGACAACCGGAGGGGATGGCGGTGATGTGAGGGACACATGTTTTCACGGAGTGTTAATGCTTTGCTCCGGTGCTCTATTAAAAGGAGTACCTTAATATCCAGTAGATTCCCTAGAGGCCCGGCTGCCACCGGCTGGTAGGACAAAAGATGTTGTGCAAGTTTCTCATTGCGAGCACGTACGACTATTATTGGAAAACATGCCTACATGATTAATGATATTGATATTCTGTCTTAATGCTATTTCAATCCTATCAATTGCCCGACTGTAATTTGTTCACCCAACACTTGTTATTGGAGAGTTACCACTAGTGTAGATAGCTGGGAACCCCGTTCCATCTTTCATCATCATATACTTGTTCTACATGTCAACTGTTTTCTGGTGCCATTGCTCTCATACTACTATTACTGCTGCTGTGTTACTATTACTATTGCTCTCATATCACCGCTACTTTCACATCACCCCTGTTGCTAGTGCTTTTCCAGGTGCAGCTGAATTGACAACTCAGTTGTTAAGGCTTATAAGTATTCTTTACCTCCCCTTGTGTCGAATCAATAAATTTGGGTTTTACTTCCCTCGAAGACTGTTGCGATCCCCTATACTTGTGGGTCATCAGTACACAACCACAAACTTACCAATAAATTCACGCAAAACATGGTTCATCAGTCTCATGAAAGTGCTAGGTGCATTAGTTAACCCAAAATGCATTACTAACCACTCATATAAACCAAATTTTTTTTAAAGGTTGTTTTCCACTCATCTCCTTCTTTCATCCTAATTTGATGATAACCACTACGCAAGTCAATTATAGAGAAAACAACAGCACCACTCAATTCATCTAGCATATCCTCTAAGCGGGGAATAGGATGACGATATCGAATAGTAATGTTGTTTATCGCTCTACAATCTACGCACATACACCATGTACCATCTTTCTTAGGAATTAGGATAACAGGAAACATCACAAGGACTAAGGCTTATGCGGATATAACCTTTGTCGAGTAGCGCTTGTACTTGCTTCTATATCTCCTTCGTCTCTTCGGGGTTCGTTCTATAGGGTGCCCGATTGGGTAGCGAAGCTCCGGGGATCAAGTCGATTTGATGCTCAATACCTCGCAATGGTGGTAGACCTACGAGTACCTCATCCGAAAACACGTCGCCAAATTCCTGCAAAACATTAGAAACACCAAGAGGAAGAGGGGTCATGTCGTTAGAAACCAAAACCGTACCCCTGTACAAGAGCACAAGAGGCATGGCCGAAGGATCCTCACTAAATTCTCTCATGTCTTCTTTGGTGGCTAATGATACTAAGGAATTCACTCTCTCACTTTTCGTTATATCACTCACGACATTACAATTCTCTCGCCTATCTAAAGAAGCATCCTCCAAGTTTACTTCAACTTTCTAACGAGATTCATTGACAATTTCACTACAAAGGAAAACATTTTTTTTGACAAATCACTTTCGTCATGTTAAGGCCAATTTTCGTCAAGGATTACTTCGCGGTGACAAAATTTGATCGTCATGGGGTTCGTCAAGGAAGCTCCATCATAAAATATCGGGGGTGACGGTATGCATTTTTTCGTCAACGTCAAATGTTTGATGGTGACGACACGCAAATTCGTCAACATCAAAGGTTCATTGTTGACAGACGAGGTTTGTCACGAAAAATTGCAACTTTCGTCAATATCTAAATCTTGGGAAGCTTCGATTGGTCCAAAAAAAGCATACGTGGCCTTACATGTGGGTCCATTTGGCTTCGACAACATGGGTCCGACGAGCGCCGACATGGATATCCGGTGGGACCCACAAAATATTATGACAAGTCTGGACCCACAATATTCGACCGGTGGGATCCACAAAATTCGGACAAGTGGGACCGAGGTTGTTGCCGACATATGGGTCCCAATAATGCTGGTTGGTGGGACCCACAAATTCTGACAAGTGGGACCAGAAATTGGTGCCACGTGGTTTCATTTAATAGTGACGTTGTGACATTTTCCGTCACCTTTTGAATTTGACAAAATTTGAGAGCATTAGAATTATTTGCGAAATTTGGGAAACAAAAAAACTGGCGAAATATCAAAAAGTAGACAATAAATATCATACTTAAATGGTGGCACAAGAAGTATATATGTCTCTCACGAGACCGAAAGATTCATAAGAAAATTACAATTGGAACACAAAGAAATTAAAAGACCTATGATTAATAAGGTTGTAGGACGGTGGTGCAATAGATTAGTTGCCCTGGGATTGAGACATGGATGGTGGCTGGGATGTCCTCAAGAGAAAATTAAGCACGGCATCCATTTCACGTCAGCCTCTTTTCATAAGCCGAGTCTTTTCTTCTTGGGCTTTCTTCACGGCTTCAAGTTCTTCCTCCTGCTTCTTCCCGATCTCTTCAAATTTTTCATCTTGTTCTTGCGAGTCTTGCTCGCATCTCACACGTGGTACGTTTCGGCTGCTCTGTATGGAGGTCTGCTCTTGATCCGCCGGTGTTTGTTGTAGCTCTCGGATGCGTGTAGCCGAGACGAGAAGACTTCCTGGAACTTGTTGCGACGCCCAATCTTGGTAGGAATGTGCTGTTGCAGGTGGTGGATGGGATTTTCTCGCTCAGAACTAGCTGAACAATTTGCAAATCAGTCAAATCAGGTTCATCTTCATTGCGTGGCGCCGCTTTTTTTGCCACCATTTGATCCTGCATAAAGATTACAATCATTGCATGGACAACATACAAAACTGGATTATATAATATTGTGCTAATAAGAAATATTTCTTACATATGCACTTTTTGCTTCAGACACTCATAATGTTATCCTTGTTAGTGTGTGTGATTCTAAAAAATTCAATTGGAGAGGTTTCTTCTTCCTGCTGCTTAGCCTTACGCTTGAAAAAATGTAGAATGCACATTACCATTGTACACTTGTGTATGACGAAGTATGAACTGTATTGGGAAATTCAGAACACTTACTAGATGTTCCCGAGTGAGCAACATAGCTTCGAGATCCGGTGGTATGGAACTGTTTCCATGACTTCTCTGTTCTTTCCATTTATTACACACAATCCCTATGTTCAGTACATGCATTTTATTTATCCGGATCGGAGAAATGTAAGAATTCGATAGTCTGTTATTGAAAGGAATAACGTTTATGTACACTGGTACTTCTCATCAAACCATCTTTTCACCAGTTCTTTCCAGCTTTTCTCTTCTACATGATCTGGCTTCTTGAGATATGCTTGCTCCAGTGTGAGATTTTTAATTTTCGGCCAATACTCCTTTTTAAGCCTATATCGGAAGCTGCCGAATACTAACTTGCAGCATATCGGTGCACACATCTTGAGCCACCTCATCATTTTTGTCCATATTAAACTTTCCCTTCAAAATAGTGATGCATTAGTCAGTAGATTCTTAGATAGTTGATCATGTAGCATACTAATTAGGTTAAACCAAGATTGTACATGACTCACCGCTACTGTACTTATAGCATGAGGAATGACATGTTTGAGAGTTTCATCTTTCTTGTCTCGTGTCCGAGTGTGTTGCAAGCGGCATTTTTTCACGGATGTGAATACCAACCTCATTGCTCGGCTTTGCTGACTGGACATAATCCTTGGGTCTCCCGACAACGGCAGTGAATTCAATTGGCATCTTATTGCCACCATGTCTTCTTGTGTACTCATGTAGTCCATGGCCCATGGTACGTCCGCGTCCACCTCTCTTTCTCTTACTACCGCCGGATGTTGTCAATGTCTGCGAAAGAAGATATATGAAATGATTCTCTTTTATATGAAAATATGCGGTACAGTGTTTAGTTTTTACAAATTTTCATACCTTGCCGCTCAAAGTTTACAATTTGATTGTCCTCAGGAGATGAGGTGCTGCCTCCAGATGTCATGATCTGGTTAGGTGAGGGTGCTCCTTCAATGTCCAGACCAGCAGTGGCCGTCGGCTCATCGGATGACCCAGCTTCGGGTTCGAGTTGTTGCCATTGATCTTGTTGCAATGTTGGATGGTGCAACTTCGGGTATGGATCGCTTCTTCAGTGCAACTATTGCGAAGAAGCAACTATCCGCAAGCAAAGTAGAGGCTACATTAGTAGGAAAAATTTGGCATGTACGTATTTCCTATCATAGTTCGGACATAGTTCCACGAGACCCGAGCTGAAGTTTTGCCGACGGTGCGGCGATCCTCATCCGAATGAAGATCATCATCGGCAGTAGCAATCTCTTCCGGATTCGGCTCATACGAAGGGTCCTCTTCGACCTCCATCTCTTCGCAGTACTGTGTCCTTTAGATTGTTACTAGTTCCTATTTGTACCCCACCATACACTAATGTACGTGCAAAACCGAGAGAAATCTTTACGAAATTTGTGGGCGAGGTCCATATCTTTCGGCGAAATTTTTTTCCATGCGTACTACATTTTCTTGCATTTGTTTCTCCTTGGCAAGCTCATATGCCGGCTTGACGGGGTTTTGTGTCTCCGCTGAAATAATCGGAAGAGCGGAGCGTGAACAAAACATAAGAGGGGGCCAATTCCATAGAAAACAGCAAATAATTGTCTTTGCAAAATATTGTACAAGCAGCAAATGATTGAAAACATAAGAGTCTACGTATGATGTCGGCGAACAAAACATAAGAGGGGGCATATGCCAGGCTAAGGGACATCATGTGCTTTTAGATATCTACTCGTAACAAATAATTGACACATAATGAGGTATCGGTAGTTCAGTCCTATACCGATAGAAGTTCAGATATGTGCTGATAGAAGTTCAGATATGTGCTGATAGAAGTTCAGATTTGTGCTGATAGAAGTTCAGATATGTGCTGAAATTTGATTTTTGACTTTTGAAAGACATAGATAAACAAAAATTGTGGAAATAAATAGGCTGATGAAACAAAGTACATGATTAAAAAAACTTCATTACATTGTTAAGACGTGCATTGCACGTGCAAACTAACTAGTTCCATAGAAAACAGACAAACAATTGTTCTAGATCAAACTCTGCTTCCCTCCGAAGCCGAGGAATAAAAGTCCGAAGCAATGTCGTTGTTCACCGTAGCTCGTCGAGCTGTTTTCGGCAACGGCTGGAATTAGTTCGGTTAAGTGTTTCGGCAAACAATTGTCTATGCAAAAGATTGTACAACGACGGGATGGCAAAGATTGTATAGCACGGCATGATTGTCTCTGCAATAAAAACGATAAACCATATACGTATGATGTCGGGATTGGATCTATCAAATATGCAAGATCTAGATATAGGTCAAACGGGCGTGGTAGACATGTAAAACCGATCTCTCGATCTAACCATCCGAAAAACACAACAACAAGCCGATCACCGACAGATTTACCTTGGTGTTTCTTCGAGCCGGGCGCCTTCTTCGGCGTGTGTGTGCGATTTTCCTTCCCCCCGACGTTTCGACGACTGCCGGCCATGGCGACCACCGGCCGGGGAGATAGATGTGAGATGGATGAACGTTCGGCGAAGACACCGGATCGGGGTGAGCACGAGAGGATGAGGTCGGGGGGGGGTGGGTAGTTAAGATGCTCGTAAATCATGGGGTAGAGGCACGACGTATATAAGGGAGGGCGAAATATTTGATAGGTGGGGTGCGCGGGAGGAGTGGAGGGAACACAAAATTTGGGCGTTTTGGCAGCCGGCGTACTACAATTTGGAGGGAACAAGTTTTTGTCGTGAAAGAAAAAATATTACTCTGAAAATGGAACTGTACATGTATATTTTAATTAAAAAATGACAGAAAACGAGTAAAACTCATAATAAATGCTAAATTCAATGTAAAATCATCAGTAACTAGTGGGATTGAGTAAATGTTGTGACATTCATGTGCAAAATTCAAATTTAAATTTTTCATGAGGTTTGGTGTAGTTTGATGTGAATTTACACAAGTGAGGGCATTTTCGGCATAACGGTCGAATCGTCGACCCCGGAAGTTGTAAAACCTTTTGCATGTGAGGTATATGTGAGAACACATCCCACATATACATGTTATTGTTCACACATGTGAGATTTTGTCTGAAAACACTTGTGGAACCTCATGTTGGTTGGGTCGATCCATGTGTGGACCCACATCGATCATGGCGGTGAAGGGCTCTTTTTCAAGCAAGCTGCACTTCAAATACTCAGATTGAGCTGCAAATTTTTGTGAGTGGTCATGAAGGGTAGGTATGTGTGCCTAAGGAGTTTCAGATTTTTCTAACAATTTTAGGTGTTTGTTGATTTTTTTATTAAAAAATGACAGAAAACGAGTAAAACTCATAATAAATGCTAAATTCAATGTAAAATCATCAGTAACTAGTGGGACTGAGTAAATGTTGTGACATTCATGTGGAAAATTCAAATTTAAATTTTTCATGAGGTTTGGTG
>NC_061509.1:103433198-103482385 GCF_022539505.1 Lolium rigidum | reverse complement strand
TGATACTTTGCCTCCTATTTATGATGATTATGATGATAGTGGTCTTTTGGTGCCACCTACTATGGAGAGTAAATTTTGTTGTGATTATACTATGCCTCCTACACTTGATGAGAATAATAATGATAGCTACTTTGTTGAATTTGCTCCCACTACAACTAATAAAATTGATTATGCTTATGTGGAGAGTAATAATTTTATGCATGAGACTCATGATAAGAATGCTTTATGTGATAGTTATATTGTTGAGTTTGCTCATGTTGCTACTGAAAGTTATTATGAGAGAGGAAAATATGGTTGTAGAAATTTTCATGTTACTAAAACACCTCTATGTGCTGAAATTTTTGAAGCTACACTTGTTTTATCTTCCTATGCTTGTTACTTTGCTCTTCATGAACTTGTTTATTTACAAGATTCCTATGCATAGGAAGCATGTTAGACTTAAATATGTTTTGAATTTACCTCTTGATGCTCTCTTTTGCTTCACATACTATCTTTTGCGAGTGCATCATTAAAACTGCTGAGCCCATCTTAACGGCTATAAAGAAAGAACTTCTTGGGAGATAACCCATGTGTTATTTTGCTACAGTACTTTGTTTTATATTTGTGTCTTGGAAGTTGTTTACTACTGTAGCAACCTCTCCTTATCTTAGTTTTGAGTTTTGTTGTGCCAAGTAAAGTCTTTGATAGTAAAGCAAGTACTAGATTTGGATTACTGCGCAGTTCCAGATTTCTTTGCTGTCACGAATCTGGGTCTACCTCCCTTTAGGTAGCTTAGAAAATTAAGCCAATTTACGTGCATGATCCTCAGATATGTACGCAACTTTCATTCAATTTGGGCATTTTCATTTGAGCAAGTCTGGTGGCCTAATAAAATCCATCTTTACGGACTGTTCTGTTTTGACAGATTCTGCCTTTTATTTTGCATTGCCTCTTTTGCTATGTTGGATGAATTCCTTTGATCCATTAATGTCCAGTAGCTTTATGCAATGTCCAGAAGTGTTAAGAATGATTGTGTCACCTCTGAACATGTGAATTTTTATTATGCACTAACCCTCTAATGAGTTGTTTCGAGTTTGGTGTGGAGGAAGTTTTCAAGGATCAAGAGAGGAGTATGATGCAATATGATCAAGGAGAGTGAAAGCTCTAAGCTTGGGGATGCCCGGTGGTTCACCCTGCATATTATAAGAAGACTCAAGCGTCTAAGCTTGGGGATGCCCAAGGCATCCCCTTCTTCATCGACAACATTATCGGGTTCCTCCCTCGAAACTATATTTTTATTCCGTCACATCTTATGTACTTTGCTTGGAGCGTCGGTTTGTTTTTGTTTTTCTTTGTTTGAATAAAATGGATCCTAGCATTCACTTTATGGGAGAGAGACACGCTCCGCTGTAGCATATGGACAAGTATGTCCTTAGGCTCTACTCATAGTATTCATGGTGAAGTTTCTTCTTCGTTAAATTGTTATATGGTTGGAATTGGAAAATGCTACATGTAGTAATTCTAAAATGTCTTGGATAATTTGATACTTGGAAATTGTTGTGCTCATGTTTAAGCTCTTGCATCATATACTTTGCACCCATTAATGAAGAAACACTTAGAGCTTGCTAATTTGGTTTGCATATTTGGTTTCTCTAGAGTCTAGATAATATCTAGTATTGAGTTTTGAACAACAAGGAAGACGGTGTAGAGTCTTATAATGTTTACAATATGTCTTTTATGTGAGTTTTGCTGCTACCGTTCATCCTTGTGTTTGTTTCAAATAACCTTGCTAGCCTAAACCTTGTATCGAGAGGGAATACTTCTCATGCATCCAAAATACTTGAGCCAACCACTATGCCATTTGTGTCCACCATACCTACCTACTACATGGTATTTCTCCGCCATTCCAAAGTAAATTGCTTGAGTGCTACCTTTAAAATTCCATCATTCACCTTTGCAATATATAGCTCATGGGACAAATAGCTTAAAAACTATTGTGGTATTGAATATGTACGTATGCACTTTATCTCTTATTAAGTTGCTTGTTGTGCGATAACCATGATTACGGGACGCCATCAACTATTCTTTGTTGAATATCATGTGAGTTGCTATGCATGTCCGTCTTGTCGAAGTAGAGAGATCTACCACCTTAATGGTTGGAGCATGCATATTGTTAGAGAAGAACATTGGGCCGCTAACTAAAGCCATGATTCATGGTGGAAGTTTCAGTTTTGGACATATATCCTCAATCTCATATGAGAATAATAATTGTTGCCACATGCTTATGCATTAAAGAGGAGTCCATTATCTGTTGTCCATGTTGTCCCGGTATGGATGTCTAAGTTGAGAATAATCAAAAGCGAGAAATCCAAAATGCGAGCTTTCTCCTTAGACCTTTGTACTGAGCGGCATGGAGGTACCCCATTGTGACACTTGGTTAAAACATGTGCATTGCAAAGATCCGGTAGTCCAAGCTAATTAGGACAAGGTGCGGGCACTATTAGTATACTATGCATGAGGATTGCAACTTGTAAGATATAATTTTCATAACTCATATGCTTTATTACTACCGTTGACAAAATTGTTTCATGTTTTCAAAATAAAAGCTCTAGCACAAATATAGCAATCGATGCTTTCCTCTTTGAAGGACCATTCTTTTACTTTTATGTTGAGTCGGTTCACCTATCTCTCTCCACCTCAAGAAGCAAACACTTGTGTGAACTATGCATTGATTCCTACATATTTGCATATTGCACTTGTTATATTACTCTATGTTGACAATTATCCATGAGATATATATGTTACAAGTTGAAAGCAACCGCTGAAACTTAATCTTCCTTTGTGTTGCTTCAATGCCTTTACTTTGATTTATTGCTTTATGAGTTAACTCTTATGCAAGACTTATTGATGCTTGTCTTGAAGTGCTATTCATGAAAAGTCTTTGCTTTAATGTTTCACTTGTTTACTCATGTCATTACCATTGTTTTTGATCGTTGCATTCATTACATATGTTTACAAATAGTATGATCAAGGTTATGATGGCATGTCACTTCAGAAATTATCTTTGTTATCGTTTTACCTGCTCGGGACGAGCAGAACTAAGCTTGGGGATGCTTGATACGTCTTCGACGTATCGATAATTTCTTATGTTCCATGCCATATTATTGATGATACCTACATGTTTTATGCACACTATATGTCATATTCGTGCATTTTCTGGAACTAACCTATTAACAAGATGTCGAAGTGCCGATTCTTTGTTTTCTGCTGTTTTTGGTTTCAGAAATCCTAGTAACGAAATATTCTCGGAATCGGACGAAATCAAGACCCGGGTTCCTATTTTCACCGGAAGCATCCAGAACACCCGAGAGCCGCCGGAGGGGGCCTGTGGGCCCCAGATGATAGGGTGGCGCGGCCTGGGCCCTGGCCGCGCCAGCCTATGGTGCCGCCGCCTCTTCGACCCTCTGACGCTGCCCTTCCGCCTATTTAAAGCCTCCGTCGCGAAAACCCTGATACGGAGAACCACGATACGGAAAACATTCCAGAGCCGCCGCCATCGCGAAGCCAAGATGCGGGGGACGAGGAGTCTGCGTTCCGGCACCTCGCCGGAGCGGGGAAGTGCCCGGAAGGCTTCTCCATCGACACCGCTGCCATCTCCACCGCCATCTTCATCACCGCTGCTTGCTCCCATGAGGAGGGAGTAGTTCTCCATCGAGGCTCGGGGCTGTACCGGTAGCTATGTGGTTCATCTCTCTCCTATGTACTTTAATACAATAATCTCATGAGCTGCCTTACATGATTGAGATTCATATGATGATGCTTGTAATCTAGATGTCACTATGCTAGACAAGAGAGTTTTACTTATGTGATCTCCGGAGACTCCTTGTCCCACGTGTGTAAAGGTGACGAGTGTGTGCACCGTGTGGGTCTCTTAGGCTATATTTCATGGAATACTTACTCACTTGTTATGAATGGCGTAGTGAAGTGCTTATTTATATCTCTTTATGATTGCAATATGTTTTGTATCACAATTTATCTATGTGCTACTCTAGTGATGTTATTAAAGTAGTTTATTCCTCCCGCACGGTGTAATGGTGACAAGTGTGTGCATCCGTGTTAGTACTTGGCGTATGCTATGATCATGATCTCTTGTAGATTGTGAAGTTAACTATTGCTATGATAGTATTGATGTGATCTATTCCTCCTACGTGGCGTGAAGGTGACGGTGTGCATGCTATGTTAGTACTTGGTTTAGTCGTGTTGATCTTTCTTGCACTCTAAGGTTATTTAAATATGAACATTGAATTGTGGAGCTTGTTAACTCCGGCATTGAGGGTTCGTGTAATCCTACGCAATGTGTTCATCATCCAACAAGAGTGTAGAGTATGCATTTATCTATTCTGTTATGTGATCAATGTTGAGAGTGTCCACTAGTGAAAGTCTAATCCCTAGGCCTTGTTCCGAAATACTTCTATCGCTGCTTGTTTACTGTTTTACTGCGTTCGTACTGCTGCGTTACTACTGCTTGTTTACTATCCTGGGCAAAGCACTTTTCTGGTGCCGTTGCTACTACTTATTCATACTACCTGTATTTCACTATCTCTTCGCCGAACTAGTGCACCTATTAGGTGTGTTGGGGACACAAGAGACTTCTTGCTTTGTGGTTGCAGGGTTGCATGAGAGGGATATCTTTGACCTCTTCCTCCCTGAGTTCGATAAACCTTGGGTGATCCACTTAAGGGAAACTTGCTGCTGTTCTACAAACCTCTGCTCTTGGAGGCCCAACACTGTCTACAAGAAAAGAAGCTCCCGTAGACATCATTGTGCCAAGTAAAGTCGTTGATAGAAAGGTTGATACTAGATTTGGATTACTGCGCAGAAACAGATTTCTTTGCTGTCACGAATCTGGGTCTAATTCTCTGTAGGTAACTCAGAAAATTAAGCCAATTTACGAGAGTGATCCTCAGATATGTACGCAACTTTCATTCAATTTGAGCATTTTCATTTGAGCAAGTCTGGTGGCCTAATAAAATCCATCTTTACGGATTGTTCTGTTTTGACAGATTCTGTCTTTTATTTCGCATTGCCTCTTTTGCTATGTTGGATGAATTTCTTTGATCCATTAATGTCCAGTAGCTTTATGCAATGTCCAGAAGTGTTAAGAATGATTGTGTCACCTCTGAACATGTTAATTTTTATTGTGCACTAACCCTCTAATGAGTTGTTTCGAGTTTGGTGTGGAGGAAGTTTTCAAGGATCAAGAGAGGAGTATGATGCAATATGATCAAGGAGAGTGAAAGCTCTAAGCTTGGGGATGCCCCGGTGGTTCACCCTGCATATTCTAAGAAGACTCAAGCGTCTAAGCTTGGGGATGCCCAAGGCATCCCCTTCTTCATCGACAACATTATCGAGTTCCTCCCACGAAACTATATTTTTATTCCGTCACATCTTATGCACTTTGCTTGGAGCGTCGGTTTGTTTTTGTTTTTTGTTTTGTTTGAATAAAATGGATCCTAGCATTCACTTTATGGGAGAGAGACACGCTCCGCTGTAGCATATGGACAAGTATGTCCTTAGGCTCTACTCATAGTATTCATGGCGAAGTTTCTTCTTCGTTAAATTGTTATATGGTTGGAATTGGAAAATACTACATGTAGTAACTCTAAAGTGTCTTGAATAATTTGATACTTGGCAATTGTTGTGCTCATGTTTAAGCTCTTGCATCATATACTTTGCACCCATTAATGAAGAAACACTTAGAGCTTGCTAATTTGGTTTGCATATTTGGTTTCTCTAGAGTCTAGATAACATCTAGTATTGAGTTTTGAACAACAAGGAAGACGGTGTGGAGTCTTATAATGTTTACAATATTTCTTTTATGTGAGTTTTGCTGCACCGTTCATCCTTGTGTTTGTTTCAAATAACCTTGCTAGCCTAAACCTTGTATCGAGAGGGAATACTTCTCATGCATCCAAAATCCTTGAGCCAACCACTATGCCATTTGTGTCCACCATACCTACCTACTACATGGTATTTATCCAGCCATTCCAAAGTAAATTGCTTGAGTGCTACCTTTAAAATTCCATCATTCACCTTTGCAATATATAGCTCATGGGACAAATAGCTTAAAAACTATTGTGGTATTGAATATGTACTTATGCACTTTATTTCTTATTAAGTTGCTTGTTGTGCGATAACCATGCTTAGGGGACGCCATCAACTATTCTTTGTTGAATATCATGTGAGTTGCTATGCATGTCCGTCTTGTACGAAGTAAGAGAGATCTACCACCTTAATGGTTGGAGCATGCATATTGTTAGAGAAGAACATTGGGCCGCTAACTAAAGCCATGATTCATGGTGGAAGTTTCAGTTTTGGACATTTATCCTCAATCTCATATGAGAATAATAATTGTTGCCACATGCTTATGCATTAAAGAGGAGTCCATTATCTGTTGTCCATGTTGTCCCGGTATGGATGTCTAAGTTGAGAATAATCAAAAGCGAGAAATCCAAAATGCGAGCTTTCTCCTTAGACCTTTGTACAGGCGGCATGGAGGTACCCCATTGTGACACTTGGTTAAAACATGTGCATTGCAAAGATCCGGTAGTCCAAGCTAATTAGGACAAGGTGCGGGCACTATTAGTATACTATGCATGAGGCTTGCAACTTGTAAGATATAATTTAAATAACTCATATGCTTTATTACTACCGTTGACAAAATTGTTTCATGTTTTCAAAATAAAAGCTCTAGCACAAATATAGCAATCGATGCTTTCCTCTTTGAATGACCATTCTTTTTACTTTTATGTTGAGTCGGTTCACCTATCTCTCTCCACCTCAAGAAGCAAACACTTGTGTGAACTGTGCATTGATTCCTACATACTTGCATATTGTACTTGTTATATTACTCTATGTTGACAATTATCCATGAGATATACATGTTACAAGTTGAAAGCAACCGCTGAAACTTAATCTTCCTTTGTGTTGCTTCAATACCTTTACTTTGATTTATTGCTTTATGAGTTAACTCTTATGCAAGACTTATTGATGCTTGTCTTGAAGTACTATTCATGAAAAGTCTTTGCTTTATGATTCACTTATTTACTCATGTCATTACCATTGTTTTGATTGCTGCATTCATTACATATGTTTACAAATAGTATGATCAAGGTTATGATGGCATGTCACTTCAGAAATTATCTTTGTTATCGTTTTACCTGCTCGGGACGAGCAGAACTAAGCTTAGGGATGCTTGATACGTCTCCGACGTATCGATAATTTCTTATGATCCATGCCATATTATTGATGATACCTACATGTTTTATGCACACTTTATGTCATATTCGTGCATTTTACGGAACTAACCTATTAACAAGATGCCGAAGTGCCGATTCTTGTTTTCTGCTGTTTTGGTTTCGAAATCCTAGTAACGAAATATTCTCGGAATTGGACGAAATCAAGACCCAGGGTCCTATTTTTCCCGGAGCCTTCCGGAACACCGAGAGCCGCGGAGGAAGCCACGGGGGCCCCACACCACACCACGGCGCGGCCGAGAGGGGAGTCGCGCCGCCCTATGGTGTGGGCCCCCGAGCCCCCTCCGAGGCTGCCCTTCCGCCTATTTAAAGCCTCCGTCGCGAAAACCCTGATACGAAAAACCATGATACGGAAAACCTTCCAGAGCCGCCGCCATCGCGAAGCCAAGATCTGGGGGACAGGAGTCTCTGTTCCGGCACCCTGCCGGAGCGGGGAAGTGCCCCCGGAAGGCTTCTCCATCGACACCGCTGCCATCTCCACCGCCATCTTCATCACCACTGCTTGCTCCCATGAGGAGGGAGTAGTTCTCCATCGAGGCTCGGGGCTGTACCGGTAGCTATGTGGTTCATCTCTCTCCTATGTGCTTCAATACAATAATCTCATGAGCTGCCTACATGATTGAGATTCATATGATGATGCTTGTAATCTAGATGTCGTTATGCTAGTCAAGTGAATTTTACTCATGTGATCTCCGGAGACTCCTTGTCCCACGTGTGTAAAGGTGACAGTGTGTGCACCGTGTGGGTCTCTTAGGCTATATTTCACGAGAATACTTATTCACTCGTTATGAATGGCATAGTGAAGTGCTTATTTATATCTCTTTATGATTGCAATGTATTTTGTATCGCAATTTATCTATGTGCTACTCTAGCAATGTTATTAAAGTAGTTTTATTCCTCCTGCACGGTGTAATGGTGACAGTGTGTGCATCCGTGTTAGTACTTGGTTTATGTTATGATTATGATCTCTTGTAGATTATGAAGTTAACTATTGCTATGATAGTATTGATGTGTATTATTCCTCCTACATAGCATGAAGGTGACAGTGTGCATGCTATGTTAGTACTTGGTTTAGTCTTATTGATCTTTCATGCACTCTAAGGTTATTTAAATATGAACATTGAATTGTGGAGCTTGTTAACTCCGGCATTGAGGGTTCGTGTAATCCTACGCAATGTGTTCATCATCCAACAAGAGTGTAGAGTATGCATTTATCTATTCCGTTATGTGATCAATGTTGAGAGTGTCCACTAGTGAAAGTGTAATCCCTAGGCCTTGTTCCTAAATACGCTATCGTTGCTTGTTTACTTGTTTTACTTGCGTTACTACTGCTGCGTTACTACTGCTTGTTTCATCGTCCCGGGCAAAGCACTTTTCCGGTGCCGTTGCTACTCGCTCATATATATTCATACCACCTGTATTTCACTATCTCTTCGCCGAACTAGTACACCTATTAGGTGTGTTGGGGACACAAGAGACTTCTTGCTTTGTGGTTGCGGGGTTGCATGAGAGGGATATCTTTGACCTCTTCCTCCCTGAGATCGATAAACCTTGGGTGATCCACTTAAGGGAAACTTGCTGTTGTTCTACAAACCTCTGCTCTTGGAGGCCCAACACTGTCTACAAGAATAGAAGCTCCCGTAGACATCAACGTCCAGTTGCTCTTCTCCTCCTCGTGTGATGCTTGTCTCCTCTTCATACCTGATGATACATAAGTAATGGGACTTAGGTAGTATAAAATTCTGATCAATCAAAGTATCATTTAGGAACAAGTTCACCTGTTGTTTAAGTAGCTTCGCACGAGTTCTTGTAATCGGTCCAATCCGAACTTCATTGGACTTGAGCTTCACAACAGGTTCATCTTCATTTGGTAATGACGGAGGTGGTAGTGTGGTAGGGATGTCCTCATCAAGAAGGCGTCGGAGCAGAGGGCATTAGTCGACTCCTTCGAGATGCTCAAGAAGACCGATGATGCCGCGAACGAGACACTGCGGCGGTGCCTGCTAGAGGACGCGGCGGCGCCCCGAGCTCTAGCGGCCGCACGGCTGGCGGCGGAGAAGCAGACGAGGGAGGGACACAACGATGGGGCCAGGCCGTCGAGCAGCAAGTAGTCTAGGCTTCTACCAACTATAGTTTGTAGTACATCATGCTTTTTAAATATTTTACAAAACAAAAAATGGGTTGCTCCGCTAGGAGCACACTCGGACGCAAACGGATGCGCGCTCAAAATATATCTGCGAGACGACACAAATGGACACGCGCGATTACTTTTGGGCATCCGATATGCGTCATCCCGTTGGAGATGCCCTAACAATCTTCCGTCGAGACTATATAGGCATGACCAAAGTGGAAAGGGCCAAAGTAGTTTTGTGTTACATACTTGTATTTTTGTCAGAAATTTGCCTTCTTTGTATTTATCAAAATTAACGTATTTTAAAACAAAAAATTGGAGTACAATCTTGGTATACATATCTAGATACATGTTTTTTGCAGGTTTTTTGGATACCGAAAAATGCGATTTTAAATTTTTTAAAAAACAGGCTGATCCACGAGCAAGGATGAGTTTTCTTTTTATAGGATAAAATCTTAAACTTTTATCTAGACAATTTTGCGCTAAATTTTAAAACAATGGTCATTCAAGTGTAACATGTCGAAGTCTGCATTTCTTGAGTTGTGTGAGTCAAACAAAACCCTTTTTGGTGGAAATCAAAGAAATTTTTACAAAAAAGATTACTGAGAAAAAGAAATCCTGGTTCCATAACTCCATATACTAGTAGGAGTACATGATAGTACATGACATTATGACTATGACATGGCCAATGCATCCTATCTGTCACGGATAGAGCCCCGCGACGTTTGATTTCATCAAGTTCGGTTCACGTTTTCGGTTTCTGTTGTGCGCCATCGCTAAATCCGCAACCAAATTGTTTTTTGGGAGACTGAACTCGCTTTTTTCGGTTCCAACAAATATGGGCTCTGTTAGAGTTGCTCTAAAAAGCCTAGAAGATGCAGCTGCGGCCAAGTTTCTTACCGAGGAGAACATGACCATGTTTGCCAACTTGGACTTGAGCATCAAGGATGCAAAACAAAGGACATGGTTCGAGAAGAAATGGCCCCTTTTGCAATATGCCTATCTTGTGTACTTATGTGCACTTCATGATTGACTAAAATTAGACGAATTTGAAAACACTATTTTATTATTATTTATATGGCACGTTGGTGAATGTGATTCAAAATTGAATCTTTGGCCGGGCGGACGTAAAATGCAGGGGCTGTTTGGTTCCCAGCCACACTTTGCCAAGCCAAAGTGTGGCAATTTGACATATGTTTGGTTCTTGCCACACTTTAGAGCTGCCACACTTCACTATCCATATGACCCACTTGTCATAGAGTGAATTTTTTGCCAACTTTTGCCACACTTTGTGGCTTCCAAAATCCTAACCACACTTTTCTGACTGCCACACTTGCCAAAATTAGGCTTGGCAAAGTGTGGCTGGGAACCAAACATGCCCGCATTTTGTACCATGTCATAGATGGGTCCATAAGACCCGCCAGCGTGACGTGTCCATTTTTCAAGATGCATTCTGTACCACGTTATAGATGTGTCCATAAGTATCTGATTTTTCTGTGGCCAAAACAAACAAGAAGCAGTGACATAATTAGTGGACCGTAGCTAGCTAGCTGACATGGAACATGTTTAACCTATGGAGAATCTTATCCTTAGACGAGAAGTAAGAGCAATTCCAATAGTATAGCCAACTGTTGGCTATAACAAGATATCATATTGTTTGTAGTCATCATATAGCTAACATGTACAATAGTTGGCTATAAGAATGTAGTACTTTACTAATATATGACCCACCTTTCACTCTCACAAGGTGTCTAGGAGCATGTGCAAGAGCTGGCTATTACATAGTAGCCCACCTCCCTTCTCTCTCCTCTTCTCTCTCCTCCAACTCATCTAAAATATACTAGGCAAAATACATGCATATTGCACGTACATTACGAACTAGGGACCTAAATTAAACTAGAATTAGTCCCTGGAGTGACTATACTGTCACCGGGTCGCCGACGGAGGGATTTTGCCCGCCGGGTCTTCCTAGGCGATGACGACCGCCGCCACTTCGACGACCGCCGCCTCCGAGGTGCTCCCGCACGCTAGAGGCGTCCCGGCGGCGTCGTCGTCGTCATCGCCGTGCGGGGGCAGCGCCGGCAGAGGAGGGCTACACGCGGCGGCAGCGGGGGGCGCCTCCGCTTCTCCGGTCGGCGCCTCCTCCGTGCACGCTTGGAGGTAAGCCGTCATCTCCAGCCACTTCCGGCCGGCCCTCTTCCACGCGCCGTTGGAGCGCCTACGCGTGGCGACCTCCGGCGACGCCCGGGCACCCGGCGGACGCCGCGTTGACCTTCCGGCGCCGGATCGGCCACCTCCCCTACCCATTCGTCTTGCACGCGTCATTCCGGACGGAGGGGAGCTGGCCGAAGCGGCGCCGCAGCGTCTGAGCGTCCGGAATCGCTCGTCGGAGCGGGGGACTGACGGCGGCGGAGGAAGAGGAGACGGCGAAGGGGAGTAGGGTTTGCGAACCGAACTCCCCTCCGCGAACCCTTTTAATAGGGGTCGAGCGGTGAGTTTCTCGGGCCCCCGAACTTTCGATTCGGGCCGGCCCGTGTATTCGGGCGCTGATCTGCGCACGTTTTGGCCCGAACCCGTAAATCCGCCGGAAAAGTTCAGTTCCGGCGGGATTTACGGGCTCTGTTAGAGATGCTCTTATGTCCTACTTGGTAAGCTCGATGAAGGTGGCGGCGGTGGCCTCCTTCTCGTGGCGCTGCTTCTCGTCCCTCTTGGCCATGGCCTCCTTTGTCTCGGTCATCATCTAAGTATCGCTCAACGCAAGGTCCGACGCCTCACGCTTCAGACCAGCCTTGGTGGCCTTGTGGCCTCTTGCCCGATATGGAATGGCATTTTGGCCCGGGGCTTCCTCTTCGCCATTGACAGCAACCGCCACACCGGCTCCGCCATTCTTGATGCTGACCATGTAGGCCCGTAGTGGAGCTTCCATTTTGGAGCGTTCTTCACCACATGCCAATAGTGGACCATGTGGTAGCCCTTGCCCCAAGCTGGCTTGAAGCACTCCAAGCCCAGCGGCACCTGCACATACTCAATTTGTTAGAGTTTGCCAAGGCATCTACATTTCCCGAATGAAGCAGGCCATCCCATAAACATGTCCACAACACCGAGCATGTTCACTTTGCGTGAAACGACATGGTTGAACGCCGCACAAACCTTGTTAGTCTCTTGTTAGATGTATCCCCACCTCTTTTTTTAGAAAAGTCCGGTTGCGGGTACTATGAGTCCGGTATGGAGCAAGCTGACGGTACTCATGGAATTCTTGGGCAACCTTTCTCCAATACGTTTGGCCTTTTTGCTTGGCACCGCATATAGGATCTTGGCTAATGAAGAGCCAAGAATTGCAGAGCACAATGTCCTCTTTGTCGTTGTAACCGACAATCCTTTGGCTCGTGCCCTTCTTCTTTTCATCTCCGGTGATCTCGCCCTCGGCCCTACCCTCGTTGTCACCTCCTCAAAGCCCTCGCTCTCGACATCGTTAAGAACGAGAGTGTCATCGTTGGGCTCGTGTTTATGCCACACGGACAACAACGAACATGAAATATACGTATGCGGTCCTGAACTGGAGATACCTAGACCCAGCGAAAAAAATGACACCAAAATTTTCTGTTTTGGTCCGTTTGGATCAGGCCATGGACAAAAAATCGGTAGTGCCGCCCCTCTTGTCCGTTTCGATCGAGTGATGCCTCAACGGACCTGACACAAATGTTTTTTTGATAAATTTTTATTAATAGAAACCTTAGAGCATCTCCAGTCGCGTCCCCCAAACTGTCCCCCAAACTGCGCCGGATCGAGCGTTTGGGGGACGTGTTTTGTTCGTGCCGCGTTTGGGGGACGTCGCTCCCCAGCCGCGTCCCCCAAACGCCGCCCCCAAACATTAAAAGTATTTTTTTGGCTAGAAAGAAACTATTTAATAATATTCAAATCGGTTGAACATAAACAAATTATATATAAAACTTCGAAAAAATATAATTAAATACATATAAACTATCTACTTCTTCTTCTTCGCTGATGGCCCCGCCTCGTCGTCGTCATCGCGGTGGCGCTTCCTGCTCGTCACCTCTTCCGAAGAGGCGGTGTCGGCGCTCGACGCGTCGTCGTCGCCGGTGCTCGTCGGCTGCGCCTTGGCCTTGGCCTTGGCGGCCTTGGCCTTGGCCGCCTTCGCCTTGGCCGCCTTCGCCTTCGCACGGGCAACCGCCGCCGCCGCGGCCTCGCTCTCTTCTTCCTCCTCCTCCCAGCCCAACCATTCCTCCTCGCTGTCAACTGGCGGCGGGGAATCGTCGCCGCTGCTCGGCGTCCTGGCTTTGTCCCACCAATGGCGCCAGCCGACAGGCTTTCCTCGCCTGGAGGTGTCGGACGGGAGCTGGGAGATGTAGCTCATCGTCGCTGGAGGTGTCGGATGGAGGCTTGGATGAATGACGCCGTACGTACGGGTCTTATTGAGCGCGGATGAACGGCGGCGCAGAAGTCGAAGAGAGCAGCGGTTGCTCTTCCAAGGAGTCGGCGCTCCATTCCGGCGGGGTTGGCGCGTCGTCGACGCGGTTGCCAATGCGACGGTTCCGCTTCCTGGCAACTGCACCGTCGCTACGTATGTGGCGGTTGAGCGTCCGAGCCGCTGACGGGTCGGCCCCGCGCCTCTCATTTCGTTGTGTCCGGCGTGCCCGGTGCGTCCCCTGTGGGACGGGGACGGGCTCGGGACGCCGGACACCGTATCGGGGCGCGCCGGACAAAAAAGGGCTTTGGGGCGCGCGGCTGGGAACGTTTTTTTGTCCGGCGCGCCCCAAATCTCTTTGGGGGACGGTTTGGGGGACGCGACTGGAGATGCTCTTAATTTACACAAATAAAAGCGAGATAAAACATTGAAACTAAAAGGGCCAAAATCCTAGCCTACTCTACTGCTCGTCGTCGCCGTCCTAGATGAGGTCCACGATAACCAAAAGCTCCCGCGGCTAGTTGGGTGCTGACGCCGGTAGAGGGTATACCGGGGAGGAGGAGGAGGAGGAGCGGCTGAGCAGGCGGCAGATACTTCTCCCACAACCAGTTGGGCTTTAATGACGAGAGAGGGGTATGCCGCTGGATGAGAAAAGGCCGGGGCAGGCTTGGGCCACTGCTCCCACAACGACCGTGGTGCAAAAGGGGTAGTGCATGTAAGACCTTCATAGCTAGCTTGAGGGCATTTTCCTCGGACAGCCCATCTAGTGGGCAGCGGCATAACGGAGCTGCCCACGCGGCGACGGCTCCTATACATGCGAGGTCTTGATGGCGAGACTAGCCGCCTTCTCCTCGTCTACTCCTTCCCGCAGCGTTCTAAAATGACCCGGAACCACTAAAAAAAATGGGAGAGAGAAAACCCTCGAGCTCCCTGGATATTCTCATCCATCTTATCCCTCCGAAAACCCAAATCGACAACGCGGGAACAAGAGCCACCCCACTTCAAAGTTTTCCGCCCACGGTCATCGGGAATCCTAACGGCCCTTCCCTCTCGCCTCTACCATGAGTGGGCACAGGCCAGGAAGCGAAGACTGACGACGAAGTTGGCATGCTCACGCTCCAGCCAGCAACCATCTGCTAGTAGCCTAGTGTTTAATATATTTAAGTTTTATTGAAATTTCATTCAACTTCTTATTTATATATAAGGAAATTTAAATGAAAAGTTATTTTTTGTTAAAATTCATAACTCCCCGTTAGAGACACGTCTGGCATCCCCAAACGTAGCAACTTAAGCTGACCAGCGTCCCGATCATGTTTATGGACGTAGATTAGGGACGTGAATGAAGATGCTTTTAGACGTAAAATGTGCAATGTTGTTGAAAATGTATCGTTATTGTTTCATAGGAAAACACGGGTATTTCTTACGAGCAAGGGCGGAGCTTCTACGACGAAGTACTTCGTGTAACCTTTTTCATGAAAAATACCACATGTAGCTGGAGGACAACTGTATTCTTCCCTGTTGGCGAGTCAGGGAAAGGGAACATGAGATAATCGTGTCACTGTTAAGGTTGTTTTCTTTCGCACAGTAGGGTAGGGTAGAGTAGGGTGCACTTGTTTATTGGGCTGTCTGGTCTGGTGTATGTATGCACGCGAGTCGTTGGGTTCCTGCGGCGTGCAGTTGCATCATGCATGTCTTGTCCTCTTCCTGTCCCCTGCCCCTGTCACTCTAATCTATACTCATGCAAGGCGATGCAAAGCTAGTACTCTAGGAGTGTACCGTAAGTATTGCAGTACAGCAGCTGATGTCGACGTACCAGCTGTAGTCGCAAGACTTTAGGGCCTCCGTGATTCTCAGGATTTCAGAAAATAAGAGATGAAACTCTTTTAATTTCTCTTTACCCTCAGTGAAATGAGAGGGTATAGAACTAAATGTTGTGCAAGTTCTCGTGTTAGCCAGCGTGAAACATATGACTACATTCTGATTAAACCAGCGTAATATTCCGCCATCGTGATGCTTATCATTATTATTATTATTGTTATTATTATTATTATTATTATTATTATTATTACTATTGATGTTGTTGTTATTGTTGTTGCTGTTATTATTATTATTATTATTATTATTATTATTATTATTATATGATCGGTCTCATTCAATCAATAAGCCGCTTATCGTCATGAGCCTGTGTTTTAATCACTGTTTGATCTCAAATGCAAACACCCATTTACAATTATTTCGTCACCTTATGTTTTGTTCATTTACTTGTTGTTTCAGAGCTCATCATAACAATCACTTTAATTTCTTTACTTTGTTTAGTGCCTAAAAAATCAGAATGGCGACAATATAATTTTAGGGAATGAATAGCTTTATCTTTTTTACTCTTGTGGTTCTATACTTCTACTTTCACATTTGTTACAACAATCTCGTGCATCTCTGAGTTATCAGAGACCAAGGTACGCCCTTAGGTTTTTGTTTGTTTCCAAAGTAGTTTGCATATGATTTCCTCAGGGTATTTTTAAACTTCTTACATTAGTTTAAATTTTCCTAAATTCTTTGTGTGGATACATACACATGTGCTCGATATATCTTCAAGACATTGCTAAATTATATGCTATATTTTGGGTCAAAAATCTCAAAATTATGGCCGAGAGAAGGAAAATAAACATTCAAAATTGATCACCATATTCGTGATTTTTTCTAGATTACAGTAAAAAATATTTCAATAAAAAAAGTAGTTGTGCATACTAGATAAGTACTATGCACTCATATGTTTATTCTCTTTTTTTTAGGATTTGAAGTTTTGAGTCCTTTTCTTGCAAGTTGCCTAGATCTCGGGAGCTAAATAGACTTTTCGCAAGCCTTAGAGTCTCTTTGGTTTGCGGGAATTTAAGTAGGAATAGAGAGAGAAAAAAACATGATTGAGATGTTATGTTTGGTGAATTCCCACATGATTTCAGTACAAATGGATTTTGTAAGATGTGTCTCCTTTAGGCACAGGATGCAAACTCATAAATTTCATAGGATTGAGGAGAGTAAGCAGAAAAGGTAGAGGTGGACTTTTGAAATAAATAAAAGAGTAAATTCCAATTTTTACCCTCTAATTTGACAATTTTGACACTAAGTACCCCATTTAGCATATTTTCATCCTAATTACCCTATTTAGTAAAAGTTGTGTCAATTTTTACCCCCTCTATTTTTTTTGCGATTCAATAGGTACTTCCGCAAGTGACGTGTCATTGTAGACTATTTTGGTCCCACGAGGCATACATAACCAGCTTAAAAAAAGTTGAGCGGCTCAAAATAGGTGGTCGTGACAATCAGCTTGAGGACGTTGCAGTTTGACATGGGGAACTGCAGTGGCTATACCCTTGGCTTGACGGCGCACCGGAACACGATTGACTTGGTGTAGACGAGCATATGCTCCACAGCTCGGCATGAGTTCCAGGTTGCTCGTCATCTCTGGTGAAGCTGGGATCACCATTAGCAGGCTGCGTGATTTGTTCTCTATTGTACCACACAATAGCACGAACACCATATTTAGGATTGCCATGGCTGAAACCACCTATCGAATTGCTACAAATAATTATAGGGGTAAAAATTGGCACAATCTTTACTAAATGGGGTAATTAGGATGAAAAATTGGTAAATGGGGTAGTTAGTGTCAAAATTGTCAAACTAGGAGGTAAAAATTGGAATTTACTCTAAATAAAAAATGAGGCTTGAGCTTATATTAAGATTCCTAGGAATTGAAAGGTATAGGAATACATTTCATAGCAATTTGGTGACCTCGATCCTATGATCAAAGATCTTCTATCAGAATTGTTTTAACAGATCAAAATCCTGCCAAATTCCAGTGAAATCTCTTGAATCGAAAAGGACCTAAATCTGGGGTACCCGTGGATCTGAATGAAATAATCCAAGAAACGCCGGTTTTCATGGGGTCAGAGTTCAGCCTATCAACACAACCCAGTACCCGAAGCAAGGACTGTATCCAGCGAGGTGCACGATCCCCAAGACCTCGTAGGCAGTAGGCACCTACCCTTCTTCTCCACAAGGATCAGATCATCGGAAGGGACTGCGATGGCCATGTCCCCTCTCCCTCTCCCCCACACCCCTGGCCTCCTGCAACGAGGACTTTTCTTCCATTTGCCTCCCCCATGCCCGCCTGCAACCACCATGTCTCCGTCACTCCTGCCTACCGTCACCATGCTCCATCTCCATCGCCCTGCTTTCCCTTCAGTAAATGGGCAACGGAGAAAAAGACGCAAGACTTTCTCGGCAAACTTTGCTCAGAGATGGAACGCGTACTGCTCGGGAGCTGCAAGTGCTCCACAGATTGCAGCCGCTATGGACTTTTAGGACAGGAAACGAACAGATTCAATGCGATTTCTGAATTCATGGGCGCGCCGAATTCATGGGGGTAGCTCTGACCTGCGACGAGATGTTGCATGCGTATGGCTCTTGTGACGAGATGCTTTGCTTGCTGCATTGCGCTCCTTGTTTCCCTTTCGGGGATCTTGCCAGGCGGTGCTGTCCAGCAGCACTCTATCAGAGCTTTTAGCAGTTCCAAGGTTCTCTCTGCTCTGGCTCGCCAATAGATGCCACCATGAAAGCTTTCTTCAGAGTTGCACACAAGGCGTTCAAATTCGCCCAAACAGTCAATTTTACATGATGGATCTACACGGAAGCTCGCCACAGTTCCCCCGAGGCCCCATGATGCAGCCGTTGCGTAAATTTTGCATCGGCACCTCGAATGCGATGCGTGCGTGAGGCTATTCATTTCCCTACAGCTCTCTCCTCTGTGCAACACAACTGTCAGACACATGACTACATGAGACTAGTGGAAGCCCATGCCCCCAGCAACGGCTAGCACTATGCGTGCTGTTCATCGAGTCTGAGCTTCTGATGGTGGCCTAGTTTATGCGCCCTTGTGGTTTGATTAGGTGTAGACAGGCAGACAGACACAGACACGCATTCATTGTAATCAGTCTACGCTCTTCTTATAGGGACTACCCTGTGGAGTAGCTGTTCTTCGTGACAGATAGGGATTGGAGATGGGCACCTCAGGGCATCTCCAACCGGGCGACCCAAACGGACGCGTTGGACCGTCCGTTTTGGACCGTTGGCGTGCCCGAGCGGACGCGCGGACGGAGCCCCGCGTCCGCGCGTCCGTTTGGGTCGCCCGCTGCGCCCAACGCGGCAGATTTGGGTCGCGGCTCCCTATGGTATGTTTTTCTTGTAAATTCACTAGAAAAACGCAAAAAAATATTATATAAAATATATAAAATAGTACAAATGCTCAAAATGTATTACACATTACATAGTCCATGTAATCAAGGATGTATTATTCAAATAAAATGAAAAAACGATACAAATGCTCTAGGCTTCAGGATTTCCTTCATCATTGTTGTTTGCAGCATTGTTGCCTACGTGCTGCCACATGTGCTCGACCAAATCAGCCTGAAGCTGGTTGTGTACAGCTAGATCTCGAATTTCATGGTGCGCATGAAGAATATCCTGGAATGATGCCGGAGCACCTTGCTGAGGAGTAACCAACTCTCCTTGGCCTTCCCGAGTCATTATCAAAGAGTGAATCATCCCGCTCTACCTCAACAATCATGTTATGCATGATTACACAAGCGGTCATCACCTCCCACGAGTTTGCACATCCCAGGCTCGGCGGGGTGTCTGACGATAGCCCAACGAGCTTGGAGGATGCCAAACGCCCGCTCGACATCTTTCCGGGCTGCCTCCTGCTCTTTGGCAAACCTTGCCTCCTGCTCTGAGTTGGGGTTTCGGATTGTCTTCACGAGTGTAGCCCAAGGTGGATAGATACCATCGGCAAGGTAGTACCCCTTCGTGTAGTGGTGGTCATTGATCTCAAAATCCACATCGGGGACTGACCGTACGCTAGCCTATCAAACACCGGAGAGCGCGCAGCAGACATTGATGTCATTGTGCGAGCCAGCCATTCCGAAGAATGAGTGCCAAATCCATGTGTCATGGGAAGCAACAGCTTCAAGAATGACCGTGCACCCCTCGGAATGGCCGTTGTATGCCCCCGCCAACCAAAGGAGCAGTTCTTCCACTCCCGAGTGCATGCGGTCTATGCTGCCAAGCATCCCGAGAAAACCCCGGAAGCGTTGATCGACAACGGACGAGCTGTGTCCTCCGCATTAGGTTGCCGGAGGTACTTGTTCTCCGAACGTACCGATCACCGCTCCGCAGAACCCGTACATCGATTCCAAGCCGGTTGACTCACTCATGCGCGTGTACTCATCTACGAAATCACCGGCAACGCCATATGCGAGCATCCTAATCGCCGCCGTGCATTTACGGTACGAAGAGAGGCCTACCTTGCCAATTGCATCCACTTTCGCACGTAAGTAGTCGTCGTAGATCTTCACGCCATCCATTATCCGGCGGAACAGCGGCCCGGTCATCCGAAAACGACGGCGAAACAAGGACGGCACGAACAATGGATTGGGTTTGAAGTAGTCGTTGTAGAGCTGGTCGTGGCCGCGTTCTCTTTTGCGGTCCAAGGCGTCCGCGCGCCCGGAAAGGACCCCGGTGCACGGGGATTTGCGAGACAATGTGCTCGTGGATGAGCAGCGCAGCATCCGTGAAAAATTCGTCGTCGGACTCCTCTTCTGACGACGTGTCGATGAAGTTCTTGAAGTAGTATTCGTCGTCGCTGTCCACCATGAGCTGAAAAGGGACACATTTTAGTTCGAGCATTTGAACGAACACCTCGCAGGCGGAGGCGATCCAAATGCTTCTGTAGGGACCTGCAGAAGCGGCCGTCTCAGACGACGTGCGGTCTGGAAACACGGTGCAGTAGAGCTCACCTCCGGCGGAAACGGCGCAGCTGCGAATGGCGGGAGGTGTCGCGACGGTGAGAGGACAACAGCGCCGGCGGCGGCGTCCTCCGACTCTGCTACGACGCGGCGAAAGCAGCGCGGGACCTCGACCTATGCTTCCGCCCCGCTTGCCGGCGTCTCGACGACGATGGCCGGCGTCGACGCGCTCCCAAATCGCCGGTCCGTGGGTGGCGGCGGAGCGGTGGGGAGATGTGTGCGACGGGCTTGTGTTTTGGGAGGCGGACAGGCGGGCCGGGGGCGGACAAGGGAGGACGCGAGCGACCAGCCTTTCGCGTCCGCGGCCACGCAAACTCGTCCAAGATTTGGGCCGGGTTTGGGTCGTCCCGGACGCCGCGGCCATCCGTTTTAGGGATGGGTCCGCGTGCTGGGCCGCGGTTTTGTCCGTTTCGACCCATCCGGACGCGCGGGCGCGGGATGGGTCGCCCGGTTGGAGATGCCCTCACCTATTTGGTAGGAGTAATGCTGTTCTGATGGTCGTTTCACTCGTTACATTGATTTATTAGCATGCCATGCATATGCAGGAGCCTGGCACTGGTGCTAGTGACTTCAGAGGTGATATGCATCTTTCAATGGAGTGGCACACTCATGTGATGTGTTTGTTCTTCTGGTTGTGAGATGTAAGGGCATCTCCAGCGGCGCGACGCATTTTAATATCCGCGAGTGTCCGTTTACGTCGCGCTGCGGACACTAAAATGACCGTTTTTTGTTCACGCGTCCGTTTGCGTCTGGGGTCTGCTCCAGCGGGGCGACGCATTTTTTTTTCTTTTTTTCCCTTTTCTCAATTAAACATAGTTTCAAAATATTACATTACATTTTGAAACATGATTTTACACAAACTAACACATAGTTAGGAACATGGTTTACACAAACTAACACATAGTTTGAACCATGGTCGACACAAATATAAAAAAAATTAAAAATAGAAGCCAGTTGTGTTGATTTCCGTATGTTCACTGCCAAGAAAGAACATTCAAGGGCACCCAATCACCCACACTGGAAAATCCAGCGGGAGGAGATGGTGCCCTTGTTGGTTCTACCGATGAGGCGAACAGATAGAAATCTCGACTACTGGCTTCGTCTGGCCCGTAGCCAGATTCGCTGCAAAGAAAGAACACTACGTTCTAACTATCGGTGTCGGAGCCGGAGTCGTCGGTGTGGTAGTGCCTGCGGCAGGCTGTGTCGTCGAACACCTTGACGATCATCTCGCCGTCCCCCTCGTAGAGGAAGGTGAGCTGGCAGCCGGGCTCGAGCGCGAGGTCGCGGGCGAACTTGTCTCACCCCGTGTGCAGGTACATCTTGCCCTGCCCGTCGAACAGGACCTCCACGGTCCAGCGGCGGAGTGTTGCAGCTGGCCTCCCGTAGCTGCAAGTGCGCCGGCTCGACGCCGTCGACGAACTCGGTGAACTTGTCCGGTAGCCGCTTGATGGCGAGTGGGTCGTCGTCGATGCGGAGGAGGAACTCGAAGCAGCGCTCCTCCTGCGAGGACGAGGAGGGCGCAGGCGACGGCGAGCGTGGGGCCGTAGCTGCTCCACCACGGCGGCCCCTGCCCCCGCCACGGGGGCGCCCAGGGCCGCGGCCTCGACCGCCTCGCCGGCCACCAGGACCGGCCATGGACTTCCTCGTGGGCTTGGCTGCGTCGCAGGAACACCTAGGCGGCGGTACGCTCGAGCTTTGTGGAGGCTAGGGTTTCTTTGGAGGTCTGGATGCGGAAGAAGAAGGCACGCCCCCTTTATATAGGCCGGCGGCATGCGGTGGCCGCGGGACGCGTGGCGTCGCCATTAACGTGGTTGGCGGAGGTGGGCGGCCGCTCGCCAGCCGAGGCATCGTCGCCATTAACGTGGCGCAGAGTGCCGAAGCGACGCAGCTTTGCAGTCGCTGGCGCGTTTGAGAAGACGCATCGACGCAGGTTCGCTGCCAGGCGGGCCAGCCGAAACGTCCGCCAGACACGAGCGGACGTTTCCGGACGTCCGCGGAGACGCATCCGAGGCGCATATTTGGACCAGGTTTGCGTCTCCGCGGACGGCCCAGTCACTTTGCGTCGCCCCGCTGGAACAGGCCCCAGACGCATTTCCGGTCATGGCGGACGAAAACGGTCGCTCAGCGTCCGTTTGCGTCGCGCCGCTGGAGATGCCCTAAATTTGGGAGATCTCGGTCAGTCCTGATGTAGTTTTCAGTTGTGAGATCTACTGCCCCTTTTCCTGATTTCCTATATATTTCATGATTAATTGGAGAGTAGTACACCAAATACCAGAAATTCGTTTTAGAGCTTGTGCTACATGGAGCTCGCTTGTTTTCAAAATTTTGAAAAAATCATTTCACAGTCTCAATTTTTTTTAAAAAAATCTGGCATGTAGATAATGGACTCTGCATACATGCAAAATCTCAATCCGAAATAACTTATATTCTAGGCTGAAGAAATATCACAAAGTCTAACAGATTTTGGAGGATTTTTTTTAATATTCAATACTTTAGATATAATATTTATCATTTGTGTGCAGCTAAAATAAGGGCCATTCTGAGTTGGGATTGTTTTCAGGTCTGTAGAGTACATTATTTTCTGCATCTAGATATTTTCTCTGAATTATCTGAAACTTCAAAATACAGTTTTTGAATAGTTCAAACGGGTTATTTACCAGTTGGCCACTGTAGTAAAAAAGATGAAAAAAAACGACGGTATGTGACCCTGACATGAATTCATAGACAACCAAATCACCATTAGGATCCTTGTACAAGACTTTTTTTTTTTGGACATGAGGCTTTGTTTTTCTTGATAATTGTTTGTTTAGGTTGCTCACCACATTTTTTTTTTTTGAGAATTCCAAACACTTTATTATTCAGCGTTTAGAATGGTTACAGGAAAAGACATACCCGCTGGTACTACTCCTAGCCACATATGGCGACCATGCGGTAAAGATGTTGCATATCGATCAAGCTCATGAGCCTCGGTATTGGATGCTCTACTCTCATGCCTGAATGATACTCCTCCTCGCTCCCTCGCCGAGTCCTTTATTTCCTGGAGAATGTGACTTGAGAGTCCCAGGGACTGGCCTTCCAAGCCCTTCATTACCTCCAGGCAATCCGACGCCACCATGATCTCACCCCTACACAGGTCTTCAGCCAAAGCAATAGCTTCTCGACACGCCATGGCTTCCAAGCACCCTGGGTGAGTGATACCCTCGAAAACAACCGTCGATGAGCCCATGTACTGCCCATTGAACGATCTACACACCACTCCAACAGCTCCGCGGCATGCTGTCTTGGCCACAGCCGCGTTGGCGTTGAGTTTGCGCTCTCCTGCAGGCGGTGGGCACCATATTGGGGCTGTCGCTTTGTTGCCGCCCTGCTTTCCTCCCTTTCTTATGCACACTGACGTCCAGGTCCTGCATGAAAGACTCAATGAAATGATGAGTCGACAGAGGACTCTGGAGCAAGTCCTCGTGCATCATCTTCCGCCTCGCATGCCATAGCGCCCAAAGCGTGATCACCATGCGCGTGAACTTCTCAAGTTTCAGCGTCTCCATCATCCCAAACAGCCACTGACGAGCAGAATTCTCCGTCGTCATACTCATATGCTCCACTATGGCCGGGTCCGAGAGCGCCCAAACACATCGTGAAGTTGTACACTCAATCAGCGAATGACGTCACGAGTCTGGTTGCCCGCAGACCGAGCACGCATTTGATGGAGCCATATATCGACGGTGGCGCACGTCTCCTGTAGGTAGGGAACATTGCCCCCGGTGGCCGACACCTTGTACTTCCACGGCGTCGTCATACTCATGTTGCTCACCACATGAGGCTTTGTTTTTCTAGTGAAGCTAAAAGGCCGTAAGTAAACAAAAGTTTCTCTTGGCGAAGCGGTACAAGGCCACAAGTAAACAACGCAAGTGACTGTAGAAGATTATGGGCTTGGGCTGGACTTCCAAACATCTACGGGCTTGTTGCACAGCGAGGACCCATGCATAAATAATACTCCCCCTACGTTTGGTTTAAAATAGTAAGAGCATCTCCATCTCCATCTCCAGTCGCATCTCCCAAAACGTTTCCAAATGACGCCGATTTAGCGTTTGGAATGCTTCCGTTTAGGGGTGTCGCTGTCTAGCCGCATCCCCCAAAGTAGAAATTGAGAATTTTTTAATTTAATCAAAAATAGTCGAATTCATTCAAACTTGTTATATATTACATAGATTTGAACGAAATTCGATGAAGGTTAAACCTAAACTCTAATCTAATAGTACTTGCGGCGCCCAGAGCCATCGTAGTACTTGTGGAACTTGTACATGTCGTCGATGACGTCCTGCTTGTCGTGCTCGTCGGGCTCGTTGCCGGGCTCGTCCTTCACCGCGTCGTTGGGCCCAGCTTCGTCGTCATCGGTGAAGTCAACGAGTGGCATCCCAGCGTCGCGGATGGACATGAATGTCGCCGCGTCGACGTCGCCCCTCCAAGCGTCCTTGTCGTTCAAGGACGCCATGAACGCAGCGTGCAACCCTGGGCAGTGCTCGGGGTCGTCGCTGCTGGCAATGAGGCGTTGCCAGCGCTCGTACTCCACCATATGCGCGGTCTTCGCGGCTTCCTCATCATCCTACTCCTCCTTCACCTCCGGCTTCGGAACAAGGAGGGCTCCACCGACGCGCCTCTGTTGTTGTCGCGCTGGCTCGCGGATGGTGATGCCGCTGATGTCGCGCCTCCGAATCGCCGACTACGTCGTGTACACGGGCTCCTCCTTCACCTCGCGCTTCTGCACAATGTACCGCGTGGCGCGGTGGGAGGAAGGCGTTGACCGTGCCAGACCCGAAGAAGAAGAGTTGGAGGAGGACAAGTACGTCCTCCTCGGTTGTCGGCGCGCCGAAGCTGGAGGAGATGGCGTGCGAGAAGGTGGCGCCTCCAGCCGTGGGACGTCGTTGTGGATGCCGTCGATGACGGTCAAGAGGGTGCGCCCGGGAACGCCCCAGAAAAGAGCACGCCCCTTCTTGTTCCACGTGTTCCACCGGTCGACGAGGCCATCAGTGCTGTTCATGTCGGCGTCGTACTGCACCTGGAAGAAATCTGCCCACCAGTCATCATTGCCGGTGGGGACCCCGGTGGGATCGGTGCGTTCCTCGGCAGTGATGCGAGCGCGCTGGGTCCTGATCATGTCCCTCCAGCGATCGATTCCCTACGGCGGGACGCCAATCCCATTGACGGCTATCCTCGAGCCGCCGCTGCTTTGCAGGCGCATGTCCGGCGAGAGAGGGTACCATGCGTGGTACAGCGCCCACGCATACGCCATCGTGAAGCTTCTGCGCCCGAAGCCATTCGCGGCGAGCACGCTCTTGTGGGACGACGAAGGTGGCGTGAAGGAAGGAGGCGTTGTCGAGAGCGGCATGGCGAGGATGGTATGTGGAAGGGACGACAAGGAAGGAGGGGGCGGCATGGCGTGGCTGGGGACGTTTGCGGCGGAGTTGAACCCGTGGGCGATGTTGTACTCACTGGTGGTGATGTCCAGCTACCGGCGGGTAGCCAACATGTCTTCCGCATGCTGGAGGAGAAGCTGGCGGTGCTGCTCCAACTCAGCCTCGATGGCGGTCGGATCTCCGCCGGTGGCGACGGGGGTGCGCAACTTCTCCCAAGCGGTGTCCGGCTTGGAGGGAGGAGGAGGCGACGCAGATGAGGTGCCGGCGTTCTCCCCATGCGCATGCCTCTCGAGCTCCGGGCCCCAGATGCATGGGTTCTTGATGGGGCTGGCGTCGTCACCAGTGGCCATGACCTCCTTGCTGAAGTAGTGGTCAGCGTAGCTGCTGCCGGCATCGGCGTCCCGCGGGCTGGTGCAGCTGCGCACTTGGCGAGGAAAACACGGTGGTGCAACGGTGGTGACGTAGACGCGATGCGTGCCGAAGTTGATGATGTTGCCGCCTGCATGGAAGGGCCTGTCGGCAAAGCAGCCAGTGTTGTCGCTGACGCACTCCAGCGATCAAAGTCTCTAAATCAAGCCTAAAGCGACTTGCTCGCCGGAGGGAAGAAGGAGGCCCGTCCGGAAGTGAACTCCGGCCGCAGACGCTGAAGGCCCCACAGTGGGCGCCACCTATCGTGGTTTCGTCATGACAGATGCCATGTGAAAGTAGAGGGAAAGTGATGGACTACGGCAGATTCCAGAGGCGGGAATGAGCACGAGCGACACGGCGACATACCCAGGTTCGGGGCCCTCATGTGGAGGTAACACCCCTAGTCCTGCATGATCTGTATAAGTATATGACAATGGTGCTCCTAGAGCGGTGGCCGGTTGGGAGTGGGCTGGAGGTAGACGAAGGTCTCTCCCTGCTCCCAACGTTGTATGGTATATGAAAGAGAACGTTCGATGCCCCGCAGGGGGTGCTACTGGGCTTATATAGTGTACAATACATTTACATGGAGGCCCCTAGAAGCTACGTTGCCGGCTCTGTCTTCTCCGGCTGCGTCGCTCTCTCCCGAGGCACTGGGGCCCCGGGCGGCTGCCCATGTCTTGTCTTTCGGTTGCTTCCGACAGCGACGTGACCGTTTGAGGGACAACCAGTAGAGAAGCTCCAAGGTGGCCCCGTAGCCCACGCCGCCCGGAGAACCAGGTCATCATCATGCTTTGTCACGTCGATCGGCCGTAGAGCAGCAAGATCCCATGACAGGCGGGATGGGACATCCTCGTGGACTTTTGCACCTGAACGAGTGTCCTGATGGCTTCGCCTGCAAGGATCCACCAACTTCTAGAGCCGGCCCGGGCAATGCCAAAGCTGGCCCAGGCGCCCAGCCCATCTAAAACCGGATAGATGATGCCAAAGCCGACCAAGACCATGGCGCAGCCGGCCATGACCAAGCCGGCTCAGACGAGGATCCAGTCGGCCCCAGGGTAGTCAGACGCTCCTCATCCAGCCTTACCGTGGCGCAACCAGCCCCGAGCCAAATGTTTCCCGGGTCCTTTGACATACCCGAAGTCACCCCCGACATGCGATGACATCGGCGCATCGTCGGCTCGCTCTACCTGCATCAGTGGTCATTAGGTGGTCCAAGGACCTCGATATATTTTAATTATGTTTGAATGTCCTTTGCACTTCTTGTGAACTAATGGAATAGACATGCATCATGTTTTAACAATCCATCATGTTCAAGTACTCGATCGTTGGTGGAGGCATCTTCTCTGCCATGTAAACTTGTCGTGAAATCACCTTTTGGGCCCTATTCGAAGGTCTACCCTTCTGAATCATCGACACTGCTCCCGGTGTGTCAGTTTAAGGGCCGTTGTTGGCTGGGGTTGCCGCCAATTGCAACTGATGTCGATTTTCGTCGGTAATTGCGGTTGGAGGTGGAAGGTGAATCTCACTCGGCCCCTGGGGGTTCCTGCTTGCTGCCTGTGCATTGGTATGTCCTTCGTATCTATGCAATGCTAGGAAAGTTCGGCAGTCCTTCTGAAGATGACCCGACTGTCTTTTCCCAGTATTATCGAGAAATAAGTGCATCTGGCATGGTCCATTCAAAAGTTCCTCGGGTGATACATATGGCCTTCGGAACCTTGGTCCACTATTTTGCCTGCTAGAGCGGGGAGCATCCCTGTAGTCACTGCGCTACTCGTTACTCCTCTGATAGTCATCTCGATGATTTCCTCCACTATTTCCTCGGAAACCAGCCGCTACTTGGCCGGGGCCATCGTAGTCTTAGAACTGTCGAGAAAAACGTCGTCTATTTTGATTGTTGTTCCTGTTGCGATCTTCGTCGGGTGACCTGTTGTGGTGACCCGGCATACCACTGCATGGTGTAGTATGCAAGTCTGATATAACACCAATGAAACACCATTCCACTAGTATTATATCGCTCAGAGTGGTACAACAGAAACATACGCGGGTCCAAGGTATGTCTATAGAATTACAACATTGACTCTGTTACATAAGATCATCACAGCCTCCTACTTTACAATGAGGTAAAACTGCAAATAAACTCCAGAAGAACGACTCGTAGTCTAGTCTTATCATGAACTATATTTGTAGAGTGTTTAACTAGCTATAGAGGCTATGAATAGATTCTAGCTAAATAGGAGCTAGGTTTAGGGAGCTAGTTCCCTTCTACTGCTTAATCTAAGTTTTCTCCCTGGTGGATGTGGTATATGACTCTTCCGGCAGGTTCCTGTCCCTTGAAGTAGGTGTTGACTCCTCGGTCTTCGAGTTGTACTGTAGATACTCCTACGATACCTCCATATCTAAGCAGGGGATTTAGAGTGGGATGAGTACGAGCGTACTCAACAAGTTCATTATAGGAAAGAGGTGTTTAATGCACTAGCTACGACATTAGACCGGAAAGTCTAATACCAATGCAAGTTTTCATAACCATTTCTTCAAAAGGTTGCTTTTATTTAGAAGAACTATGTCCGTCAGCCTTCACCGGTTTACTAGAACTTCATGGAGTTCCTTTCCGGCAGCGTTCGCAGTTCCATATCCCGGAACAGGGAGTGACAGGTCACAGTTTGTTACACTCTGCAGAGGTGTGTTGCTTTACCCATAAGAGATCTTAACCTTGGTGCCAACCGAGTTGCAGGCTCGTCCACACTTCCTTTGGTGTGAGGCCCGGTATAAGGTCTAGCCAATCATGTTCCTCCGCTACCTCGAACACCCACCCTTTGTTGCAAACTCCGACCCTGGGTCCACGCCGGTTCACTTACACCAATTAAGGATGGGCCCCGACCACGACGACAATGCGGGGCTCTACCATACATTCCTACGCCGACAGTGCAACCCATCATAGACCGCAATACCGTGGGGACTTAGGACTCCCCAGCCTCACCGCTTGCTCCTTCGGGCGACAAGTGTACTACGGACAATGCCGTGGGGACTTAGGACTCCCCAGCCTCACCGCTTGCCCCCTTGGATTACAAGTGTACTACCGTAAAGCGCATCCGTTGATGAACGAGAGGTGGAAACACTTTTGACTACTCCGTCCCACTCCGGATCTTATGGTTAACACGGGTATTACGGCACAAGAATCATCTGGACGACATTTGTTGTTTAATCCTAGATGGATATAAACCCTTGCAATGGAACCTCCACCATATCAACACAATCCATGGTTCCATTGCCAACCACATAGTCATATTCATAGTTATTAAAATAGTGGTTTTGGTTTTTATGCAATAATGATAATCATAGTACTTTGCAAGTAATTTGATAAAGATACTCAAATGACATGAGCAAGTGATGAACTTGCCTTTCTTGACTGCAAGATTATGCAGGCAAGGTCTTTGATACGCAATAACTCCAAATTCTGAAATAGCATCATCGTTCGGTAAGGACGATGTTTAAAAGATTGGCAAGGATGCAATAATGCATAAGTATGAGATGCAATCGCTCTAAGCGTGGTCTAACCCCGATGATTTAGGATCAGTGAGTTGTAATGATTGGTTCAGGGCCCGTTGCACTTTTAGAGTGATTCACAAACAAGGTTCTTATTCAGGGTTGTGTTGTTTTTAGAATTATAAGCAGGTGGCAAAATGAATAGTAACAATCATACACAACCAGGAATAGTAGTTGTATAATAATTAAAGAGCAGTTGTCAATTTTAAGTCCTATAATACATGGTTGATGATTACTTATTATATAATTCAAAAGAATAACTTTTGAAGAACATGTTCTTTAATGAAGAACAAGTATGATAATTAGGTTTGTGGGGTTCTATGGTTTTCTATGGTTCTAATTGGTTTACGGAGTAATTAGTAGATGGATCACAACATAGTTGGATTCATCAAAAGCTAGAACTTGTAAGGTTGAGTTAAGCCTAGGCATTCTAAGCAATTATTCATACAAGGTTGCTCTCAGGATTGGTTCATCTTGTTGGTGATAGCTAGCTAGGGTTTATAGGTCCTTATAAGCAGTGGTTGATGATGATTCATTATTTACTTCAAAAGAATAACTTTTGAAGAACATACTTCTTAAATAATAAGAAGTGTATCAATTAGGGTTGAGGTGGTCTAGGTTTTACTGTTGGTTCTATTAAGTAAGGAATAATTGGATCCTAAATAGGATGGTTGCTAAGTATCCAATACTAGTAGGGTTTAGTGGAATATGGTTAGGTAATGCTCAAGATTTGGCATAATTGCTCCTGAGGTTCATCACATTGGTGTGATGCTAAATAGGAATGAATAAGGATAAGTTTCTTGGTAATAAGGACTAAGGTTGATCCTATTTGATCATCTAAGTAAGATAGGTGTGCATACATGGAATACCGAATTATGGATAATAGGGCTCCTACATTTGATGTGGACATGGAAAGTATTTAATTGCCAATTATGGTTCTAGGGATCAAAAGGAAAATATCATGATCACATGTCCTAACCTAGGGTTTAGGTTAGAAGCAATTTAGGGTTCACATGTAATAATAGAACTAGGTTTCTAGTTGAATTAGGGTTTTTGGGTTTACACATGAAATGATGAGTTCCTAGTTTTCTTCCTTATGGAACTAGGGTTGCAATATTGCTATTTAGTTCATAAGTTAATAACTTCATTAATAAAGTTGAAGTTATTAATAAATTAATAATAATAATATTGGATTTGGTATTTTATTAATTTTCAAGAATTAATAATTAGGACAATTATTAATTAGGGTTTAACTTCCAACATTAAGGATTAAATAAGGTACAACTAAATAAAATTAGTGTTAATGTTCTCTTTATTTACTTTACTGGTTTTTTAGTTATTTTAGATAGTTTTCCTAATTATTGAAGTTTAATTGAATTTAGAGTTAATAAATAAGGCTTAATTAATGATTTTAAAATAATTAAATTTTTATTAAAAATAAAAATTTCATATTATATTTTTATTGGATAGAGTTTTCTTTTCTAAGAATTTAGTATCTCATTTATATTTTTCTGACTTAAATTGGATTTTCTAAATTTATTTGAATTTCAGCAATTTATGAATTTGAAATTAAACAAACTAAATACTAAACCTACCCGGTTTTCTACCCACAGAGGCACTGACCTGTGGGCCAGTGACCAGGTCATCTGCCACGCAGGCATTGACCAAGGTCAAAATTGCCATGGTGGCCAGGGGGCTCACTGCCGGCGGTTTGCCGGTGACGGCGCCGCCGTTCCAGGGCTCGGGCGGACGGGATTCTCGCATCAATCGAACGAGTACTCCACCGTGAACATAACGGTACCAGCGCCGCCCCTATTTGGTCGCCGGAGCAAGCTCTACGGCGAGGTACTGCGGCGGCGGACACGGGCGAGCGGCGCAGCAACGATGCAGGGCGTAATCAAGTGAAGCGAGGGTACTGTGAGGGCCACAAGCTCACCAGGAGCGTTTTGGTGTGGTCGGCGAAGCTTGGGGAGGTCGCAGTCGATGGTGAACGGCGACGGTTGATGGTCACCTGCGCGGACTTGATGTCGCAATTCGACGACCTCGAGGCTTCCCGGCATGCGCGCGTCGATGAGGAGGTTGCTGGGGACGAGGCGAAGCTCCAGGGCTTCACGGCGATGCTCGGGAGGACTCCATACGACAGCGAAGAGGATGGCTGGTGCGGCCAGGGTTTCGGTGTGGGGGAAGAATTGGAGCAAGCAGGAAGAAAACGAGCCTGGGGTTCGCCGTGGGGTTTTTATATGGTTCCAGAGGCGAGCCTCGTCACAGAGTGGAGCAAGGGGAGGTCGACAACGCGAGGGGGAAGACGAGCACGGCGTCGCGGTGTCCTCCAGCGCACGGAGGGGATGAGGACGAGCTCCTCTCGTTGATTTTTTTCAACGTTGAGGTATGGGCTGGAGTTGGGCTACGGTTTGGCAGGAATGCGGGCTGCTGCTGAGCTGCTTGGTGGGTTGTGGTGCTGGGCTGCGGTGGCCCAGGTAAGTCTCCTCTCTATTTTTTTTTCCTCTTTTCTTTTTCTTTCTTATTTTCTGTTTTATAATTCTTGTTTTAATTCACATTTAAATCATGTGATACCCTGCAGGTATTTGATAATTTGAATTTCAGTAGGACTATTAAAAGGATGAATGCTTTCCTGCATTGTTTTTGGGATAAACATTTAATATATATGAGCTACATTGCAATTTTTTATTAATCATGATTTTATGCACTCATTTTAATTTCCTTGTTCTTGTTTAATCAAATCTGTTTGGAATTATTAGAATTGAGAATTTCTACTCTTAAGTGTTTTAGAGTTTATCATTAGGGTTTGGTCTTTTAATTGAGAATTTAGTCCCATGCATATGATTTTATGTGAACTTTTATTATTAAGATCTTGTAGTTTGGATTATAACCCTATTTCGAGATAGCACTATTATTGTATGTTAATATCACCTTGAAATACTTTGAGTAATACAACTCTAATAATGGTTTGATCTTGGTTTTAAAGTTGAGTGGTTTATTACCACACATATGATTTCAATTATAAAATGTAACACAGGGTTTGTTTCTTATGTTCAAGAAGTGAAGCATAAGATTTGATTGATGTGCAGTACTAGGGTTCTAGTGTTATTTACCAAAGGGCATATGGTTTGGAACTTAGTTGTGGCTTAGGTTTATATAATGATCTCCATAGTGATGCATAATCTAGGGTTGTGATATAACTCTGGTTTATGGAATTGGAATGACCTCATATTCCATTTGCTAGGGCTTAATCTCCCCTAACCATGGTAATATGGTTACTTGCTTCATATATCATGTGGTTCTCTAGTTACTAAGGATTTGAGAATTGGTTTTATCTTCTACCAATTAACTTCTATTATTACCCCCAACTTATCATTAAAGTAACTACATTGATTATAGTTCTTTTTATAGTTAACTTTGGTCATATGGATGTATGGTTTCTCACCATAAAAAGTATAGAGATTACTCTATGGCTTCCTTATGTTTCTTTGGTGAAGAATAAGTGGAATGTAGATGTGGTAGAATTCTACTTACGATCACCAAGTGGTTCACAAGTTAAGGTTGGGATACAAGCCTGTATTTGATTACTAGTGATCTTCCTATAATTTCATGTGAGGATGAGATCTTCTTATTCTAGTAGGGTTTAACTTATCCTCACATACCTCAAGAGCATGATCATGGATTAGGCATGATCAACTTGTTTTTAATATCTTTACCTCAAGTTCTTAGGGTTTATGAACATCACTCAATTATAGTGTTCAAGGCTTGGCTTCCTAAAGTATTTCTAATGGAATGGTTTTCACTTCTATGATCAAGCATTGTCTTGATCAACTAGGATATATCACTTCTATTTTACTTTCTAGGATGGACATGGTCATGGTTGTCTCAATAGTTTTATATCCCAGGAAAATGCCTGAGATAATCACTTAAAGTTCTCTCATGAACTGATGGTTTAACCATTTGGATATTTGATTAGATAAAACTAGGATTAGTATGGATGGTCTCTCTCATTTGGGAAGGACTTCAATGCTAACCTAATATTAGGCTCCATAGAGGTTGATGTGATCATCAAGATCTATGTTTAACATCAATGGTTATCTCTCTCTAGGGTTGTCTTGAAGATGATGATTTGAATACTTGGGTGTATATCCAAGGTTTAACTCAAGGTTTGTTATTGCTTCTTTAATAATTATAATAGAACTCTCTCATTTCTAGGTTTGATGCATAATAATTTGGAATGGAGAAGAATTATATTCCTTAGTTGGATCTCCTTGTCTTGTTTCCAAGATTAAGGTAGAATGAATATCATAGGGTTTACGATAAGTGCATGGATTAGTTTAAGACATGGACAAGATAATCAAGAATGGTTTCTCCATTTTATTGTTACTTGGTTTACAATTAACTGGATGTTCATTTGTTGTGGCAAGGAATATCATGTTGTGATCTTTAATAAGATCAAGTAGTTGCTTCTTGATTAATCAGTTCTTGTGTTGATTTTAATTCCATTTGATCTAACCCCTTAGATCAAATTATCTCTACCCAAAACAAGGTTTTAGCGAAGTCACATTGAGGTTTATAGCGCTTGACTTGATGAGCTACTTCAATTCCACCAAGGTCAAGTGAAACTTCAATTACTGTGACTGTTTTACTTTAAAGCGCGAAAATTCCCCAGATTTTCTATGCATGAATGCAATGCACACATCTGTTTCCTCTATTTTTGTAACCCCATTACCTGGGATATTACACCTGTGCCGTTTGTTTTGGACATCATCTTCTCCATCTACCTAGCGATTCGCTATCTCCATGAGCGCTGCTATTGTTTTCGGGTTAGATCTTCCCAAGTCCTCGATTAAGTCCTTTCTTCGGATCCCCGCAACAAACGCATCTATTGCTCTTTCATCAGATATGTTCTCTGCCGAATTTTTTATGATGTTCCACCTCTAGATATACATCCTCATTGGCTCATTAAACTTCTTCCTGCAGGCCCTTAGCTGTTCTATTGATGCGGGTTTCTTGCACGTGGATAGAAATTTTTTTCAAAAACATGTCCTCGAAAGTTTTCCAGCTGTCGATGGATCCTGCTGGTAGCTTTTTTTATCCATGATCTTGCGGCTCTACTTAGGTGGACCTGGATGCTCTGCATGGTAGTTGCTTTGGTTCCACCTGTCAACTTCACTGTCTCCAGGTAGTCGACTAACCAGTCCTCTGGATCTTGCAAACCATCGAATTTTTTGTAGTTGTCGGGTAATTTAAACCCAGACGGAACCCGAGTTTTGCGAACTCGTCGAGTGAAGCAGGGTAGCCCACACATATCTTCCTCATCTATTTCTGGTGAATACCAACGTTCTCTCCTTTCTTGACATGCTCTATCGACTCGTGCTTGTGTCGTTGTGTCTCTCGCATCACCTGTCCCTGGGGGATCTTGCGTTACCACATCGGGTCGAGGACTATTTCGCCTTAGGGCACCCTCAGGTGGTGCGCTTGTACTTGCGAACGCTATTCCCATGGCTCCAACTCTTGCCATAGCCATGTTGTATAACGCTTCTCTTGGATCTCCAGGAGGTGGCCTGGATACCAATATATAGGCTTGAGTCGCCATGTATCCAGCTTCCGGTGTTTTGGGGATGATATTTCCTCTTGTATCTATCGGCATAAAGTACATGTCGAGGTTTTGGATCGGATGCTCCCGCTCGCCTTCGGGTATATGCGCCAATCGAGATCTTCCCCTATCACGAGCTTCTCTATGGTTATCTCCCGAAGTTCCTGATTGTCGACTTTGCTCAGCTCTTCGCCTGCTCGACGCGGAGGCTGCAACTTTTCTTTGCTCGAGTATCACCCTTTGTTTTTCCAACTCTCGGTTAGCACGCGCAAGTATATATTGATATGCTTGCAGCTCTTCCACCGTAGTCGTGGTAGTCATCGGCTCTGTGCCGTTCATGGCTCTTGATGCTCTGTCCCAAGCTGCTTGCGAAAGTTGTAACCTCTGGCGAGGTGTAGGCCCGACGTACTTGCTTCCCAATCCTCGCGTGAGGTCAGCAGGATCGATGTATGGATTTCCCAAATCATCAAAAGCCTTTGATGCTTCATCATCTGGACGACTTGAGTCGCCGATGGCACAGACTTGATGGTATGTTGGCATTGTGTGTTCATCTTCAGGGTCGGTGACACCGTCGTAACGATCGGCGAAGACCTCCCGAATAGTAGTAGATCTGTCGATGAAGTTGAAGCTGTCGATGCTTTCAGAGTCGCTATCTAGATCGGAGTCCGTGAACGACCCGAAAGACGCCCCGCCGAACAGATTGGAGAGATCTCCGCCGGCGGCGGACTTGACGTAGCTTGCCGACGAAGTTTCCTCGTCGCTTGACTTGATTGATGACGATGATCCCGAGAAATCGGAACCAACCGCTAATGGTCCCGAACAAATCGGTGTCGCTAGAAGATGTGATCCTTCTCTCCCGACACAGAAGGGGAAACTTTCGAACGTCATCTCCATTGGCTACTCCAGATAGGCATATGCATCCACACGGGCGGGAGGGTGAGGAACAAAATCAACGAGACCAGTTTTGATCTGTTTACCTCCGTCCATCGCGTTGCTTGCCACCGAGGATGTCGATGATGTTGAACGTGCCATCGAGATCAGCTCCTTGTCGCCTCTAATTCCCACAGACGGCACCAATTGAAAAGGTATTAACTTGTCAATGTCTACAAGTTGTAGACTAGGGTTTCGTGGAAAGTAGAGGGCAAGTAGATCTCGAAGGTTTCAGCTAAAAAGGTGCTCGACTGCTAAAAATTAGGGTTGTGTTGACAATGAATCGATCCTTTCTTTCTCCCTCGACTCCTTGATGGCGCGTGACGGGGCTTGATGGAGTGTTGATTCCTCCCCGGCGACGGCACCAACAAAGCTGCTTGTGACGGTAAAGCACACGTCCGTTGGGAACCCCAAGAGGAAGGTGTGATGCGTACAGCAGCGAGTTTTCCCTCAGTAAGAAACCAAGGTTATCGAACCAGTAGGAGATGAAGGCCACGTGAAGGTTGTTGATGAAGGAGTGTAGTGCGGTGATGGCGCGTGAGACACACGTCTGTTGGGAACCCCAAGAGGAAGGTGTGATGCGTACAGCAGCAAGTTTTCCCTCAGTAAGAAACCAAGGTTATCGAACCAGTAGGAGATGAAGGCCACGTGAAGGTTGTTGGTGAAGGAGTGTAGTGCGGCGCAACACCTGGGATTACGGCGCCAACGTGGAACCTGCACAACACAATCAAAATACTTTGCCCCAACTTAACAGTGAGGTTGTCAATCTCACCGGCTTGTTGTAAACAAAGGATTAAACGTATGGTGTGGAAAATGATGTTTGTTTGCGAAGAACAACAAAGAACAGAGTTTGCAGTAGATTATATTTCAGATGTAAAAGAATGGACCGGGGTCCACAGTTCACTAGTGGTGTCTCTCCAACAAGAAATAGCATGTTGGGTGAACAAATTACAGTTGGGCAATTGACAAATAGAGAGGGCATAACAATGTACATACATATCATGATGACTACTATGAGATTTAATTAGGGCATTACGACAAAGTACATAGACCGCTATCTAGCATGCATCTATGCCTAAAAAGTCCACCTTCGGGTTAGCATCCGCACCTCTTCCAGTATTAAGTTGCAAACAACAGACAATTGCATTAAGTATGGTGCGTAATGTAATCAACACAAATATCCTTAGACAAAGCATTGATGTTTTATCCCTAGTGGCAACAGCACATCCACAACCTTAGAACTTTCTCGTCACCGTCCCGCATTCAATGGAGGCATGAACCCACTATCGAGCATAAATACTCCCTCTTGGAGTCACAAGTATCAACTTGGCCGAGCCTCTACTAGCAACGGAGAGCATGCAAGAACATAAACAACACATATATGATAGATTGATAATCAACTTGACATAGTATTCCATATTCATCGGATCCCAACAAACACAACATGTAGCATTACAAATAGACGATCTTGATCATGATAGGCAGCTCACAAGATCTAACATGATAGCACAAGAGGAGAAGACAACCATCTAGCTACTCGCTATGGACCCATAGTCCAAGGATGAACTACTCACACATCAGTCCGGAGGCGATCATGGTGATGTAGAGTCCTCCGGGTGATGATTCCCCTCTCCGGCAGGGTGCCGGAGGTGATCTCCTGAATCCCCCGAGATGGGATTGGTGGCGGTGTCTCTGGAACTTTTTCCGTATCGTGGCTCTCGGTAATAGGGTTTTCGCGACGGAGGGTATAAGTAGGCGGAAGGGCAGAGTCGGAGGAGGCACGGGGGTCCCACACCATAGGCCGGCGTGGGCCCCTCCTTGGCCGCGCCGCCCTATGGTTAGGGCGCCTCGTGGCCCCACTTCGTATCCTCTTCGGTCTTCTGGAAGCTCCGTGGAAAAATAAGACCTTGGGCGTTAGTTTCGTCCAATTCAGAGAATATTTCCTGTGTAGGATTTCTGAAACCAAAAACAGCACAAAACAAGAACTGGCGCTTCGGCATCTCGTTAATAGGTTAGTGCCGGAAAATGTGTATAAATGATGTAAAGTGTGTATAAAACATGTGAGTATTATCATAAAACTAGCATGGAACATAAGAAATTATAGATACGTTTGAGACGTATCAAGCATCCCCAAGCTTAGTTCATACTCGCCCTCGAGTAGGTAAACGATAACAAGGATAATTTCTGAAGTGACATGCTATCATAATCCTAATTAATACTATTGTAAAGCATATGAGATGAATGAAGTGATTCGAAGCAATGGTAAAAACAATGACTAAACAACTGAATCATATAGCAAAGACTTTTCATGAATAGTACTTTCAAGACAAGCATCAATAAGACTTGCATAGGAGTTAACTCATAAAGTAATAAATTCTTACTAGAAAGTTTTGAAGCAACACAAAGGAAGATATAAGTTTCAGCAGTTGCTTTCAACTTCAACATGTTTATCTCATGGATGTATCTCATGGATAATTGTCAACACAAAGTAATATGATGAATGCAAATAAGCAAGTATGTAGGAATCAATGCACACAGTTGACACAAGTGTTTGCTTCTAAGATAGAAGAAAGTAGGTAAACTGACTCAACATAAAGTAGAAGAAAGGCCCTTCGTAGAGGGAAGCATGGATTACTATTTTTGTGCTAGAGCTTTTCATTTTGAAAACATAGAAACAATTTTGTCAACGGTAGTAATAATTCATATGTGTTATGCATAAGACATCCTATAAGTTGCAAGCCTCATGCATAGAATACCAATAGTGCTCGCACCTTGTCCTAATTAGCTTGGATTTACATGGATTATCATTGCATAACATATGTTTCAACCAAGTGTCACAAAGGGGTACCTCTATGTCGCTCGTACAAAGGTCCAAGGAGATAGATTGCATTTGATTTCTCGTTTTTGATAGATCTCAACTAAGGACATCCATACCGGGACAACATAGAAAACAGATAATGGACTCCTCTTTAATGCATAAGCATTCAACAACAGATAATATTCTCATAAGAGATTGAGGATTAATGTCCAAACTGAAACTTCCACCATGATTCATGGCTTTAGTTGGTGGCCCAATGTTCTTCTCTAACAATATGCATACTCAAACCATTTGATCATGATAAATCACCCTTACTTCAGACAAGACGAACATGCATAGCAACTCACATGATATTCAACAAAGGTGTAATAGTTGATGGCGTCCCGAGAAACATGGTTACCGCTCAACAAGCAACTTATAAGAAATAAGATACATAAGTAACATATTCAATACCACAATAGTTTTTTAAAGCTATTTTCCCATGAGCTATATATTGCAAAGACAAAGAATGAAATTTTAAAGGTAGCACTCAAGTAATTTACTTTGGAATGGCAGATAAATACCACATAGTAGGTAGGTATGGTCGACACAAATGGCATAGTTTTTGGCTCAAGGATTTGGATGCACGAGAAGTAATCCCTCTCAGTACAAGGCAATGGCTAGGAAGGTTGTTTGAAGCAAACACAAGTATGAACCGATACAACAAAACTTACATAAGAACATATTGCAAGCATTATAAGACTCTACACTATCTCCTTGTTGTTCAAACACTTCACCAGAAAATATCTAGACTTTAGAGAGTCCAATCATGCAAACAAATTTTCAACAAGCTCTATGGTAGTTCTTCATTAATAGGTGCAAAGTACATGATGCAAGAGCTTAAACATGATATATTTGAGCACAACAATTGCCAAGTATCAAATTATTCAAGACAATATACCAATTACCACATGAAGCATTTTCTGTTTCCAACCAAATAATAATGAACGAAGCAGTTTCAACCTTCGCCATGAACATTAAAAGTAAAGCTAAGAACACCAGTGTTCATATGAAACAGCGGAGCGTGTCTTTCTCCCACACAAAGAATGCTAGGTTCCGATTTTATTCAAACAAAAACAAAAACAAACAGATGCTCCAAGTAAAGCACATAAGATGTGACGGAATAAAAATATAGTTTCACTAGAGGTGACCTGATAAGTTGTCGATGAAGAAAGGGATGCCTTGGGCATCCCAAGCTTAGATGCTTCAGTCTTCTTGAAATATGAATGGATGAACCACGGGGGCATCCCCAAGCTTAGACTTTTCACTCTTCTTGATCATATTGTATCATCCTCCTCTCTTGATCCTTGAAAACTTCCTCCACACCAAACTCAAAACAAACTCATTAGAGGGTTAGTGCATAATCAAAAATTCACATATTCAGAGGTGACATAATCATTCTTAACACTTCTGGACATTGCACAAAGCTACTGAAAGTTAATGGAACAAAGAAATCCATTCAACATAGCAAAAGAGGCAATGAGAAATAAAAGGCAGAATCTGTTAAAATAGAACAGTCCGTAAAGACGAAATTTTCAGGGGCACTTAACTTGCTCAGATGAAAAAGCTCAAATTTAATGAAAGTTGCGTACATATCTGAGGATCACACACGAAAATTGGCAGATTTTTCTGAGTTACCTATAGAGAGGTCTACTCAAATTCGTGACAGCAAGAAATCTGTTTCTGCGCAGTAATCCAAATCTAGTATTAACCTTACTATCAAAGACTTTACTTGGCACAACAATGCAATAAAATAAAGATAAGGAGAGGTTGCTACAGTAGTAACAACTTCCAAGACACAAATATAAAACAAAAGTGCATAAGTAAAATAATGGGTTGTCTCCCATAAGTGCTTTTCTTTAACGCCTTTCAGCTAGGCGCAGAAAGTGTGAATCAAGTATTATTTGAGAGATGAAGCATCAACATTATTAGGTATCTTAGATGCACCATTATCTATATTTCCCATAGTGGTGCTAAGGGCTTTATGAATTTTAGGCTTATAATAATTCTTTGGCTTAGGCACCTTAGAGACATACATGAATTTTTGCTCCTTACCCACATAAGCTTTCTCCTTAAACTTAAGAGAAGAAAAAGTTGAACCCAAGGTTCCCATAGCTTTTTCAAGTTCACCAATCCTATGGGTTTGATTATCATGGATAGCACAAGTTTCTAAGACAGTAATTCTTTCATCAATTCCTCCTAGAGATTTATCAAGTTTATCAGTATTATCAAGTAATATTCCCAATTTAGTTTCAACACTTGGAAGATTTTTCTCTATGACCTCCAGCTTTTTCATAACATCCTCAAGAGAGATTTCAGTTTTGACTTCATTAACAGGTGGTATTCCAACTAGACTCTCAATAATGCAACTAGCTTCTAAAGCAGGAGTGCCTAGGAAATTACCTCCCGCAAGAGTATCAAGAACATATCTATTCCAGCTAGAGATACCAACATAAAAGTTTCTAAGGAGAATAATAGTGGAGTGTTTCTTATTGCACCTATGGTGAGCATCGCTAATTCTATACCAAGCATCTTTAAAACTCTCTCCCCCTTGTTGCTTAAACGAACGAATTTCAACTTCAGGATTACTCATTTTAGCAACAACAAAAATAAACTAAGCAAACTAGATAAAGTAAAGCAAGTAACTAATTTTTTTGTGTTTTTGATATAAAGAACGCAAACAAGAGAGTAAATAAAATAAATGCAAGTAACTATTTTTTTTTTGCATTTTTGATATAGAGAAAGCAAACAAAACAGTAAATAAAGTAAAGTAAAGCAAGACAAAAACAAAGTAAAGAGATTGGATATGAGAGACTCCCCTTGCAGCGTGTCTTGATCTCCTCGGCAACGGCGCTAGAAAAATTGCTTGATGGCGCGTGAGACACACGTCTGTTGGGAACCCCAAGAGGAAGGTGTGATGCGTACAGCAACAAGTTTTCCCTCAGTAAGAAACCAAGGTTATCGAACCAGTAGGAGATGAAGGCCACGTGAAGGTTGTTGGTGAAGGAGTGTAGTGCGGCGCAACACCAGGGATTCCGGCGCCAACGTGGAACCTACACAACACAATCAAACTACTTTGCCCCAACTTAACAGTGAGGTTGTCAATATCACCGTCTTGCTGAAAACAAAGGATTAAACGTATGGTGTGGAGAATGATGTTTGCTTGCAAAGAACAACAGAGAACAATGATTGCGGTAGGTTGTATTTCAGATGTAAAAGAATGGACCGGGGTCCACAGTTCACTAGTGGTGTCTCTCCAATAAGATAAATAACATGTTGGGTGAACAAATTACAGCTTGGGCAATTGACAAATAGAGAGGGCATAACAATGCACATACATATCATGATGACTACTATGAGATTTACTTAGGGCATTACGACAAAGAACATAGACCGCCATCCAAGCATGCATCTATGCCTTAAAAGTCCACCTTCGGGTTAGCATCCGCACCCCTTCCAAGATATTAAGTTGCAAACAACGAGACAATTGCATTAAGTATGGTGCGTAATGTAATCAACACAAATATCCTTAGACAAAGCATTGATGTTTTATCCCTAGTGGCAACATCACATCCACAACCTTAGAACTTTCTTTCACTGTCCCAGATTCAATGGAGGCATGAACCCACTATCGAGCATAAATACTCCCTCTTGGAGTCACAAGTATCAACTTGGCCAGAGCCTCTACTAGCAACTAGCAACGGAGAGCATGCAAGAACATAAACAACACATATATGATAGATTGATAATCAACTTGACCTAGTATTCCATATTCATCGGATCCCAACAAACACAACATGTAGCATTACAAATAGACGATCTTGATCATGATAGGCAGCTCAGAAGATCTAACATGATAGCACAAGAGGAGAAGACAACCATCTAGCTACTGCTATGGACCCATAGTCCAAGGATGAACTACTCACACATCAGTCCGGAGGCGATCATGGTGATGTAGAGTCCTCCGGGTGATGATCCCCTCTCCGGCAGGGTGCCGGAGGTGATCTCCTGAATCCCCCGAGATGGGATTGGCGGCGGCGGCGTCTCTGGAACTTTTTCCGTATCGTGGCTCTCGGTAATAGGGTTTTCTCGACGGAGGGTATAAGTAGGCGGAACGGCAGAGTCGGAGGAGGCACGAGGGCCCCACACCATAGGCCGGTGCGGGCCCCTCCTTGGCCGCGCCGCCCTATGGTTAGGGCGCCTCGTGGCCCCACTTCGTATCCTCTTCGGTCTTCTGGAAGCTCCGTGGAAAAATAAGACCCTGTGCGTTAGTTTCGTCCAATTCCGAGAATATTTCTTGTGTAGGATTTCTGAAACCAAAAACAGCACAAAACGAGGAACCGGCGCTTCGGCATCTCGTTAATAGGTTAGTGCCGGAAAATGCGTATAAATGATGTAAAGTGTGTATAAAACATGTGAGTATTATCATAAAACTAGCATGGAACATAAGAAATTATAGATATGTTTGAGACGTATCATGCGTGTAACACCCCAACCTTTGCAACCTTGTTTATTTGTCCTTATTGCAAAAATTAGGGGGAACAAAAACTTTTTCTAAAGACTAATTAGATGAATTGCCTTGATTTGTTTGTTGTGATGAATTGCCTTGATCTCGTTGGTAGATGAATTGTCTTGATTTGCTTGTTGAGTTTTGTCTTGAGCTACCTCAAAGAACCACACTCCTAGTGGTAAAACAAACAACTCACCTAATAAAACACATGTGTGGCTTGGGAAAAATTGTTTTCCTTCTTACTACATCATTCCCTTATACCCTACTCAAAACCCCTAAGACATCACAAAATTTGGCTAAGTCCTAAATCTATTTTCGAGTTCCATTTTGGAACCCCTGGATTAAGCTACCCCTTGCCATCTAAGGCAATGCACTTGGTCATAAACCTACCTTATCATGACCACTTCCCAACCATGTCCTTGCCTTGAACCATATCCCTCTTATACTCTTTTATCCTTGTCCTGCTTTGAGGCCAAGTCAAAAGTCTGTTTTGGCGAGGCTTAAAAAGTTCTAACTTTGGCAGCTTGATCTCTTAGCACCCTCAAGTGTTATTGGTGACCTCAATGCATGGGTCTAATCTATGAAACACCCTCTACAACTTCCACGTCTTGCATGTGCCATGCTACCCTCACAATTCTTATTTTTCACTTGATCTTGCACCCTATCCAATGTTTAACCTCTAGATCACTTCTTTCTCTTTTAACTCTTGTTTTTATTTTTACTCCAAGTTTAACCTCCACCAAACCAAGAGTGATGATGATATCCACACTAGTAGGACATCATCCACCCTTGGGGATACTTTTCATTTTTTTTTCTTTCTTTTGTAAGAATTCCCAAAACCCTACTCGTGTTCCTTTCTAGTTATAGCCATAAAATTATCTCTAGTTTCAACAAAACTTTCAAAATTATTTCCCCTACTAAAATGGAAGATGTGAGTGTTATCTTATAGCATCCCATTTCCACCCTAAAAAAATTTAGTGCTTTAGCACATTTTGCTTTGGCTTTATATTAAAAACTTGGTTTTGTTACATATGCCATTCTTGCACTTTGTGTTGCCAAATAAAATGTGAGAATATTCTACTTAGAATATTCTATGCCTTTAAGACCTATTTTATTCAAATGTTCATCTCTATGCCTCTACCTCAATTCAAATCTCCCATTCCTTCAAAAATTCTTAACTTGAATCTTGACACTCTCAAATTACCATATTAATCCCTCCATCACCTAGACTCCATTGCCTTGCCCATTTTATGCACGTGTGTGGAGAGAAAGAGAGTGGCCGGCCATGTTGATCATGGTATTGTGCCATGCATTCCTCCTTTCTCCCTCTCTCCTCTCTTACTCACCTTGGGAACTCACAAACCTGCACCCCTACTACCTCTAGCACCTCTACATCCCCTCCTTCTTCCCCATAGTCAAACCCTACACTAGCCCCTCCATCATCTCTCCTCCCTCCCTATGCTATCAATGACATGGGCACATGTCCAAAGGCCCTATACCTGCACCCCTATGCCTCTAATCTTGTCTCCAAGACTTCCCTGGCTCCTTAGACCCATGAGGAGCCTAGCACCCGAGCCCAAGCCCTAGCTTCCTCCTTCTTTCTTCTTCTTCCCGTGGACACCCCATCTTGGACAAAGAGCAGCGGGCCTCGTTCTCTCCCAAGACTGCGCCATGATGATGTCCTGGCACCCCTCTCCCCGAGATGCTTGCTCCCGAGGCCCGCCCTTCCTTGTAGAGGACGCGCCGTGCTCGCCATTGGGCGTGGTCACCACGCCATGCCATTGGCCGTGGCCACCACCCACGCTCCCCATCCGGCTATAAAAGCCCCTCTCCGCTCACTCCTCTCCACACCACCTCTCCCACCTCCCCGGACACCCTCCAAGGATGCTGAGCCGCCCTGCCCCGCCGCTCTCGCCGGCAGGCGCGCCACGCCCGCGGTCACCGCGAGGTGGCGGAAGGAGGACGCGCCCACCCCCGACGCCCTTCTCCTCCCTCTTGGCTCCATCGCGTCCCCTTTCTTCTTCTAGCCCTAACGCGCGCCTCCATCTTCCCCAGGTCGGCCCGAGCTCGCCACCACCGCTGCTCGTCCGAGAAGCATCCACGGACGAGAGACCCGCCGGGGCGAGGCTGCCGCGGAGGAGAAGCTCCTGGAGGCGCGCCTGGCCGCCTCGACCCTCCGCGCGCCCGCCCAATCGCCGCCGTCGACCGCCGCCGCCGGTAAGCCTAGCCCGCCCCTCCTTTTTCCCTGCCGCCCCGTTCCGCCGTCCGCCTGCGTGCGTGGTCGCGAGGGAGACGACCCCGAGCGTGCACTGCATGGGCTGCATGGCCACGTCGGCCACAGGCCTGGCCCGCCTGGGCCCTCCTCTTCCTTTCTTTTTATTTTCTTTCTCACCACCAACTGGACAATCTCCTGGGCCGGCCCATTTTCTATCACACCTGCACGGCCCAGTCACCTTCCCGCCCTTTTTAAATTTCGTTTGAAATTGAAAATTCCTGTTACTTTGTGTTGAAACCAGAGAAACCAAAATGTGAATATCTCGAGTTTTACTAACCCAAATCGAGTGAAACCAATTGCATTGGATCAAAAATTTCAATATCTTTCACATGCCACTGACCTCGTATTTTTAGGATTTTTATACGAATTTTAGTGTATTAAACTTGCTCTATGTATTCTGCATACTCCACAAAAATCCTAAAATCATGGAATTAATATTTTTGACTGATTCCAATTGTGATGATCTTTTTTTAATGCTGTCCATCTCAGAAAAATACTATGGGTCCCAGTAAGAAATAATTCTGGTTCGTTTATAAAAATGGTGTGTCGCATGAAATGTTGTACCAAAACTTTTGTTTATTTAAAATCTTTAACCAACCCTTTTTATTTAAAAATGGCCAACCTATGTTTTATTCTTGCAAAACAAAACCTTCTGCAACTTAGTCCAAGTTCTGTTGTTTTGGTTAAGTTTTCAAATAGTTTGGTGTAGCGTTTACCTCCTATTTTTGATTAGTGATATGTGAGCAAATTAAATTAAGACAATCAATTTCTACTTTTTCCAAAAATCTTTGTGATGCCAAACTTAAGCACTTGTCCTCTTTATGATGTTATCTACCAGGGGATACTTAGTTGTGCCATGGTAATACCAAGAGAGGCAATTGCTAAGTTATGATACTCTCATACCTTTACTAGGTAAATAAAATGGGTTCTCTTTTAGTTGCTTGGTAGTATCTATAAGCCCTTTTGTATATTAGCCTTTAGTAGAGTGCTTAGCTATTGATTGTTCATTGATTGATTGTTGTGTTGTTGGTACCATGTGATTGATTGTGTTCCTTTTATATTTTCCGGCGATAGATACGAACAATTCCGGAGAAGAAGAAGAAGTGGTTCAGACGAGGATTTTATTTATTGTTGGAATTCTTATTTGATGGAGTTGAAGAAGTCCAGGGACAAATAAGCCAACCAAGGCAAGCCATCTCTTGATCTCTGAATGTTGAACCACATATTGTGGTTACTTTGTTATTATTATTGTCTCTCGATCTATCTTGTGTGATTTCTACTTTTGTTGTTGGAGCATGCTTACCGTGAGCATCTTTACTCTCTTTGGCACCTCGCCAACAAACCCATTTTGTGAATGGTGGTTGTCAACATCATGATCTTGGTGTACCCTCTAAATGTGATGGGTATGCCCACTTATCTTGTGTGTATCGACCTCTTGACACCTTCTTGCACCCCTTAGAGGTATGATGATTAGCATCATTCCCTCTTGTTGATGCTATGCATACTTGCTCCCAAGTATGTTGAACCCATTGTTGATTTTATGCATACTTACTCTCAAGTATGTTGAACCCCTTGTTGTTGTTATGCATGCTTACCCCGAGCATGTATGCCCCCTTGACCACCTATTTTACCATCTTCTTAGTGGTATGATGATCAACATCATGACCCTTTGTCGAATACTCCTACTTGTGTTGTCCCCATGCGTGCTTATCCTAAGCATGTATGATCCCCTTGACACCTCAATTATCATCTCCTTAGAGATATGACGGCTAGCGCCATGCCATTGTTACATCTTAGCTCCTACATAAAACTTTAGGTTGGGAACCCTCAAGGTTTACCTTGTTGTAAATGTTTATGAAAACCTTGGGTGAGTTAACCTTACCCAAGTGTATGGTTTATAAAGGCAAAAAGGATCTTGTCAAAGATGGTTGAGAAAAGGAATGTGTGTGTGTGAGTTGAGTTTTGAGAAAACGACACATGGTTCTTTGTATTCGCCCGAACAATTACACAGCTGCAACCATAGCTACTCCAACGTGGGCACGGGGCTTAACTTGACGTTTGTTCTTCTTAGCATGAGGCACCGCACAACTATACAAGGGTACGGTTACTCCCGAGTCCGGGTTGTCATGGTTGGGACAATAGTATAACGGGAGGCCTTTCGGGCTGACCCGTCCGGAAGACACTATGGGTCTCCCGGCTTGGCGGTGGAGCCACGCCTAGAGGAGGTGAGCTGCCACGGTGCCGGGGAGGTACATACTCCATAGGGTAGGACCTCGTGTTAAGTCGAATGGGCGAAAGGTTATGTCCGGGTATCCGTCGTGGCATATGTCGTTATGCGGGGATGATGCCCACACGATAGGTATCCCGGATAGTTGTGGTGAAAGTGTGCAAACTCGCAGAGTCAAAACTATTCGAATAGCCGCGTCCGCGGTCATGGACGGTTGGGATGGCCGTTACAGTAGTCTGTGTCGAGCTTTGGTTTTGAAAATGATTTCCAAAGGAAATGTGTGTTGGAAGTACCGAAGGGTACGGGAAAGATGGTGTGCCGACCATGTGGAGATGGTTGAGGAAAATGAAACAAAAGAGGGTGACCCTTCCTAGTGTTTCATGTTGAGGAACTCTTCTTTAACAAAGATATAGAGATGTCATAGAAATGTCTTATCACCCTCTTAGTGTCCCCTTCAACTCGTGATGTGGGATGCTATATCCACAAGAGAAACCGATTCTCTTTCACATGCTATATCCACAAGAGAAACCGATTCTCTTTCACATGCTTTATCCACCGTAGAAACTATTCTTCCTCTCTTGTCTTCTTTAGTTAGAATTGTTATCACCTTCTTGATGGTTTGCGAGTACAATTCAAATGTACTCACTGGCTTTGTCCCCGGCTATTTACTTGGCCGACTTGGAGGAACTCGACAGTGAAGAAGGAGTTATCGACG